>NC_031970.2:39068860-39424391 GCF_001858045.2 Oreochromis niloticus
TCAGGGAGATGTGCAACAGAAGCAGAGGGACATTTTACAAGATGATAAATGCCACATTTAGGTGATTAAGGATTTGTTGACAAGATTAAAAGACACGGCCGTCAGAGTTCAACAACATTACAGTTTGATTAAATAAAAAGTTTTAAACTACACAAGGTTCATTTCTCCTCTGATAGTAATCATATTAAACATGTCAAGAAAGAAAGAGTACAAAGAAAAATAGTAAATGTGTGTCTAATTCAACTCTTCCTGTGAACCTTATTATGGTGATGGCCAGAGGGCCGATGGCTCGATATGGCAGCCTAGCCTCTGTCAGCCTCCCCAGGCAGCTGTGGCTACAACAGTAGCTTGCCGCCACCTGTGTGTGAATGTGAGAGTGAATGAATAGTGGCATTGTAAAGCAATTTGGGTGCCTTGAAAAGCGCTATATGAAATCCAATCCATTATTATTATTATTATCATCCCTTAATATGTTCGGTGTTACAAACTTGAAGAATCAGAAAAAAGATCATCAGACATTAATCTAATCAGTTTTCAGCCTTCATTCATTCATATTGAAAAGTTGGAAATCTTCCCTGCTAGACCAAAGTGCAGCGTTTAACACCGTTGGCCATAACATTTTATTACAGCTATTATTAAATGAAGAGGCCTCTTCACACACTGAGGTTATTATGAAGCTCCACAGGCTTCTGTGCAAAGACCAGTTCTGTTTACTTATACGTGCTTTAGAAGACATAGCGTACATTTCACTGCTATGCATATGATACCCACTTTTATTGGTTAAACTGCCGGGATGTCTTAGACACATAATGAGCTTTAATTTTCTGCTTCTAAGTTCAGATAAAACTGAGGTTATCGTAACGGGGCGTAAAAATCTTAGAAACACTGGCTAACAAATCCTTACTCTGGACGGCATTGCCTGAGTAGTCTGTTGTAGTCATTTGGCACATTATAAGTAAATTGAAACATACAATCCCATAGCACAACATCAACATTTATTTATATACAAAATAAAAATGCTTTTTTACAGAAAAGCATTGTACTTCATATTTTATCAACGATTACGCGGGTACATAGGGTAAGTCCTCATCATTATCCCATAGCGGCTCCGGTAATCTCTCAGGACCTTGGAAGGGTGGCCATGCCCAGTCTACCTCATCAATGTCGGGAGAGTCGCCGAAATACAAAAAATCTTCCTCGTTGTCAGTGTCCATAGTCCACAGTTGTGGTGGTGAAGGGGGTGGGCTCCACTCTGATACTGGTGAATACGGTGCGTCTTCACTCCAATCTTCAAATGCAGGGTTAGTGTATGGCTCTTCAGAGAGTAAAGATTGCCCAGCATCACTGATAGTACCAAGTACCAAGTATGTACCAGGTTCAGCCACTTTGATGGTTGATTGAACAGAAGGGCTGGAAGATGCCATTTTCATGGAGAATTTCAAGCCCAACAGATGAAAATTACCGCTCTTTTCCAAAGTTGCAACTGCTAGAGAGACACGGTGGCCAACTCTACGGTTTTTGAAAATTGTTGCCACTCCTACCCACAACCTTTAAGATCAACCCACTTCCAGATCACGCCCCCTTCCGTTATTTTAAAAAGAAGACCGCCGTCTCATTCCTTCAAACCTTTTTTTAGCTCAAAAACCAGAAGTATGGCCTCTACAGCCCTGCGCCACACTGAGGAGGAGGAAAGTTCTGCGGCTGAGGGCACAATAGTACCCGACACACCCGGTTACTATCGCCCTTGGAGAAGCAGCAGCAGCAAGCCGACGAGCTTGACGGTTGGGCATCTTCTTTTTTCATCGATACCGTGAAAACCGCGGTGTATCATCTAGTCAACCTAGTAATCAACAGGTACCTCACTGACGAATGCAACGGCTGTAAGTCCGATCAACCCCGCCAGAAACAACACGAGTGTGTGCAAGTCTTGGAGGATGACTTTTACGCTGAAAATTATCACAGCATCAGAAAAAGACTCCTCACCCCCCGTTTCATTCCATCTATTCAACGGCTTCTGATTGCTCGCAACATCAAAATGGACGACGTCAAAGTCCGCATGGTGGCGGAAACTCTCTTGCACGAACTGAAATCGGAAAGGAAAGTCTTTGACGCCATAGCCGAGGCATACACCAATCTGGTGGGGTTGGACATGGTGAAAATCAGACAGTTACGGCTGGTCGCAGAGTGTTACAAAGGAGGCTGCTAATGCTTTCTCTGAAAGACTGATTTTTCTTTCTTAAAACGTGTAACCTGCATTTTACCAAACAATGTATCCTACATTTAGTGCATTTTTAAAACATGTACCCGCGTAATCGTTGATAAAATATGAAGTTACAATGCTTTTCTGTAAAAAAGCATTTTTATTTTTGTATATAAATAAATGTTGATGTTGTGCTATGGGATTGTATGTTTCAATTTTACTTATAATGTGCCAAATGACTACAACAGACTACTCAGGCAATGCCGTCCAGAGTAAGGATTTTGTTAGCCAGTGTTTCTAAGATTTTTACGCCCCGTTACGATAACCTCAGTTTTATCTGAACTTAGAAGCAGAAAATTAAAGCTCATTATGTGTCTAAGACATCCCGGCAGTTTAACCAATAAAGTGGGTATCATATGCATAGCAGTGAAAATGTACGCTATGTCTTCTAAAGCACGTATAATGTAAACAGAACTGGTCTTTGCACAGAAGCCTGTGGAGCTTCATAATTAACCTCAGTGTGTGAAGAGGCCTCTTCATTTAATAATAGCTGTAATAAAATGTTATGGCCAACGGTGTTAAACGCTGCACTTTGGTCTAGCAGGGAAGATTTCCAACTTTTCAATATGAATGAATGAAGGCTGAAAACTGATTAGATTAATGTCTGATGATCTTTTTTCTGATTCTTCAAGTTTGTAACACCGAACATATTAAGGGATGATAATAATAATAATAATGGATTGGATTTCATATAGCGCTTTTCAAGGCACCCAAATTGCTTTACAATGCCACTATTCATTCACTCTCACATTCACACACAGGTGGCGGCAAGCTACTGTTGTAGCCACAGCTGCCCTGGGGGAGGCTGACAGAGGCTAGGCTGCCATATCGAGCCATCGGCCCCTCTGGCCATCACCATATAAGGTTCACAGGAAGAGTTGAATTAGACACACATTTACTATTTTTCTTTGTACTCTTTCTTTCTTGACATGTTTAATATGATTACTATCAGAGGAGAAAATGAACCTTGTGTAGTTTAAAACTTTTTATTTAATCAAACTGTAATGTTGTTGAACTCTGACGGCCGTGTCTTTTAATCTTGTCAACAAATCCTTAATCACCTAAATGTGGCATTTATCATCTTGTAAAATGTTCCCTCTGCTTCTGTTGCACATCTCCCCTGACACTCTCTGCTTCACCTGCCCTGTGCAGCTGGTCCAACCCCTGCCTCCTTAAACTGGTGTGTTTAAATCTCTTTACCTCTGTTGTGAACTTTACACAAAGTTTGTGGTAACAAAATCAAACTGAGGAGGAGGATCTCGTTTGAAAAACACACACTCAGGAGACAAAATAAAAAACAGTCTGCTCAAAGCAAAGCAGAGCCCTCACAGTTGGTAGTACAATACACTGTGACGACGTACGTATTAGATGCCCTCAGTCCCAAAAGCATAAATATGATAAAATGGGATCACCGAGAATATCCTAAAAATGGCATTGAGGGGGGTGTTACAGTGAAAAAGCAGCCAAATTTTCATCTGAAAATGTTGAATTTTAGTAAAAACAATGCTCTGTAGTTTGATACTGTCTTTACAGACAAAGCGGATGTTTAAAGCCTTTGGACGCGCATTTGATGAAATGCACTCATTCTCCTTATCAGCTGGAAACATTAAAGCCGTAAAATGGCTTTTTTTGAACGGATAAAAACTATTGAACAACATCGATGTTAGTCTGATTCAAATTTGAATGTACACGTGTTGAAGGTGCTGGTCTTGTTGAATTATTAAACATACTTTCTTTAATTTTTCGAGCCGCAAAAACCAAAACTTTTAATTTTCTTCTGCTTGAGTCTCGGCCTCGGGTAGCTCTACTCATCATTGCTGAGTCAGTTGTCTGTTTGTGCTACTTTTTTCAAGGAGCTGTGGATTATTGGTAAAGGGTGACTTTATGTGTTTAGTTACTTAAGTGTAAGTACTGTGGAAAGTTTCACCTTACATACATAGGGCTGACAGTACAGGTTCTGAGGTAACTGTTTACAAAATGTTATAATCTATTCAAAGGTTCTTTGCAATTTTACGTTGATAAACATTATCCTTAACATATTTGGTCCAGCATAAAGTACTATGGCCATCACACTGTCGTTTAGAATTGTTTAAATAACTCGTGTCTTAAGTCATTCCATCACACAGAAAATTAAAAAACCCACATGGTTCACTTTTATATCACAAAATGTTAGAAATATAAGTCGTTCATAACAACCTGAAAGGTTGGGAGTTTAAAATGCAAACCAATGAACGCTGAAGTAGAAGACTATAATGTCACAGAGCACACAGTGTCTATTATTGTGTAGACATGTATAAATAAGAGCTTAATAAAGATGCTTAATTTCTTAAGAAATATGCAGGTGGAGTGATCTTTATCAAAAGTAGAAGTTACATCTGTGGCTAAACCACTGTACCCAAAAACTTTAAAAATCTACTGTGTGTGAGGCTGTGTAAGTAAAGCTTGCCCTTCACCCCCGCGTGTAACAAACCATTTGTTGGGGGTTGTGGATTTGACACCTCAGCATTGTGAAAGTGGGGAAACATGTTTGTGGCTGAGCACAAGATTTCTGCTTACAACTTAGAATCTCAGTTCTAAATGAAATTCAAATGTTTTTTGTTTTTTTAAGTGTGGCTAATGTATTATTTGACTTCTAAGGCACACACACACACACACACACACACACACAAGAACAACAACAACAACACAGAGAAGAAGAAGAGGGGCCAGTTTTACTACGCTTCATAAAAACGCAATCATGCATCTTCCAACTGTATCTTTCTGTTCTGGCTTTAGAATCATTGGTTGTTTACTGATCCGTACTTTGGGAGTCATACTGTTGTGATACTGGGGAGAAAAGGATAAGGTTTGATAGACTAAAACCATTACACACAAAACTTCAAAACCTAGAGAGTGAGTGAGACTGCTAGCTGTGTGGTTCAGCAATAAACTTATCTACAAATGTGTTAGTAAAGAAACTGCAAACTATAAAAGGAATCTGAATTTAAATAGAACATAGTAGTGATGGATTAAGTGCAGGAAACACTAGTATAAGGTGTCTATGGAACAAAACTCCTTCAACGTTCAAAATGACCAAAGTGAGGACTACAAGCGTTTCTCTCAGTTGGTTGTGTTTAGGGGAAAAGCTGCTAAATACACTGAGACTGCTCCACATTGTTAGCAAGTTAACTCTGGATGTCTGTGGGTTTGTCAAACTTGGAGTGTACAAAAGCAGAAAAAACAGTAAAAGATGCAGACGGTGAAAGTTTGGTTTATTTCATGAACACAATGAAACATTTTACAGTCCACAGAGCAAAGTAGCATACATGATAATAGATACACATATCACAACTTGTGAGAAGTAAAACTCGTCGTCTTACCACATGTTATATTCTGTAAACTTAAAATAAACCACAGAAATTAGAGTTTAGTGTTTTAAAGTCATCTATTAAAAACATTACTGAAGTGACACTTTAACGATACTTCATATCACAGTGTTTATGATGATAAAACATGTTCTCTCATTAGTAGATGTCTGCGCTGTCGCTTGTCCTGAAAATGTCCAGAGCCTGGGTTCAGCTTCCTCTTCAATTACCATTGATCATTAATAGGGCCACAAAAGATTTGTTACATTATCCCCATAAACAACATGCTTTTATAGAAATCACTGTGACACAAATATTTAGATTCTTGTTTCACAATTTGCATGAACTCCAAATCTTTAGAGTTTCATATTTATAAAGTATCGCAAATAATACAATAATACCATTGTATGAGCTACACTTCTTGTAAAAATGATTGGAAACGCGTTTGAAAAAGCTCCTGCTGTGACCTTCCTTCTGTGAGGGCACACACACTCACACTCACACATACACACACACACACACGCACACACACACACACACACACACACACACTCACACACGCACACACACACACACACACACACCCAGAGAGAGAGAGAGAGAGAGAGAGAGAGAGGGGGAGATCATTAATACAAAGCATTGGAGTCGGTTTTGGATTTTCACTTGTTGTTGGCTTTAATATGAACAGTCACATAAAATTCATTCCAATTTTTTGCCTTTGCTTCAATTAGGATGTTTCTTTAAATCTACAACACCTTCCTTTTCGAAAAGTTTACTGACATAGTAAAGAAGTAGCTAGGGAACTCTGCAAGTATGAGCAACAATAGCTTAAGGACATTATGTCCAATAAAGAGGAATTCATCATCTGCAGTTCGTGAAAAAAAAGCGCAATATTAAAAACAATTCAGTAGACCCTCAGAGTGCGGATACAAACTGTTTTCAGCTGTAGAGGTTAACTTCATGCACTTATCAGCATGTAGTTTAGAGGCTTGCATTAGAGTGCTTTGGTGCTTGGTCATCTTTTATTTAGCATGGTTGTACCGTTGTGAATGTAGCTATATAAATAAATACGCTCAAGAGTCTATCGTGTGTTTGACATGCAACTAAAAATTCGAAAATATATTTTTAAATCAGTAACTTTGCAAATTTAGAGGATTTGTTTTCGGACAACATATGTGTCACATTTTAAACAGGGTTTGTATAATCAGCACTGACATACAGACATTTATGCGCTGGGTATAACAGACATGCTTACCGTGTGAAAGGCCCGCCGATGTCTTGGAGCAGAGAAACACGCTGTATTGTTGCTTTTCTCTGTTGTATAAGCAGCGCCCGTAGGTCAGAAACGCTGTGTGCGGGTAGCACAGTCGGCTCCAACGCACATCCAGGCATCCGTCTGAAAGAAAGGTGTCGCTGCAGCTAGCTCTCAGGATAGTCATGCATTTATTTATATTTGCATTCTGGTGCGTTAAACTAGCAGCCTCTGTGTCCCGCTTGGATCATTATTCCGAAAATTCAGATATTTAAATAAAATGGTGAATTGACTAGTGATGAGGAAAGAATATGTGTTTGTTTGTTTTTAGAAGTATCATAGTTTATTTCTAAAGGAATACATGTTATTTGTGACACTGTTTGAAAACTATTAGCCTCTGTGTGTTTCAGAGCGGTAAAGAAAAGCAAAATGCTCCTAAACTAGTTAAATTAAAAGTAAAATGCTCGTGCTGATGAACGAAAGTGTTATGCTCTCAATGACCGATGTAAAGGGTTAGTGTGGCTGCTTAGGGCATTTTTATATAGGTGTGGGGCTTGGTTTCAGCTGGCCTCTGAGATGTAGAGATAAAGGTGTAAACAAAGGTGATGCCTGTTTGGAGGATGGTCAGTACAAAGTGTAATGGCATGATAAAAGCTATAGTGGCTCCGATGGACCTAGCACAGCCGGACCTCTGCCATAAGATAAAGGAGACTGTTTGTATTGAAAACTATGGCAGTACAATTGAGATGCTGTTGATAAGGATGGCCTCTTCTGCTGACTGTAGGGGGTCTAACTGTAACCCCCCCCCCCCTGTCTAAATGTTGCAGAATTAAGAATCCCTGTTTATTTCTAAAGGAATGCCTGCTGTTTGTGGTATTCTGTTTGAAACTATTAGCCTCTGTGTGTGAATATGTGTTTTTAGAGGGTGGAAAAAACTTTCTGTTTAAAAACTGTTAGCCTCTGTGTGTGTTTCAGAGCCCTAAAGAAAAATACCCCTAAACTAGTTAAATTAAATCATCTATGTCTAAATAACAGAACTCTGAGACCTATACAATCCTTTAAAAAAGAGTTTAATTAAAACACATAATGGTTTCATTAAATAAAGCGCTATTAAACACATGTAAACATATGATCTCTGAACTCGCAAGTCCGTTCACGCGCAAAGTCCGTTCACGCGCAAGGTCCGTTCGCGCGCACATGGACGCGGAGGGGGATAGGGGAGGGGGGTGTGGGGTGTGGGGGTAGGGTGGGGGTGTGGGGTGGGGGGGGGGGGGGGGGGGCAAAAAAGCTGTAGGTATATTACTACTCACTATATATTTTCCTGTAGTAACCTCTCTTGAGCAATAAATGCTGGTGTGTTTTAGTTTTTCCCAGTTATGTGTGTGCTGTGAGAAGCTGTGACAATGATTTGAGGTTTCAGTTGTTTTTCTTTGACTTGCTCTTTCTGATTATGAAAAGCATGTCCAAAATACTCGTATGAAAGCATATTTTGAGTGATTTTAACTGTGTGAATGCTGTCAGTATTTGATTTGAGTAACTCTGCGTGATTTGTGCCAAATAATAAATAGGTAATAATAACACTACGATGGTTGATAGTACAGTGAGTGAAAAAGTGGAAGTTTGAGAGAAAAGGCAGTGTGTGTGAGACGATTCATGATGTCTGAAAGAGGTTAGAACATTTAAAAGTGTGCATGAAATAAGGGTGTATTGTTTTTAGACGAAGATTTAGTAGAATTAAAGAGGGTTTATAGACTGTAAATATAAAAAACAAGAGTTTGATTAATCTGTAGCAACAGGAAAGAGAGACAGAAAATACTGTGCTGCTGTGTGCGAGAGGAAGTGGTGGTTTTGAGAGGAACTTTGCATGCCCATAAAAAGGAGCTGACTGTGTCAAGACAGCTGACAGAGAGAAACAGACGAGTTAAACTCTAAGAAGATGAAGCAAATGAATGTCTTACGAAAAAGTAATAAAATTATATTAATTACAAGTTTTAGAAAAGAGAAAGACCGAGAAAATAAATACAGGAACTAACAATTACATTAATGAATTGAAAACGCACGTATATAAATTGTTATATGTGAAATTATTGTTGGTAAGAATCAGAAGTGAGACAGTTTAATGAACATGCAATGAAGAAAGCAGTTTACACTGCTTTAATTTCCAGAACCAGTGTGTCCCCTAGACCTGATAACACCCTTGCCCAGTTGGCCCCTGTATCAGGTGAGTATGGAAGGCTGGATAGCCCATGACGGGTAAGATCCCATCTCAAAACCCTGGGACAACCTAAGGCAGGCACAGTCACGATTACTTGACCTAAGTCCCTGTGAGCTCGGACTCACTGGTGAAGACGGGACTTCAAGGGTAAAGCCGGTGGGCAGAGGCAGAGGGGAAATGTCCGTAACAATGACCAGTGATGAGCCAAAGAGAGAAAACACACCCTGTCTAAAAGGAGTCTGAAACACTGGAAAAGAAACATTTACAAGATCACAAAGATCACAAAGAAACATTTACAAAAATCACACCTAAAAACAGAAAATGCACTAACCTTACAGAGACAAGCTCATGAAGATTGATGCATAGATAGTGATTAAACTTGGCTAAAGTACACAAACATATGCAATTAAATCAGATTGCTAATTTCATGAGTGCTAAATGGTGTGAATGTTGAAGAAAATAGAGTTGAGGAATAACTGAAAAGAAGCGGTAGGACAAGGGAGTGAGTTATGGAAAAGAAAAGTGATTAAAGTAGTTTTAAAAGAGTGACTTAGAAGTGCTCTTGTACTGAGTGATCAAAACCAGTGATTATTATAGAAAGAAAATGAAAATAATTCAATAATGTGTTAAGGTTTAAACAGGTATTTCTCTTGTCACGGCAACTTGTTGAGATATGACTCAGTATGCAAATTAGCTGAAATGAGTGGTGACGAAGACGCTGCCTGTGTGTCTGTGTGATTGAGGCCTTGAGGAAAGGAAGCAAAGTAGACTGTTCAGAGGTGCAGATTTGGACAAGAAATTTATAATTTAGTGTTGACACCAGTGTTGGGTAAGTTACTTTAAATTAGTAACTTAGTTACATTACTAGTTACTTCTCTAAAAAAGTAACTCAGTTACTTCAAGTTACTCGTTACTTTCAAAGTAACTAGTTACTAGGGAAAGTAACTTTGGTTTTACTCAGACTTCTCTTGTTAATGTGTTGCTTCCGTAACTGGATACCCAGCCAGAGTGCCAGTCTTCTAGCTTGCTTACTTGCCACAAGTGCACTGTGCCACCTACCAACAGAAAGGAAAAAATAATGTGCACATTTCCACGAGAGAAATCCCACGCCTGGACCGTCGTTGACCGCCGCCATGATTCTAGCCTGCTTTTTACATCCAACACAAAAACTGCAGTCGTGGTGCTTTTGATTGTACTCAGAACTTGGAAATTCTGCCTTCTGAATAGGAAGATGTAGGTAACACCAGACTGCAGATGAGCTGCATACAGAGCTGGACTGGGACAAAACAATCGTCCCGGGCATTTTGACTAGAGACCGGCCCACCATTATAGGAAAAATCATAAAGCCTTTGAATGAAAATAAACACTGTTGTGACAGTGATGTACACTGTTCTGATGGTATATATGTATCAATCTATCAATCGTTTGTTGTAAGACTCAGATAACTATTTTTTTTAAAAGCGAGACATTTTAAATGATAATAAGAAAGAAAAGTATTTCCTTGTCCCCCCCTTTCCCTGTTAATGCCCTACCTGGCCCCCTGGCAACACTTTGCTAGACCCGCCCCTGCACAATTACCAGCTGTCAGCTACATAGAAAAGGATCCTGGTGTTATTTGTCTCTCAGAAACAGTTCATAACTTCCCTTCAACTCATTCATGTCACCTAAAAGGTAAACCTGTTTCTCCATCACCTGTTCAGCTCTGATGATTCAGTAAGGACATCTCCTGGTTTCATCTTCATGTTTCCCTCTCACCAGATAACCAAACCGATATCATGACCAGCAGCTTTACAGCTGTGGCTCCAGCAAACATCAGCTGATACTAGAAATTAATATTAAATAAATTCTAACAACAGCTGATCAAGCTTAAACGTGCTGCTGTTGTTTAGCGCGACATCTGCTGGTTTCCTCTTTCTGGCGCAAAGTAGGCGATAAACAAACAAGAGAGAAAAGCCGATCAGCTGATCATTGATCAGTTTCATGATTGAAGTAGAAACGGGAGAGGAGAGAATGAGAGAAGAAGAGGCAGCTGTGCAGCTTCAGCTTTGTGTCTTTTTCATTGTAGCTGAGGTCCGGGACAAACTGTGTTCCTTTTCACCTCAGTACGAAACGCGTAATATTTTCTCTGAATACCAGACGATTCTGTTTTTTACGGGACGGTTGGCAACTCTAATAATTAACCGTATGAACAAAATAAAGTTCAACATCAGTAACATAGCACCCACCCAGCTGTATAGAAACTCCGTCATGCTAGCTAGCAAGCAGTACGAAAATGTCAGCATACCGAAAATAAACTCCACCTAAACTTGGTTTATATCTGACTCCGATAGACTGCAGGTCATAACTTCTTACCTGAAGTTCAGTTCACCTGACACGCGGACCAGCGGCCGCTTCGGGTCTCTCCTCTTGCCTCCCTTTTCCCTCATCCACCTGCTGGCCTCCACCACTTGCTAATGTTACTGAATCTGTGGAAGCTCCGCGATATCCACCACACGAAGTAACGAGTAACGAGCCTATCTAAATCCCAGTAACGAGTAACGCGTTCCTGGTTTTGGCATAATAACTAGTTACCGTGCTCGTTACCACAATAATAACGTAGTTACTGTAACGCGTTACTTAATAACGCGTTAGTCCCAACACTGGTTGACACATTGTTATAACGTGTTTATATCTTATGCTGAATCTAAGTATGGTAAAGTGCTTAAAGGGGACATTGTTGTGTGCAAAACGGTGCAGCTTTTGACGAGGTTTTCAGTGTGTTGAACGGGTGACATTTAAGATTGTGTAAGATTTTTGAGATTGTTGTTTTTTATCTTTAATAGAGGGAGTTTTAATAAACATGGACATGTCTAAAAGGGCCCATTAGTTTTGTGACAGTGCACTTAGAAAAAACCTGTCAGGTGATTTTGTTTTGTGTTTGATGAGCTAATAATCAGCTCTCTTTTTCTCATTTTGTTCTGAAGCAGGCCTGGAAGAGAGTGAACTAACAGCGCTGACAAAATCTCGGGAGAACAAACATAAGGTGGGCTTTACAGATTGTAATTGGTTGAGGAGGAGACCTGATTGGCTGTGAGTCTCTGTCTAAAAGGATTGTAGTGATTCAATCAAGTCAAAAGCCTAAAGAACTATTTTCCTAAAAAGGAAAACAAAATAAAACAAATGAATGAGCTCATTTTGCTAATGTGGAGCATCTGATGATTTGCGCAGGAGGCTCCAGTATCAGCAAAAATATCATGTGTGAATGCATGGGAGTGAATGTGTGTGACTGGACCAAGGTGGGGATGAATAGAGGTGGACAAACAATTTACCATGCCAGGAAGAGAAAGGGGATGCTTTGTTTTGCTTTTGTCATAAGCAGGAGGAGTGGAAGACTTAATTCTGGGGATGCTGAGTTTTGAGTTGCTTTGAGTAAATTTTTGTTCTACTGACTGGGGTTAGATTATGTTATTACATTATATTCTTGGGTGTAGGCCAAATGCTAAAAGGGAAACATTTTTTTGATATAACTGATGTTACCATTAACTGAAGAAACACATGATTGATAACTGTTCTGTTTTAAGTTTTGTTTGTTATGACACAGATTGGATCATAAAGGGGGAGAGTTGAGTATGAAATGTAAAGTACAGGTTTTTGTTTCCAGGAAGTTCCAAGGATCCAGACTTTGAATGGAGCAGGACTTCGAGGAGATGTGACATGATGATTAAATTGATTTTATTCCTTAAACACAGGTTTTCAGGACCGGAGCAAAATACCTGAGAGGATTGCTGAGGTGTTTGGAGAGATGATATGACTAACCTTTTTTCCTTTAATTTCTTAAGCCCGGGTGACGCATTTTGAGTTTTATTTGGACACACATGTGATGTGTGAGTCCAAATAAAAAAGGGGGGATTGAAATAAGTTTTAGGATCATTTAATGACATTTTGGGGTTTTTTTGATAATTTAGATATGGCAGTACTGAGGCAGAAATTGTTATTTTTAAATAAAGTTATTTTTAAAGTAAAATGAACTGAATTCTGTTTAGAAGATAAAATGCTGTGTTCATAAGACGCTGTACACCAAATTTAAAGGGAATTGCGGGACACTTTGAATAGAAGACATGCTTTGGGGAGAAAAGCATATTTCCCCAGTCAAGATTTTACGACAAGAAAATGTTTGATTTCTTTTTGAGTTTTAGAATAAGTTCTTATAATGTAGGCTTTAAAAAAAACAGATAGTAAATAGATTTATTTCTAGGGTAAAGGAGAGCATGTTATGAGAATGCTAAAAGTGCCGCTGACCCAAATGAATAGCATTCAAGATTACACACATAGAAATGATTTCATACATATTGCATTTTTTGGTGCTATGGCAATTTATTGTGCAAGATGACAGAGCATGGAAGGCCGTACACGCTTACAGGCATACAGTTCATAAACACACAGGATAGTATTGATTCCAGGCCAAAGGCCTCAAACTCACTTAGCTTCTAACTGAATTTGAGCCTGTCTAGTAACAAGTGACAGAAAAGAGGAACTGAATAGGAGTTTCGCTTGTAACTAAACTGTGTGACATGTAAAATATTGAGATAACACATGCAGCTCCACATGAGTCTTATTATATAAAATGCAGTTACAGAATGACGAACACTTGTTGAAGTGACCAAGATTTTTTTTGCTTTAAACCAGGAGCAAAGGGGGGAAAGCTCATATATTTTGGTTAAGTCTGATAAAGTATAAATTAGAATGTACCATTACATTAAGAGCAGCAAAATGAAATAAAATGCTATACCAAGAACCGAAATAACACAGGAAATGTGAGTTTTAAAATGAAGTCTGTGTCAACACACAGAAGTTGTTTCTAGGCAGCTTTTAGCTATGATGAAATTTATTCAGGAGTGATTGATTGTATGCTTACACTTAGTTGATTAAAATGGTTGTTTTTTCTTTGATCCTTTAGTAGAATAAGTGTTTATGATGATTTTTCTTGTGAAAGGTGACTTTAGGTCAGAGCTACATGCAGCTGAGACAGTACAGGAATAGAGTGAACAACAGGAAACATGCGTGAAAGCAGCGATTTAAGACTGTTAAAATGATGTGTACTGAGATGAGTAACCTTGAAATATGTATATATATATATATATATACTTAAATAAAAGTCAGAAAGTCAAAAACATAATTAGGTTCATGCTTGTGAATAGAGAGTTCTAAAAATGATAGCTTGACCCAAGTTTGAATAAAGAGAAAACTGATGGACATAAGTTGGGGGAGCATAGTAGGGAGGAAGTGTTTTCTGTCCTTTACAGGAGAAGATTTCCACAAGAGAGGGACCCTAGAAGAGGAGGACCAACCACTTAAGCATGAGTGTTCTCAAGTGGGAGCTGGCGTTTTATTACTGGACCAACTAGATGACATGAGGTTGTTGTCTGATTTGCTGAGCCAGAGGACGGCTAGAGAGGGTCAGAGAAATGACACAAGTGAAGTGTGGTGACCCTCTTTAAGGGTCACCAAGAGAGGGAATTGTGAAGAGTAGAAAGATATTTTGCTGCTATTATTTGCTGCTATTTTTTAGAATCATCATTACCATTTCATTATTAATAGTGATATTGCATTCAGATGTTCAAAGATATTGGTATCATATTAGCCTTTATTACAGGTCCAGTAAGAACCACGTTAAACTGTTGAGTTGAATCTATAACCCGAAATGCTTTTGAATCTAGAATCTTAAATGTTTATATGCAGACTGCATTGTAAAAGAAAGGCCCTAACGTTGAGTATACTCTGTGCCAAAATGAGACAGGAAACTGCAGGCTGACAGGAAACGCCATGCTTTGCAAAAGTGAAACCGAAAGCAGAATCTGAGTGCAAGTATTTTGAGTAGGTTATTCTTTATTATTTTTTATTCATCTATATCTTTTGATTAAGCTTTTAGTAGAGGTTCTTGATTAAAACATTTATTCAACATATTACATATATAGTTCCAGTTAGGTTATTACATGTAAGGATGAGCCTCTGTTCTGGTGAAAGGTCAGAAGTGCAACGGGTGAGATGAGAGAGCATTTAAGGACGAGACACACATACAGCTAGTGGGTTCATTTATAGGTGAAAGTTTAATCATGTTTTGCTTGCAACTGCAAAATTGTGCCTGCATGAGTGACAGTTTGTGCAGAACGTGTGCCTGATGTTCCAGACAGATAAGCGTGGGCAGGATGGTGACAGGATGCACCTGCCGACAATGTTCTTTTTAAACTGTGTTAAAAGTCATTGTGGTTTTGAGTTGACGTATCATGTATTGTATTGGTGAACGCAAGAGGGGCGTTCTAATACCCCGATGTATAAAACTGTGTTCTGAAGTTTTGGAGATGAGATTTTGATGCTGTCTGCGTACAGTGTCCATCTCCCACGCTGCGTGTGTTTCATTAAAATCTTCGTTGACTCCACCTGACAGGGTCAGTGTGTTATTCTGATCTCCACCATCTCTCTCTCCTCAAAATGAACCTTAACAACATATATTTGTGTGTGTGTGTATGTGTGTGTGTGTACATATATATAAAAAATAAAATATACAGAGGTCAGCAGTTGGATATTGTGCAAAAGAAATGGCATTTATGTACAGTATGGAGTGCATAATGTTGAAGTTCGGGTAAGTGAAGGTGACGTGTCTATGAAGTGTTCACCAGTCTAATGGCCTGATGGAAAAAGCTGTCTCTCAGTCTGCTGGTTCGGGACCGGATACTGCAGTACCTCCTGCCTGATGTAAGTGTTCTGAACAGTTTATGGCTGGGGTGACTGAAGTCTCTAATGATCCTCCCCTCTTTCCTCAGTCACCACTTCCTGTAGATGTCCTGGAGGAATGGAAGCTCACCTCCAATTATCCTTTCAGCACACTGCACCACTCTCTGGAAAGCTTTGCGGTTGTAATCGGTGTTGTTGCCATGCCAGGTGTAGAGTGTCCAGTGAGTCGTGTAGTGCAAAGCAGATGAAGTCCCTGACCAGCCTCTCGAAGCATTTGCTCACGATGGGGGTCAGGACTACCAAACTAAGTCGTTCTGTGATGAGATGGTGGAGGATTTGGGTACATGGACGATGGTGGCCGTTTTGAATCAGGCTGGGATTGCTGACAGAGAGAGGGAAAGGTTGAAGATGTGTGTAAACACTCCAGCCAGCTGAGCCGCACATGACTTGAGGACGTGGCCGGGGATCCCGTCCGGACCAGTAGCTTTGCAATGAGTTTACATGTGATAAGGGAGTTCTTTTTGACAAGTGGTTCACCGCAAGTGAAGTGAAAAGGGACTTTGAATCTCTTCACCAGTTAATCCTGTTGGAAGATTTCAAGAATCTATTACCAGTTAAGATTATAATGTTTTTAAATGAGCAAAAGATTCCCTCACTGTCAAAAGCAGCCATTTTGGCTGATGATTTCATTTTAACCCATAAAAATGTATTTTTATGCTAAAGCATATAGTTATGGCTGGACCAGGTGACCCTGAATCCTCACTTAGTTATGCTGCAATAGACGTAGGCTGCCGGGGATTCCCATGATGCATTGAGTTTTTCCTTTCCAGTCACCTTTCTCACTCATCATGTGTTAATAGACCTCTCTGCATTGAATCATATCTGTTATTAATCTCTGTCTCTCTTCCACAGCATGTCTTTATCGTGGCTCAAGAGTTGGGAGTTCGCCTTGTAATCGGAAGGTTACCAGTTCGAGCCCCGGCTTGGACAGTCTCGGTCGTTGTGTCCTTGGGCAAGACACTTCACCCGTTGCCTACTGGTGGTGGTCAGAGGGCCCGGTGGCGCCAGTGTCCGGCAGCCTCGCCTCTGTCAGTGCGCCCCAGGGTGGCTGTGGCTACAACGTAGCTTACCATCACCAGTGTGTGAATGTGTGTGTAAATGGGTGAATGACTGGATATGTAAAGCGCTTTGGGGTCCTTAGGGACCAGAAAAGTGCTATATAAATACAGGCCATTTACCATTTATCCTGTCTTCCTTCTCTCACCCCAACCGGTCGCAGCAGATGGCCCCGCCCCTCCCTGAGCCTGGTTCTGCCGGAGGTTTCTTCCTGTTAAAAGGGAGTTTTTCCTTCCCACTGTCGCCAAAGTGCTTGCTCATAGGGGGTCACATGATTGTTGGTTTTTCTCTGTATGTATTATTGTAGGGTCTACCTTACAATATGAAGCACCTTAAGGTGACTGTTGTTGTGATTTTGTGCTGTATAAATAAAACTGAATGGAATTCAGTTGAATAAAGTTAACAAATAATGTCAGTAAGTTTGAAAGTAGCAGCATGTGATACAACTGTGAGGTGGTTATGAGTTTTCTTTTCTATAATTGTTCAAATTTTATTTATAAAGAAATCCATGAAGTCATTCCTGGTTAAGGTTAAAGGAATACTTGGTTTAACAAAGCTCTGACTTGTCAGCCTTGCTACTGAAAAGAAACCAAGAAGTGATGAACAGTAAGATGTCCTAGCTTTACAGAAGGCATATTTTTAATAGAGTGACAAACACCAGGAGGAATTAAAAACGTCTAAAGTAGTGAGACGCCATTTCCTCTCAGGCTTATGGATTATGTGCTTTAAGGTGCATATTTGAGAGATATACCAGGGAGCCAAGTAGCTCTGATTCAGAGGAGCCACGGTATCCTGAACCATCCATGGTGAGGATGCCACTGTAATGGTCCCTGGGTTTTAGACCAGGGGTTTTAAATCTGAGGATCTTTGGGTTTCTCTGGTTTTGTACTTTGGACAAATCTTTGTCTTCTGTATTGTGTTTTGCTGTTTATAGTCTGTTAAGGTTCAAAAATATAGGGAAGGACACACAGGAGGAATGCAAGAAAAATCCTAAACACTTATTCTACTAAAGGATCAAAGAAAAAACAACCACTTTCATCATTACGTGTAAACACATAGTTAATTGCTCCTAACTAAATTTTAGTTGTATTTTAGAACTCCCATTTCCTGGGTGATAACCTGTTTGAATCTATCATTTTATTTCATTTTGCTGCTCTTAATGTAATGACTCCTTCTAACTTAAACTTTATCAGACTTAACCAAAATATATAAGCTTTCTCCCTTTGGTTCTGTTTTAAACAACAACTTTTTTACTTCAACAAGCATTTGTTATTCTGTAACTGCATTTTATATAAGAAGACTAATTTAGAACTGCATGTGTTATCTCCATATTTTACATGTCACCCCATTTAGTTACAACCGAAATTCCTATTCAGTTCCTCTTTTCTGTCACTTGTTACAGGGCCAACTCAAATTCAGTTAAAAGCTAAATGAACTTCAGGCCCTAGGCCTCAAATCAATACTGTCCTGTGTGTTGATGAACTCTATATGTCTGTAAGCGTGTGCAATCCTTCAATAACTCAGGTCATTCTCACAGTAGATTGGCTAATCATGACGTTAACCAAAAGTCTGTGCCCCTCAAGAGACGACTCTCTGAGCCACAACTCCGTTAAAGACACAAAAATGCAATGTGTATGAAAAAATCCCTTCTACATATATAATCTCCAATATTATTCATTTGAGTCAGCGAGACTTTTAACATCCTCATAAAAGCTCTCCTCTACCCTAGAAATAAATCTATTTACTATCTGTTTCTAAAGCCTACATTCTAACAACATTCTAACATTATGTCACTGTGACATCTTATCCTAAAAATCAAAAAGAAATCCCACATTTTCTACTCATAAAATCTTCACTATTTTCCCCAAAGCATATCCTTTATTCCCACAGTTTCCCCTTGAAGTTTTGTATACAACTTCTTATTAACACCAGCAATTTATCTTCTAAACAGAATTCAGTTCATTTTAATCCTTTCTTTTAACAAATCCTCAGTTTTACTATATCTAGATTATCAAACAACCCCAATCATTATAAAATCCTAGTAAAACCCCTTTCAAATTAAACAAATTAAATCTTAAATCTTAAACCCCTCTCTTTTTTGACACATCTCATGTGGCAAAAAACTCAAAATGCTCCACCCAAGCTTAGGAAATTACAAGGGAAAAAAGGTTAGTCATATCATTTCTCAGAACAGCTCAGCAATTCTCCTCTCCGGTATTTTGCTCCAGCCCTGAAAACCTGTGTTTAAGGAACAAAATCAATTTAATTATTATGTCAAATCTCCTCCAAATCGTTGCTCCATCGAACTCTGGATCCTTGGAACTTCCTGGAAACAAAACCTGTACTTCACTCTCCCCCCTTTATGATCCAGTCTGTGTCATGACAAAAATAACCTTAAACAAAACAGTTATTACTCATGAGTTACCTCAGTTAATGGTAACTTGAGTCTCATCAAACAATGTTTCCCTTTTAGCATTTTGCATTCTCCCAACAATATAATGTAATCCCATAATCTAACCCCAGTAAAAAGAAATTTTCTCCAAACATACATCAGCAACCCAAAATCAGCATCCCCAGATTTAAGTCTCCCACTTGTCCTTTCATTTATTTCCCCCCCTTGGTCCCATCACTCGCATTCACTCACATGCATTCACACATGATATTTTTTGCTGATACTGCAGCCTTCTGCGCACGTCATCAGATGCTCCACATCAGCAAAATGAGCTCAATCATTTGTTTTATTTCGTTTTCCTTTTTAGGAAAATAGTTCGCTATACTTTTGACTGGATTGAATCGATACGATCCATTTTTAGACAGAGACTTGCCGCCAATCAGTCTCTGATTGTAATCAATTATAATTCTGTAATGCCCACCTGATTTTCGTACTTGGTAATTTTGTCAGCGCCGTCGGTTCATTCTCTTCCAGGCCTGCTTAGAACAAAAATGAAAAAAGAGAGCTGATTATTAGCTCATCAAAGTACAAAACAAAATCACCTGACAGGTTTTTTCCCGAGTGCACTACTACAACAATTTTTGGGGCCCCTCTCAGACATATCCATGTCTTAATCAAACACCCTCTCTGGAAATAAAACAACAGCCTCCAAAATCTGAAACAATCTTAAATTTCACCCGTTCAACACACCGAAAACCTCGTCAAAAGATCAAAGACCGTTTGCACAATGTCACCCTTCCTCACTTTACCATGTGTTCATTCAGCACAAGATAAAAACCAATTTCAACAACGTATCCTCCATAAATTATAAATTTCCTGTCGAAATCTGCCCCTCTGAACAGACCTGACCACCGTAATCAAATATCCTGATACTTTACCATTATATATTTCTCCCAATACTCTTCAACAGCCACCGCTCTCTCTTGAACTGAACTGAAAGCCTCCGACTCACGCGCACACAGGAAGTGTCTCTGCTCCAGCTAATTTGCATAAACCCACAGCTCAACAGCCAACTTAACAAGAGGAATACATGTTTAAACCTTATCACATTATTGAATTATTTTCATTTTCTTTCTATACTAATCACTTACTTTGATAAATCAGTGCAAGAGCACTCCTAAGTAATCACTCCTCTTTTGTTTTTGTTTTTTCCATAACTCACTCCCTTGTCATACAGCTTCGTTTGAGTTATTCCACAACAACTCTATTTTATCCAAGTGTGTTTTAAGTGTATTTTCTTCAACATTCACACCATTTTAACCCTTATGAACTTAACAGGCTGATTTAATTACGTATGTTTGTGTTCTTAGCCAGGTTTTAATCACTATCTATGCATTACTCTTCATGAGCTCATCTCTGTAAGGTCAGTGCATTTTCTGTTTGTATGTGTGATTTTTATAAATGTTTCTTTATGATCTTTGTGATCTTGTAAATGTTTCTTTTGCAGTGTTTCAAACTCCTTTTGACAGGGTGTGTTTTCTCTCTTTGGCTCATCACTGGTCATTGTTAATGACATTTCCCCTCCGCCTGTGCCCAGTGGCCTTACCTGTTAAATCCCGTCTCCTCCAGTGACTCCAAGGTCACTCCGGGACTTAGGTTCGAGCAATCGTGACTGCGCCTTGCCTTAGGTTGTCCCAGGGTTTCGAGGTGGGATCTTACCCGTCATGGCTGTCCAGCCTTCCATGCCCGCCTACTACAGTGGCCAACTGGGCAAGGGTGTTATCAGGCCTAGGGGACACACTGGTTCTGGAAATTAAAGGAGTGTAAACTGCTTTCTTTATTAAACTTTCCAACATAAAATTAATTTTTAGGTTCAACATATAACATTCTGGTTTTCTTAATAACATGTAATTTCCTCGTCTTCTCTTCTACCGTTAATTAACTCTTCTTTCTCTGTCGTGCTCCCCTGACATCATCAGTCACACACACACACCTTCCTGTTTCTTCAGGCACCAGGCAGACTCTGTCTCCCTTTAAATTTCACAGTCTACAACCAATCAGTAATTCTACTAAATCTTGATCCAAAAACAATACACTTTCATTTCATTCACACACATTTAAATAGAGCTCTTTCAAACATCAGGACAATCAACACTCCTTCACACACAGGACCATTCTTTAGGTCAGTTTTATAGCATCAGTCACCCAATAATCTCTTAACTGGGCTTCCCAAGTGTATATACTTATGTGTTTTCAATCAGGAAAAATAAACTCAACCTGTCATAACATCTCTCATGGATTTCTTGAATTAAAAGCACTTTCAAACTTTAAAACATCCTACTTTTCCTCACAAAAGAAATATATTTCCCACTCCTTTATTTCATACACACGTTTAAAAGTTCTAACCTCTTTAGTCATTCAGTAATCGTCTCACACACTGCCTTTTCTTTCAAACTCCCCCTTTTCACTTACTCAGACAAATCACACAGTCACTCAAATCAAATACTGACAGCATTCACACAGTTAAAATCACACAAAATACGCTTTCATACGAGTATTTTGGACATGCCTTCCATGATCAGAAAGAGCAAGTCAAAAGAAAAAAGGAAAAGAAAACTGAAACCTCTCATCGTCTCACACCCCGCTTCTCCACACACACACATAACTGAAAAATAAAACACACCAACATTTATGGCTCACGAAATATACATCTATCAAAATTCAGTCATTTACTATACATCCACACTAATATATTCAAACTGTATTTACACTCTCATAATAAACAAAACCAACCTCTTATATACAGGCATTTAGCAAAAAGCTCTCAGTCCTCTCGAAATTGAAACCACCCTCTCTGCGCGTCACTGCTGCTCATTTGCATTTACACACCATCATTGCACATCCGGCTGTGCATCACTGACACAGAGACTGATCCTACTCATAGATCTCATATTTTATATTACAGACGTCTTTAATTACAACTGCACAGATTTTAGGCCTCTTAAATCCTATAAATTTCGACAAATTTATCCATAACGGTCCGACCGATAAAGTCCCTGACTTTTTTGCGACCAATTTTAGCCAGTATTCCGTCCCTGACGGTGGCCCGATTGCTAATACCCTAACCAAATTTATCGTAGCCAAAAAAGTGCAAATAGGGGATTCGATCGATCCCCTAGCAATTTCGGAGTTTCCCAACCTCTCCCCCGTTGTCGACGGTACTATCCCTACTGTCCAGTAGGTCTAAGGTCAGCGTCCTGCCTTAGCGCAAGCGTTACCAAGGAGAAAAATGCGCTTCTTAAGGGTCCCAGACTCCTCGTCCTCAAGTAATTTTAGAATAATTTGAAACAACAATCTACACCCAAAACAGGATTAAGATTAAGGACAACCCTCAACAGTTTTGGAGATTCCCGAGTCCTCCTCGAATGTTGCCCGAAACTATCCCTAGTCGCCGCTAGGTGAAGGATAGATTTCTCTATCCAGCAGGGAGCGTCACCTCCGAGAAAGTTCTTAAGGGTTGCATAACCAATGGGACTTGAACCCACACAATGACCAAATTCCCTATCATTCTAACAGTTCACTTAGCAGTCCAACTGCTTTAATTCTCTTTTCATTCCTTTATTCTTTACTTATTTTCTCTTATTCTCTTTACTCTTTACTTATTTTCAACGTTTCATCATCTTTACTTCAACTTATACTTTAGTTCTCATGAGATTTTCACCAAAATCAAAACAGACATCTATCAGTAATTTCAGTGAGTAGACTTTTAATTTTGTAATGTCTGGCACACTTAGAAATTCAACAGGTGGTGCCTACCTTTTGTTATATGCCGGCTTGTCACTCACTTTGACCACTGACCAATGCCTGAGCGCCTGACGCCTCGGACCTTTCTCCGTCCTGTCTCACTTCCCCCCTCGGACGAAGCCCCCAAATGTTAAGGTTCAAAATATAGGGAAGGACACACAGGAGGAATGCAAGTAACCACACTGGTCCAAAGGGTAAAGACGATGATTTTAATGAAATGACACGCGTGGGAGAATGAGCGGACTCCGTAAGCAGACAGCCCCACAATCTCATCCTCCTAACATCAAAATACAGTTTTATATGCATCAGAGTATATTTAGTGACGCCCCCTCATTGCGTCATCACATACATCAGCTTCAAAACCACAAATGTTCTATTCGACAACTTAAGGCACAATTAAAAGTACACTGGCTTCCATCTTCTTTCTGGTGGTTTCCCGTAAGCCAGCTCCGCTCTCGCATCGTGCATCTACTGCTTCATCAGTCAACTCTCACCTACACCCTAACAGTGTGTGTGTATGTGTGTCTGTGCGTACACGTGCGAGGGCGCGTGCATGCTGTGTACTGCGTACGTGTCTGGATGTGTATGTCTCGGCCTTAAATGCTCTCTTTGCTTTCAGTTTCACTTCTGCAAAAGTATGCTCTGCAGACGCGTTTCGTTTCCTGTCTCATTTTGGCACAGAGTGTATTTTCCTGTCTCTGCCCTCTACACAGAGATCATAAAAGCATTAATAACATTTAAATTATAGATTCAACTCAACCATTTAAAATGGTTCTTCTTTGGACCTGTAATAAAAACTAATATGATACCAATATGTTTGAACATCTGAATGCATCTAGGAAAGCAACATCACTATTACCACTGAAATGTTAATGATGATTATAAAAATAGCAGCAACTAATAGCAGGACAATATTTCTATTCCTGACAAGTCTTACTTTACTTGCGCTCAGTTCCTTTAGTTCTTTGACTATTTTAGTAGTTAGGTTAGGTTTTGTATTTCCTGCCTCCCTGTGTTTCTTGTCTCTTCTGTCTTCCAGTTACATCCCTGTATCTGTCTGAACTCTGTGTTTCTCCTCCATTGTTGTCTGGTTTCCCTGTTTACTTGTCAAGTTTATATGGCTCAGGCCTGGTGTCTGTGTTTGTCACTTCCTGCTTTCTTTTGATAGTCCTCTGTCTCATGTTTGTGATGTTCAGTGTTGCTTCCCCTTGTCTCCTCAGGTCAGTTTCATTCAGGTGTGTTCACTCTGCACCAATTCCCTGTATGTATACAGTGTGTGTGTCTCCGTCTGTCCTTTGCTGTATCTGTTTCCATTACCGATGGCAAAATTAAGCTTTCTGAAGCAGTGAAACTTGTACCAAAAAAGGATACATTACTCAAAGCTTTTCAACACAGTCCTCTTTGGTGGCATCTGGTGGCTGAAAATATGAAGTGCAGCTTGAATCTATGAAACAAACAGTTTATGATAGCCCGCTCTACAGACCGTCAGGCTGTGGTCTTCTGAACATGTATTTCTTGGGTGAAAAAAATAATGTTATGTGTATGTGATAAATAATTTTGATGAATTAATTTTACTTATTTAAAAATGTGCCATAATGTGCTTGTGCCTTAAAGGTTCGGAAACAGCAGAAAAGGTTGGGAGTGTGCTTGTGCCGTGAGGTCCCTGTCTGCATGTGCTCAGTCCCAGTTGGCAGGTACATTTATATAACTCATGTGTATTGCCTTTTTGGTAGAGCTGGTTACTAACTGAGCAATGAAAATGCTCATGAACCAATGAAATAAAAACATAATGTTATTTGTTTTATATTTAGGAATAGGCCGAATGTCCTCTCTTCCTTGCTGGCTCCATGTCAGTGATCCCTGAGCTCTGTGGTTTGTGGGGGTTTGACACATGCTCCCAAGCTTCAGCTTCAAATAGGCCATCACTAGTTTCTGTTGGTCAGTTCAGCTTGTTGTCAGTCAGTTCCTGTTAAGCCCCGTAATTATTTAGCTTTAGTTTCTTCACCTTTTCTCCAACAAAATAAAGCTGTGAAAAAGAACAACGATGGAGGAATTAGATCCTTAAATTGACTTACAGGCACTTTCACAAAGACATCTGTTGTAATAAAACATATTACCCACTGCTATTTAATCCATTATTGTAGATTTAAGGTTGTTAAGAAATGATCAGAGAAATTAGGTTTTTCAGGGAGCACTATAAAACATTTACTTTCTATGTCACGGAACAAGATCCAGAGCGTGACTTCAGTGGTGGGTGGGCTCTTTATACTTAGAGAGAAGCCAACTGAGCCTAATACCGTAATAGACTAAATGCCACATTGAGGCTGTCATTTTCAGCATCTGTATATTTCTCACCATCAGCCAGCTCTCTGCCTTTGCCATTCATTGTTCCTACCTTTAAGGGCCACTTGCACACTTCTGCCAGCAGTGGCACAGTTTCCACGCTGTTGGCACCAGCCCTGGAGGGTGTCATGGTTAACCCAGGCCCAGATCGAACTGGTATGAATGCTGATTCTTGGTGATCTGTATGTTTGATTTGGCAAAGATATCATGCTGAATGTCCTCGATGCCCTCCCCATTTATCCAGGCTTCAGACCTGTGCTAGGAGCACGCTGGCTTATGACCCCTGTGTCTGGGTGAAGGCCTTTCTTAGAGCCAAATATGCAGTAATGCTTGGCTTTTATCTGTAGGTAAGTAAGTAACCTACCTAATCACATACCCTATCCAGGTGATGATAACCACCAACAACCGCCATTTGAATATGAAATCATCATGGGATGAAGGTGAACAATTAATAAAACAACACTTTGAATAACTGGTCAGATGAATATGGGAGCGATAGAGGCATAAAAATGCTAGTAGTAAAAAATGATAGTAAAAAGTCAAATATGGCACCAAGGCCAAGAACAAACACAAAGTAATATATACTAATTAAGTTGTAAAGAGCATGTATGATGGGCACACACTGAGCTATTTGTTTGTATTTTTGACAATAACATGTTAAACTGCAGCATACGTGTATTGTGCTTTTTATGGATTTTTACATTTCTTACACATTTTGTACACATCTAATGTTTAAATTCAAACAAAAATGTGTTAAACATTTAACAAGGAACTGTATGTGTCATCTGTAACACACCCATTCTGTGAGTATATGTGGGTTATCTGAATCAGGCCTGCAGAAGGCCACCAGGGTGGCAGCTCCAGCTCAGGCATGGAAGCACCGCTCAGATTTCTTAGCAGGCTTTCAGCTGTCCTTAACATCAGAAGTATTGATTGTGCTGCTCTGACCAACACACTGGCTCAGTGAAGTGTTGGGGGAGAGCTCAGTCTGCTTGGGACTTAGCTTTACTGTAAAACATGGAGACTGGTTGATTAGGCTAATCTCTGTGCTGAGAGTCAGGAAAGGAAAAAAACTATACAAAAGGGTACAGGCATAAAATAACATAACATGGCAGACTTATAAATATACAGTAGGTAAGCCATCTCAGTCTATCTATCTATCTGTCTGTGTGTGTGCGTGTCTCCAGGAATTTGCTGACATTGGTTGTGTGCTGTGTCAACCTAATATGTTGTTACTTTATGAGGGATGTACATGTGTTTTTCTGAATATCTGGTTGATATTCTGTCTCCACTAAAATGAAGCTATCATGAAAGCACAGACTGTTCATTTCTTTGTGAATGAACAAATTCAGCACAGGATGTGTTGAATCCAGTGTTCTGAAGTGCTGAGATCGTGAACCCATTGTGAAAGCTTCTGGTGAGGTCATAGACCAAGTGAGGAGCTGGGCAATCTCTGCAGAGATTTCCACACAATCAGATATCTTTGCAACCAGAAGAGTTCAGCCTGTTGGCCAGCAGAAATAATACTGGATTAAGGCACCAACATGCTTTTAAATTTCAGACTTAGAACCATATTTTTGAACCATATAGTTGTAAAAACATGTGACAGCGGTTCTATTGTGAAATGAATAAATATTTTCTCTTATCGACTTGTTATCTATATTACTGCTAATAATTAGTCATTCTGTTTGGACAGCAACTAACAGAAGCTTAAACAATATTACCGATTACATTTTAATAGAAATGTTTAATACACTAAATGCTAACCTCTTTAAATGTTTGTTGCCAAAAGCCAGATAGAGGGGTTGATGTCATGCGTGTATGCATGACATCACCCCCTGTATCGACATACAGTTCTAGGGCTTGTTCGGGGTCTTCCTTTCTCCCCCTCATCCCCGGGGAAACGCGGTGTGGTGGGAGGATGGGCGCTAACACCTGCTCTGCTTCTTTGGTAGGCGGCCTAGCGCCGCCACAAAAGGAAAAGAAAAAAGGCCGCCTTTGTATCTGACAGATGGCGAAGCTGAGTCAAGCTCACAGACGGGGAGAGCGAAAATTACCGGAAGTAGTTTGAATTTGCCTTCAAAATAAGGGTTTTTGGCCAACCGTTTGACGCCATTACTTTTGCTGTACTTGCTGTAAATGCGTGGATCATAGTGGCTCTAAATCAAATACAGCACACATGAAGACAAAAGTCAACAGCTTCATTTTGATATTTTAATTTTAATTTATATATTTCAAGAATATATTTCACAAAGTTTGATGAAATATGCAAATATGTGTATTTTATTTTTGTCTTGTCTCTTCACCTAGATTATACAGCACTCAGTTCTGTGTTTCAGATCATGGCCAACTATTGCTAAAAGAAGAACAGTGGTAATGTGTTTTTTACTGGTATGCTGAAAAAATTAGCAGGAGAAGAAAAACATATTTAGCTGTCATCATGCAGGTAGTTGTGTTAATAACACCTGTGCTTATGTACTATTAGATGGCAAATTGACATCAGGTGAAATTATTCTGCTATGAAAAATACTTATTTTATGTTCTTTGACAGTAAATATGTATGCAATTATTCAAATGAATTTTAATTGAAGTTGTTATCCCAGCTTAGTAGATCAAACCTATCTGCTGTGGGGAACCGGAAGTGTTGCTGCCGTATTTCTGCAGACTTGACAGTAGCGAGAAGTGACCAGAAGGTGATCGAAAGAAAGGCAAGACATTGTGAGGAGGAAGAAATTAGAGCAGGAGTAAGACAGGGAGGGCTGGAGGCTGGCCCATCATTGCAGTACTAACTATTGATAACGTAGAAGAGGAGAGCAGACGGACGGGAGAGAGGGAGGACTGAGGACACAGAGCAGCATCACTTCGCCTCCTGCGCACAATCCGCGGCTGCGTCTCAGTGCCAGAGAGAAACTGTCCGCATCTCTGCGAGGTAAATACAGCGACGCCTCTACTTTCTCTGTAGCACACGAAGCACTGGCAGCAGCACTAATACCACACGGTGACAAAATATGCTTCTGACATTTGATCTGGTGGTGGTCAGACGTCTGTCACATGTATTGTTCCTTTACAGTGACTCAAACGCACACGCCTCATAACGCGAACGTTTAACGTGGTGCGCGTTAGTTAGCCACATTTCAACCGGAAATCTGTGTCTGTATAAAATAATGAAGCGTCCTGTATTAACTGAGGGGTCACTGAATTAGATAAGATTTCTTTTTTATTGTTGGTTTGGGGATGCATCCATACAGGACACATATTCATATAGTTAATATTCAATCAATCAGTTTGGCTTACCCTTCTGGTTTTTGAGGACACTGAAGCAGCTCGATCTTTAGGTTTCAAACAGAGTGAGTAGGGTGGGCAAGAGAGGAGCACAGAAAAATAACCCAATAATCACCAAAAATCCCATCCTAGCAAAACTGAGGTTCTAGTGATTGTTGCTACCAGGTTCTCTAATGATGGTCAGTCATTACATCGGGCTTTTGCCACCACTATAAAGTCATCTGCTAAGAATCTTGAATTTTTGAACAGCATTTGAAATTTGAATCCCATTTAAAGGCCTGCTGAAAACTCATTTTTACACGTTAACTTACTCTTTCAGCTGTAATTTATGGCTATAAGTTCACAATCTAAAGTGTCTAAGGAAGAATTTATTTGGTACTCAGTGTCAGATGTACGCCTGTACAGTGGAACATGTACGTATATCTTATATGTGTTGTTTTATTACTGTGGCACTTTTTTACTATGCTGATGTGTAAAAATATTAATTTATCATCATGTTCTTGTTGTTCATTAAATTACTCTTTATAATAAGATAGCTAACACAGCTATTTTCAAACACCAAACAAGTGAATAATTATTAAACACATATTAATAAACACACACACACACACACACATATATATGTATATATATATATATATTTCTTCTTCTTTCCGAGCTGCATCTATATTGTATAAGACAAAGTAAACAATTAGCCTGAGTATTTGATGAACACAGGTATGTAACAGTAGGCTACTCTTGCTTGCGCCAACAACAAGCGAGAGTAGCCTACAGCGTGCTGCACACTGTGAGATCAAAGTGTCTTTGACAGATGGAGGCAGTGTACAGAGGCCTCATCCACCTGAGTCCGTCTAAATAAAAGACTGAGGATGTAGCCGTATGAGGTATGCTGTCAGAAATACAGACGATGTGACTGTGCGAATGGTAATTATAAATGTAAGAAAATAAATGAATGTAATCAGTAATAATTCTGAATGAGAGAAATGAAGTAATATCATGAACAGGAGGTGTCAGTCATTATTGTCCATTAGTCAGTGAACTAATGGATTTTTTCAGTCATTCACATTTTCTGTGAATTAACAAAAAGCTTATATTTTACAATTACAGGACAGAACTATTAGAACTGTAAGTTTGCACTTTTGTCTTGTAGTTTCATTGGTCGGATCCATTTGAGATCAGCGTGGATGTGATGTTTATGTGTAAAATGAGTTTGACATCCCTGTTCTAGAAGAAAGGTTCACAGCTGGAGTCCTGGAAGATAAACCGTGGCCAAGCAACTACGACCTAAAAATCTTTTCTCTGCTCACCCTGCTGTGTTGGAAAGAGGCCTTGATGAAGTTGGGTGACTTTGTACTGAGTCTCTGTTTCCACATTTTTACTTCTTCGGGCACAACCAGGAGACTGTTGTGCTGCAGGCCTGGGCATAAACTCTAACTAATTCAAGACCAGTAGTAGACAATAAGCATTAGCACAGAACTGGTCAGTTGAGAATTTATAGAGATTGACAGACCACGTGACTTTCGCGCATTGCTTTGTGGGTACGAGTGGCAACAAAATCAAAACACTGCATCAGGCGCTAGTATTTCCAGCACCGGTAATCATTAATTCTGCGGTTTTAATCCCTACTTGCATTTTATTTGCCCCCAAAACAGTTATGTACAAAACGAGGGAGAACACGGCAGGTCCGTACGGCGAAAAGGCAAAAAAAAAGTACGAGGAAAAAATCAAAGGAGTGAAAGGGTCAAACCCATACGAGCATACAGGGTGGAGTAAGGACGTTAGCGTGCTGCCCAACTTTCATCACGCACATATTTATTATTATATGGTCCTAAGTGTGAGTGCAGACACTCACAAGATGTTTAGTAACTTCAGATCCCTGCAACAAGCCCAGGTCCAGTTTACTTTGGTGATTTGGACTATTCCATTTCACAGCTGTTGTTACATTCTTTTCCTTTATCTCCTGTACAGGCAAACGCAATCTATTTGTCGTTTCAGGTTGTAGTATTACACAACATTTTCAGATCTAATAGAAATAAAATGAGTGTTTCGTAATTCATTCAATTTATTGTCTTTATTTATAACTGGCATTATTGTTTCATTCTATTATAGAAAATCTATTATAGGCAAAATTGTATTCCATCATGCTTTATTAGCTGCTTTGGTAAAAAACAAATCAACAATGCAACCACAAAAAAAAAAAAACATTGCAAAACAACATACTGGAAAACAGTTATTCATCACTTGATTGCTTCAATACAACCCTTGGGCACGTATATGCGGGACGTTTCGTGGCTGTTTTGATATTGCTCTCTCTCTTAACCGATCAAACTGTACAATATAAAGCGCCTTGAGGTGACTGCTGTTGTGATTTGGCGCTATATAAATAAAATTGAATTGAATCTGGCTGTGGTAGAAGCTTTAAACTCGGTATGACCCAGGGTGATAGAGGCGCCCAGTCTGGATCGCATTCCTGCATTTTGTAGGCTGGTTTTCCTACAAAACACAACAAACATTAACCCGCAAAGCCACAGTGAACAAAGCAGCATAGCGCAACGAATTCTATTCAAATCAATATAAGACTTATTTGTAACCTACATCAACAATTATGTTATGATAAATTACGTAATAACTACAACAGAAGACGTACCTTTGTGGAAATGCTTGGAGCAGACTAACATGTGAGCTGGAGTGTTCTGGGACGTTATATTTGGTCTTCGAATGGCTGCAATCCAGGCCATCCGTCGGCTCTTTGTTACTTCGGAAACATGGCTTGAACAATTTCTCTTCCACGACGTAATCCGATAACAACCGATCTCTTTACCCGTCGGCTTCCCGTGGCTGTCATGTGACCAGCTATTGCAGTTAATAATTGTCAGGAGTTTTCCTGTTTTGCAACTCAGGTCAGAATAAAAACGCTCAGACAGGTTTAACGTGTACACGGGTAAGACTCAGGGAGAGACTCGCACCCTGCAGTAAAAAAAAACAGTCTTTATTCACAGAGCACATACAGGAAGAGATACAGGAAGAGATAAAATAGACCCGTGCTGCGTGCAGGCTTCCTGTGGAGTACAGAGTGTATGTAACTTCCCCATTTAGGAGTCTGCACAAAATGTGACTTACCTATTTAAGCTTAATACTGAAAGAGCAAACATATTTAGATAAAGAAACGTACTATTAAGCACAACATAATAAAAATCCCCAAATCCTAAAAAATCTCTTAACATTCCCTCCTGTTGTTTGATCTTTCCTTCTATATATGTACATAGCAACCACTAACAGTGCATCAGTCTATGGCCACTTGTAGACATTTTTAGCCAAGACATCATAAAATAGTGGGTTTTGTGAGTATGTTATATCCAAGTGTCTATCTCATTATCATCTTCTTCATTCTGTGATAGGGTGATGTAAGCATGAATTGAAGCAGTTACCATTTTTGATACCATGTTCTTCAAACAAGGAATGACACATGAAGTGAAAAGACACAATAACAGTATTATAACACCAACAAAACCAAGTCCTTTAATCAGCAGGGACTTCCAAGAGCCGCTTAAAAGCCATGTAAGCCAGTCTTCTGTGTTTGTGGCATAGTCTCGGTGTTGTGCATCCCGAAGTTGTCTGAGTGTTTTCAGAGCATCAGTCATGTTCGGTGAGTGCACATTATCTGGAATGTATGTGCAACATGTGTTGTTAAAGAGGACACCTTTCTCCTTTCTCGGCGAGAATCATGTCCAATGCTACCCTGTGTTGCATTACTGCAATGCGCAGAGCGTCAATCTCCTGATCCTGTTCGTCGTTGAATTTACATGAAGCATTCAGAACCTTTTGTCTTTCAGTCCAAAGTTTAAATTCCTCTGGGACATCGGAACCCCATATGGAATCATGCTGCTTGAGGTCTGGGGTGCTTCGTCTTTTCCTTGTTGTTGACGTTGATGTTGACGTGGCGTCCATGGTTATCTTGAAAGTGTGGTCAGATATGAAAATGGGAGCGCACTGACCTGTACAATTCCCAGGAAGGATAAAATAGGCCTGTTGGCCACAGATCCAGGCCATCCCTTACACCTAGAAGGTGCCATTTGAGATGTTGCTGCTCTTCACGGGCCCTCCAGGAGCGCGTGTCTGTACTGCTTTGCAGTTGGTGGTGTTTCCCATTGGCGTGGATCCGTTCTCTCGGCGGTAGCATAGGCTGTGGCTCAAATTCCCATTGTTTCCAAGAAAGACTGGGAATGATTTAGCCTTACTTCTGTGCTTCACTTTCAGGTCAACCCAGAACCATTCGTCACATGTGCCATTTCGCAGTCCTATCTGGAGAGGTTCCTCATGGTTGACCACGATTCCCTGGAATTGATGCCCAATTGATACCCAAGGCTGGCGTAGCTTGCGGCACACTTTGCTTAAATTATGTCCATTCCCTTCGCGTACAAGGTGGCGTACTGCGTCGTTGGGGGCATATAGGAGCAAACATAGCAGTCTTTTCTGGGTGTGCTGTCATGTATATATCGATACCATGCGTTGTTCATCCATGGATGAATGTGGTCTTGTGTCATGTCACGAAGATGTGAGTTGTCATGTGTCCATCTTGTCTGCAGGTGGTGTTGTTCATCTTTTTCTCTCGGGTGAGTGTTAATAAACTCACCAGGAGTGCAATGTTAGCCACTAGGAGGACGAGTGTCTTCATGATGACCAGACACACCTGTGACCTCTGATGAGTAGACTACTGGCAAGAAGAAGAAGGCGGGGTGTACCCGATCAGCCCTCCCTCCACCAGTAGATCACCAGGAGTTAGGGGGTGTCGGCGTCTAAACGTTTAGGTTGTCACTCACTTTTTTGCAGTGGCTTTGATGGATCCAAGATGGTCTTTCTGCTACTTTGCAGGCAGTAGGTGTGGTGAGTAGCACTTGATAAGGACCTTCCCAGATAGCAAGGAAACATTGAAACAATGTTGAGTCAATATCAGGCGACGTCATTGAAGCAACGTTGAAGTGTGACGTTGACCCAACATCACTCTTGCACCCATTTTTAACGTTGAAACAACGTCAGGTTTTGATGTTGAATCAATGTTGAAACCTGACATTGATTCTACGTTATATTTTCTAACACTGTTGACATTGAAACAATGTCAGATTCTGATATTGAAACACTGTTGAGCTATGGTATTGATTTTCCACCTCTTTCGCACAGTTGCTTTTTATTGAAAAAAAACAAAAAAACAAAAAAGGTCAATAGACATGTATCATTTGCAAAATACTTTATTAAAAGACAAAGTTTCCTATTTACATTTCTATGTTTCACGTCACTTTTTATTATTTACTCCGGGATGGGGATGGATGATGTGCGTCCTGCGCGCCACCCGTACGATCTGGAGCATATCTGAGCCATTTCTGGACTGCTTGAGCAAAGACCAACTCAGACATAGAGTTCGCCCCTACCTGCTGCGCCAGGCCATCTAGGACAAAAATAGACACACACACAAAAAAAACAAAGACAAAAAAAGGGAATTAGAGCACATGAATAAGCTCTTGTTAATTGTCTTCAGCAGGGAGAAAGTATGTAAACTCCTAGGCTGATAAACATGAAAGTCACCAGGCGGAAATCAGCAAACTGCCGCATTTGATTCCCAAAGAGCTATAAGCTGAAAATGTGATATGTCTTAGCATGGTGTGCCGTGTATCCTTTAAAAAAAAAACAAAAAAAAAAAACATGGGTCCTCGGGCTGTACAAGTGTACAACCCGAGGACAAAACAAGCCGAAGACCAAAGACTCCATCTCCAGATTAACTGGACATGAAAGTCTTGTTATTAAGAAAGACAAGGTAATATAGCAAAAAAAAAACATAGGAAATGTGAAACGCACCCAGCACATCAATTGATCCCTTTATTGTTCACTTTAGGCTCATAAAAGTACAATAAATGTTAAAACTTACCAAATATGCATCTGCACAGCGCTGTATCTTTAAATGCCCTTTTTTGCTTTGTCTGGTCCTTGGTTTTTTCCCCTGCCCAGTTGAGTACAGAGGCCAGCTCCTTTGTAATGGCATAAACCATTACACGGCGGACTCGCACCTCCAGTGTGGTCCAGCAGCACCAATCAACGCAAAGCGTCTCACCTATAGACACATTTTATGAGATGGAATTAGTGTGTCTCATGTCTTAAATGTGTATGCAAGTGCTTGTGTGTTTACTTCATGTAATTGATGATAGAAACATGTCATTTAGTTTTCCCTAAAGCCTGATTTTCAAGTCATACAAAGAATAAACCAAAGTATTGGCAGTACAATGTATTTCTATTCCCTTTTGTTGGATATTCATTTGTTAGTTCTTGTAACTGCTAAAAGTGTTTACTAGTTTTTGCCTGTCACATATATTTGTCATATCATGTAAACTGTGAAATTCCAAGATTTTCAAACTTGCCTTGTAATAGTGGCCTCACAGAGTCTCTGGAATCTACAGGAAAAAAATCACAACAAGATGACATCCAGGAGTATAAATTGGGTTTTGTTTTTTTTTTTAGATAAGAGTACAATGACATTGTGATGCAGCTTTAAAGCTTTTTTAAAAGCATACCATCTATAGGGAAGACATCAGACTCTGCATGCTGGCGAGATCGCAAAGCTGTGTCGGCTTGTGCCGGAGTGGCGAAAGGTGCCGGAAGCTGGGTGGGGCATTATGATGGTTGCTATCAGTGGGCTGGGGGGCAGACTGGAGTGATGAGGGCTGTTTAGAAAAAGATAATTTTTTAAGTATTTAAGAATACAGACAACTTGTCAAAAAAGTTTCCTCGTGTCAGACACAGATATGTACACAGACACTAGACAGTATTTTATTACCTGGTATTTTCACTCGAGGGGCCTGGGGAAACCGTTTTTTTGTAGGCTGCTCATCCTCTGAGTCCGTATATGTGTACAGGGGATTTGGTCTAAAGAAAAGAAATTAAAAACGGTCTTAAGTAATTGTAAATATGCTTTTGGCATATTGTTTCCTAAAGTTAGTTTGATTTCTAACAACACACACAGGAAACAGATGTGCAAGAAGGTACAGTATACAATGAATTTTTGAAGTGCACAAGTGTACACGGCTTTGCATTTTTAAAAAGTTTACAAACTTCCACTTTTTGGACTATATTATGTGGTGATATTGCAGTATGCAAGCACCACAGATATGTATAAAAGACAAGATCATAAATTCTTAACAATCAAAGATATGTTTGTGAATAAAAAGGTTTTACTTATGCTTTCTTTTAAGACTGGTCCGGGTTTTCTTTTTCGGACTGAAGGTCAGACGTATCACAGCGTTCACGTGGATATCTCTGACGACTGCGTTTTGCTTCGTGAAATGTGCCTGGAAATACAAACACAATGTACGGCCAGACATACATTACGTGTGGACAAAAGGTGCAAACGCATAGAAAAACCAGCGGTTTCAAAAATACGCTGGTACGTGTGGACGTAGCCTTATTCATTATTCAAGGCACAAACAGAAAGTCATGTACGCGTGCAACGTAAAGTTAGGTGACCGTGCAACGTACAGTCACGTGGGCATGCCGCGTGAGCATTCAAACTGAGTCTAAAGTTTTCGTTTGCGAATGGAAGCGGGTGCTCTCCAATCATCAAAAGTAACAAAGTCATTGAACACGTTTATACAGTTAACTTTACGTTTATCAATCATATATCACAGATTTAGAATTTTTTGTAGTACTAAGCAACTACAGAGCGAAAGTCTGGGTCAAGCGCCGAGGCCATGGCAAGAACAAAGGAAAACTCGAAGCGTTAAAGCTAGCTTTGTAAGGGAATATAACGAAGAAATTATGAAACGAAAATGTTTTCTTTGTTGATATACTTTGTTCGCAGTGCAGTTTATTTGTTGCCGGATTGTAAGAAGTAGACACAATTTCCGGCTCGTAAATAACAGTAAAAAACTCGTTAATGTACAACATTAACGAGTTTTTTACTGTTATTCAAATGCAAACATGGAAATAACGAGTAGGAAAAAAAAATCATTCATTCTTACCTTATACTAATCGTGGTGCAGGCCAGTGCAGTGCATGACCTGATGCCTCCTCCGGTCAATTCCGCTGAGAGTAAATTGAATGTCCCGCTCTACTGTAGAAGACAATGAATACCGGGGGGATGTACCAATGTGAGAGGGGTGCTGCGGAATAGTCCAAGTGATCGCTGCTTTAATTTCGGTCAACTATACATAAATTGCACGTAGACACGATTTTTTAAAGCTGGTGAACTAGACCAAGTCATTGATAACAAATGAACAATAAATCTACTTTCTCTGGTACTTTATACCTGATCAGTTGCAATGCAATTTAATGCTCAACTACAAATCGATGGTTTTTGATGGTGACCGGAGCCGAATGATCGTCAACTATAAATAGACGTTTTCTCGACGTTGTTGTTGTCACCTGGTCGACTATAAATAGATCAAATATCAATGACAAAAAAACAATGGTGAATCAACATCGTTACAACGTCTCTATAGTAAGACCGTCGGTTTACCACAGTATTTCAATGTTGTTACAACATTGGCATTTCAACCCCGACCATATACGACGGTTTGGATGAAAAATCAACATAGATTCAATGTCGTCTTGCTATCTGGGTTCCCACCTTGGTGAACTCCAATTTTTCCTTTGGAGCACTTTGATCAGGATCCAATCACCTGGTTTCAACCTGCAAGATACTGGAGAGTTGTTTAGAACAATCTCTTTATTTTCAAGTAATTTAGTCATCCATTCGGCTAGTGTAGTTTCTCTTATTGACTTATCTATAGACTCACTTGTAATTGGTAGTGGAAATAGTCCACCATGAATGATTTCAAAAGGTTTGAGTTTCTGAGAACTTTGTGTCAGACTCATCCACATTTTTACTAGGCCTATACACTCAGGCCATGGTCTCCCTGTTTCTTCCATGCATTTTCTCAGTCTCTGTTTTATTGCCGTTAGTTCTTTCCACCAGTCCGGCACTTTGTGGTCCACGGGTGTTTGATGCTAAATCCTAGTGCTTCAGAGACCTTACTGATTACTTATCACGTCTATGATCACTAGAGCGTATTCTGAGCCTTGGCATTCATTTAGCTCAATAAAACCCATGTGGATCGTATGAAAAGGATGAGGTGGTGTGCATTATGTGCATCATGTGCATTATGTTTTTGGCAAATCATGCATGTTCCGACAAATTTCCGAAATTTTATCTACCACTCCTACCCCCCCCTCCTGTTGACAATAATGCTGCTGATTTGTGTAGGGACTTTGGTAGTATTGGTTTGCCATTACAAGTCATCAAACCACTTTCTAGCTGTGCTCCACAGTTTAACCATTTTCCTTTGTTCTCTAGTTGGTGCGGCTTTCTGTTCGTTTATAAGCACATCAAGTGGTATTTGCATTGAGGAGTCAGACATTAATGTGTATATAGTTTGTTGTGCTGCTGCTTTTGCGGCTTTGGTCTGCGAAGTTATTGCCTTCAGTGACCTCTGAACTGTTTTGGCAATATAAACACTTCCAACAGTGCCTTCAAAAGATTTCCATGTTGCAGTTGGGTTAGGCACGTATGAAAGCTGTGAGTTCTGCACTCTGTGCAGAGTGTGAGGAAGTTAGTGCTTTTGCTTCTAAAATTGTGTCTACTGTGGTTACCGCATAACCTACACAGTTCCGCCCAAGGCTACTTTTGGACGCTGAACCGTCTACAAAGATACCAACGACACCAGCCTGTGGGGTGCTGTGAAGGTCAGCGCGTGATACAGCATACAGCAATTCTGATGTGTGACAGTGTAAGCTCATAGCTCACAGCTCTAAAACTAGGCATCAGCAAATCATATGCCCAAATCATTAAGTGTCACTGTGATCCACAAGTATGATCACAAATTTGTTTTCCAAACTTACTAAGCAAACAAACAAAAACAAAACAAATTGCCTATGGCATCAAGGCTTTGCGTTCATATTAATTGAGTGTAAGCTGCTTTCTTCATTGCAAGTGTTTATTGCAATAAGGTTTAATTCATGCATCTTATCACTGAGTTCTAAATTCAAACTATCTCTTCTGACTCTTTCCAAAAATAATTTCACATATAACAACTTGAGTATGTGTTGTCTGTTCATTAATATAGTTGTCAATTATTTCTGTCATTATTTTGCCTTCTTTTGTTTATGACATGGCGGACATCTCTAAACAATCATGAGTTCAGCCTTCAATTTCAACCCAATTATACCCTGTATTCTCGCACTCGCACTTTCCCAATTAATCTATGCTTTGACGCTGTACTCAAGGTTCCAGGTTGAGAGAAATCCACCTGTATTGACACACTAAAGCATACAATTAATATCATTATCATTACTTTTCCTAAAACATTCATTCGCTTCCTCTTCTTAGAGTTTTAACTCGTCTGTTTCTCTCTGTGAGCTGTCTTGACACACCACAGGCACACATATTTCCTGTTTCTGCAGACACTTCTAAATAGAGCCCTTTCAGACATCAGGAATCATCACACACACTGCCTTTTCTCTCAAACTTCCACTCGTTCACTCACTCCACTATGAACCTTTGTAGTATTATACTTACTTATGTTTTATTATTTTTGTACAAATCACACCCAATCACTCAAAACCTACTACTCACAGCATTTACACAGTTAAAATCACTCGAAATACGCTTTCATATTGTAATGAATTCAAACTCTATTTATACGATTGTAGTGAGCAAGACCAGCATCTCCATGCGCGTCACTGCTCCTCATTAGCTTGGTAGTGTCCACATATTTAATTCAGCTTCTCATTAGTTGTTAGTATAGGTTTGCTCTTCATCCTAACAAAGTCTCATCTAAGATGACAGGTTTACAAGCAGGTCAAGTGTCTCTATGCACCTGATTAGTGTAGTTATTTCCTTATTTTCTTATTTCCTTATTTCTCATCTCATATATCATTGTACTGAGTTTGAGCAAATCTTGAGCTTGATTTAGACTGCTTTTAACAATCATTCACCTCATATCATAACTGACTGAGGTGCCTCTTCTTATTAATAGTATGTCATTATTAATGTTATCATTGTATTGTTTTTCCTTCTTTATAACAGCAATAGTATATTACAATACACTACTTTACTACATTACTACTAATATACAATAGTTTATTAGTTTATATTTTATTATGTATCCATCACGGGTCTGTGTGAATCTGCAGCTTCACACCTTCCCAAGCTGGAGACATTTTCCTTGGCTGAACAATGACACAGCCCTAATATACCTTATGCATCTCTCTTTTTTATTTGATATATTTTCGTGTGAATTATCTGGTTTCATGCATTCTATTCATTCTAGGCACGGTCGTCATGCCAACTATGTTTCATTGTTAATACCAGTTTACAGGTTGTTAACCTTCCTATTATCTCCTATTATCATGCTTATCACTAGATAAGCTCTGCTTTAATTTCAGTTAACCTTAATTTAACCTTTTGTTTATTCCACTTGTTTTCTTTTTAGCTTCCTTTTCAGTATTTATTTCTGCTTGGAGGGTTACTTATAATTTAGTCAATGCATTTTCCCTCCCACGTGGGACATTTAGGTTTTCTTTGGATTTCTCCATCTATATGCACTAATTTGTCCGGCGCCTGGACATTTTTTCCTAACCACTGCTCGCCAGCAGTGAGTTTTTAAGCTTCGTTACCCATTTTAATCCTTTTAATTTTAATACTTTACAACTACACAACTGCGGCACCTTCTCTGGCACGAGAATCGAGAGAGGTAGTTGACACGGCCTTCTACTTTAAAGCTATTCTTGAAAGCGGTGTCACCTTTACGTGATGAAACACGACCTGTTTCTCTCTTTTCACCAGTACTTGGGTGGCCAACAGCAAACAAAATAGTGGAATAGTTCAGCCTCCTTATTGTGCTGTAAAATCAACTTATTCCACCAACAAAAATAAAACAACAACAATACCTTTTCAACGCGTACTATGTTTTATGGACGAGGTTTATCTAAAAATGCTTCCAGCCCCTTTTTCAGGCGAGCGTTTACTTTTAGGAATGCTACCAGCCCCTCTGGGTGAGCCTAAACGTTTTACGCGAGGTGTCTGAGTGTTAATATTCACCTGGTTGCTGCCGGTCTCTCAGGTCTACCTCATCGACCCCCACCGCCGTGGACCACTTATAAGAACGCTGGCCAGAACCCGAATTCACGTCTCTGGACTCTATCCTGTACCTGGACAGGAGCTGTCGACAGACTTCAGCGTGGGCTTCTCACGACGTCAGGACTCGATGAGGCTTTCCTGTGGGGTCACACAAAAGTGCTGTGTCCCATCCGGCTCGAAGGACCAAGAAATGTCAGGAGTTTTCCTGTTTTGCAACTCAGGTCAGAATAAAAACGCTCAGACAGGTTTAACGTGTACACGGGTGAGACTCAGGGAGACTCGCACCCTGCAGTAAAAAAAACCAGTCTTTATTCACAGAGCACATACAGGAAGAGATACAGGAAGAGATAAAATAGACCCGTGCTGCGTGCAGGCTTCCTGTGGAGTACAGAGTGTATGTAACTTCCCCATTTAGGAGTCTGCACAAAATGTGACTTACCTATTTAAGCTTAATACTGAAAGAGCAAACATATTTAGATAAAGAAACGTACTATTAAGCACAACATAATAAAAATCCCAAAATCCTAAAAAATCTCTTAACAATAATACAACACCTTCTTGCCATTTTTTGTGTTTCTTTTTATCACTGTGTGACTGTTTTCATGTGAAAGCCTGCATGCGCTAGTACCGCTTGCCACTCGTTCCCAGAATCCTTTGCGGTTTTACCCTGGAATGACGTCACATTTTCAATCTCCATAGGATTTATGTGATTTGATCTTGTGAGTCATACTATTATATTATAAATCCTATCTGCATTTAATCTGTTCCTTTTTAACCCTGTGAACCAGTAAAGATTAAACCTGTGTATGCGTGTGGCATCTTTTGATGGTTCTTGGTTGTTCTAATTCTTAAAACTGTTCTCCAGGATTTATTTTCCTGATGGCTAAAGTACGACCTAGCCATTTTATCAAGTGCAAGGATCAGGGGAGAGCGTGGCTGTTGGTTGGAGCTAACTGTGAGGGTTGCCAGTTGGTTGCATCATGTGAGGATGTTAGGATTGTCCCACAGACGCAGTCAGTTACAGCTAGGCTGTCCTGTACAGTTACCCCTGTACAGGATGTTTGCAGCTATTAAACTGAGGCTAACAGAAACTAACACATCTGCAATTAAGACTGACCATCCCATGACTGTCGGCGAACTGTGAACTTGCTGACCCTTGTGGTCCACAAATACTTAACGTAGACATAATGTTGCTGTTCTGAGGTCAGTTTTGAGGTCAGCTACATCAAATAAACACTTGTAAAATGTATTACATAGATGTCTTAACTAGTGCTGTCAGCATTGATCTCGTTAAAATGATGCGGATCGCGCCGTGCGTGGGGCTGCACGGCGCTAACACGTTACAGTTTTTTCTGAATGCTTAAACTCTAACTGTGATTCTTATAGCACAATTTCTAAAACTATTAATACTTATAGCAAAACCACTCACTGAGTTTGCAAAACTAAAGATAAGATAAGATAAGATAACCTTTATTAGTCCCACATGTGGGAAATTTGTTTTGTCACAGCAGGAAGTGGACAGTGCAAAAGTTATGAAGCAAAAATTAGAATAAAATAAAATAAGAATAAATACAGTACACAACTGTACAGAATAGAATAAAATAAAATACTATATACAGTAGAATAAAATAGAAAAAAATATACAATAAGATAAAAATAGAATACAAATGCTATATACAACTAAGTAAAAAATACAACGATGCCAGGAAGATTATTGCACTTAGTGTTATTGCACATGTGTGTGTTTGATCAGTTAAAGTCTTTGTTGTGGAGTCTGACAGCAGTGGGGAGGAAAGACCTGCGAAATCTCTCCGTCCCGCACCGTGGGTGCCGCAGTCTCCCACTGAAGGAGCTGCTCAGTGCTGTCACAGTCTCATGCATGGGGTGGGAGATGTTGTCCAACAGGGATGACAGCTTAGCCGCCATTCTCCTGTCACTCACCACCTCCACTGGGTCCAGAGGGCATCCTAGAACAGAGCTGGCCCTTCGGATCAGCCTGTTCAGTCTCTTCCTGTCCCCAGCAGAGATGCTGCCACCCCAGCAGACCGCACCATAAAAGATGGCTGAGGCCACCACAGAGTCATAGAAGCTCTTCAGGAGTGGGCCCTCCACTCCAAACGACCTGAGTCTCCGCAGCAGGTACAGCCTGCTCTGCCCTTTCCTGTAGAGGGCATCTGAGTTATGAGTCCAGTCCAGTTTGTTGTTCAGATGAACACCAAGGTACCTGTAGCTGTCCACAGCCTCAATGTCCATACCTTGGATGTTCAGTGGTTGCAGTGGAGGATGTTTGTGCCTGCGGAAATCTACCACCAGCTCCTTGGTTTTACTGGCATTGATCTGGAGGTAGTTCAGCTGGCACCAGTCCACAAAGTCCTGAGTCAGTCCTCTGTACTCCTTGTCGTCCCCATCAGTGATCAGGCCGACTATTGCAGAGTCATCAGAGAACTTCTGCAGGAAGCACTGGGTGGAGTTGTGGGAGAAGTCTGCAGTGTAGATGGTGAAGAGGAACGGAGCCAGAACCGTTCCCTGTGAGGCCCCCGTACTGCAGACGACCCTGTCCGACACACAGCCCTGAGTCCTCACATACTGTGGTCGGTCGGTGAGGTAGTCCAAAATCCAGGTAGTGAGGTGATGGTCCACTCCAGAGTTCTCCAGCTTGTCCTTCAGAACCGAGGGAAGAATAGTGTTGAAGGCACTGGAGAAATCAAAGAACATGATTCTCACAGTGCTCCCAGCGGTCTCCAGGTGAGCGAGGGAACGATGTAGGAGGTGAATGACGGCATCATCCGCTCCAATGCCAGCCTGGTAGGCAAACTGAAGTGGGTCCAGTGATGAGCTCACAAGGCGCCGAAGCTGAGCCAGGACCAACCACTCCAGGGTCTTCATCAGGTGGGATGTCAGAGCCACCGGCCTGTAGCTGTTGAGGTCCTTGGGGCGTGAAGTCTTTGGCACTGGAACAACACAGGAAGTTTTCCAGAGCTGTGGGACTCTTCCCAGCCTCAGGCTCAGGTTGAAGAGGTGCTCCATCACCCCGCACAGTTGGTCCGCGCAGGACCTGACGACCCTCGAGCTGATGCCATCTGGACCCGCTGCCTTCTTGCCATTAATCCTCCTCAGTTCCCTCCTAACCTGGGTGGTTGAGAGAGACAGGCTGGAGCCTTGTGTTGAGTGTGTATTGGATGCTGTTGTTGGGGTGGGGAGGGGTGAGCAGGGTGAATAGAGGAGGTGTGAAGTGTCTGAGGTGGAACAGCAGCAGTGGGGGTGGGTGAGTCTGCAGCCGATGTTGGAGACTGCCTCATGGCTGAATCAAATCTGTTGAAGAAATGATTCAGTTCATAAAAGCACAAACACTGCTTTGCACTCAGTTTGCCATTTTGTAACACACACTTTGCAAACCTGTAGCTACAATCCACTGCACAGCACTCTTTTTGCAGAACTGTAAACACAACTCACGGCTTTACACTCAATTTCCAAATGATCAACGCACTCCTAGCAAAACTATACACATTTATGGCCATTATTTACACTATTTTGCCAACTGTCTGGCACACTGTTACATGTGAAAACTTTTTTAGATAATTAGTTCACTTTGCAATCAGCCTAAGCACTTTAATACAGGTAAGCTGTGTGTGTGGAGTACAGTGGAGGGAGCAGGAAGAGTGAGAAGTAGAGGAGGCCGAGGAAGAGGACGTGGAGGTGAAGAAGTAGGATGAAGAGGACGACAAGGACAAGGAGGAGCAAGAGGAGGACGAGGAGGGGGGAGAGGAGGACGAGGAGGGGGGAGAGGAAGGGTAAGAAGAGTAAGAAATAGAATTGCTGATGACATCAGAGCTACAATAGTGGACCATGTAATCAACCGTGGAGTGACCCTGAGGGAAGCTGGCCAACGGGTTCAGCCTAACTCGAGCCGCTACACTGTAGCAAGCATCATAAGGACATTTTGAAATGAGAGTCGGTTAGTACAGTCACTTTGCACTAAGATCTGTAGCACTGCCATGCTAATGAGAAACACAACAATACCATAGATGTAAAAATACTGAAATTGTTACTTTACAGAATTGCTAGACGACCAGATGCTGGGAGCAGAGGAAGCATGTTCACTGCAGACCAAGAAACCCATATAGTCAATATGGCGATTGCAAATAATCCTATACTTGGAAATAAACACTTGTGTTTGTTTTGATGTGTGTGAATAAACACCAGTACTTGAAGTTTGGATCCCTCTATGCTTACGGATCTATGACAAAAGTATGAGCTCAAACTGACATAGCCTACCTTGTGCACAGAGAAAGCAAAAGCCAGATGTGTTTTTCATTCATACCATCAGTGTGTAGTTGGTGCATTGTGTGCTTATTAATATGATGGCTTGTGTTTACTGTCTGATACAAAAATACCATTTTTACAAAGGTGTGGTGAGTTAAGCAAAGGTTATTCGCTTTTACAAGAAAACTACAATGTTTTGCTGATTTGGTGAAGAGTTTTCTTATTTGTGTGGAGTTTTGCAAAAATTGCCAATAGTTACAAAAAATGTGCTCAAGCCATCAGAAAAAACTGTAATGAGCTAACTGCTAACGCGTTGATGCCGTGCAGCCCCACGCATGGGGTGATCCTCGCTAACTCCCTTACGGAGATTTGCCGTGTTAATGCGTTCATGGCGTTAACGTCATTTTTAACGCTGACAGCACTAGTCTTAACATTAGTTTTACTAATAATGTATGGATTTCATTTTAAAATGCAGTAAACTGTGAACCACTTGCATTTTTTTTTAACTCTCCTTTGGCGATCTGCACATCTCATCTCTGATAAATCGCTACAGTCATTCTAAGGCCAAAAATAACCCTTTCAGACCCAGATTATCATTAGCATTACAACAGATTCTTTATCACACATCAGACGACCATTTAAATGGGTTCCTGATCCCACACGTAAGGCCAACAACTTCCAAACCCCGCTCAAATATCACCACCTGTGTCTGGCTGTGATTTTACTACAGGACACCGTCACGGAATGCCATTGATTAATAAAATGAATAAATGCTTCTTAAAGTTAAAAATCCATCATGGTGGTGAAGCTTTTCTCATGTGTATATTTTCACTCCAGTTTTTGTTTAAAAGATTATATTTAAACTACAAGTTGGATCTTATAAAGTTTTGTTGTGAGCTGGGGGAATATTGCTGTGCAATACTACACAGCACTATTCATGTGTCATTCCAATACCAAGTAAATTCATTCAATTCAGTTTTATTCATACAGCGCCAAATCACAACAACAGTCACCTCAAGGTGCTTTATTTTGTAAGGTAGACCCTACAGTAATACATACAGAGAAAAACCCAACAATTATATGACCCCCACAGATGCTCAATAGGGTTTAAGTCTGGGGACATGCTTGGCCAGTCAAGTACCTTTACCCTCAGTTTAGCAAGGCACTAGTCTTTATGGAGGTGTGATTGGGGTTGTTTTCATGTTGGAATACTGTCCTGTGGCCCAGTTTCTGAAGGGGGGGATCATGCTCTGCTTCAGTATGTCACGGTACATGTTGGCATTCATGGTTCCCTCAATTAACTGTAGCTCCCCAGTGCCAGCAGCAATCATACATCTATTTTCAAAAGACAACCTCTGGATATAACGCTGAGCACGTGCACTCAACTTCTTTGGTCGATGATGGCGAGGTTTGTTCTGAGTGGAACCTGTCCTGTTAAACTGCTGTATGGTCTTGGCCACTGTGCTGCAGCTCAGTTTCAGGGTGTAGGCCATCTTTATGTAGAGTAACAATTCTTTTTTTCAGAATTCTTTGCCATGATGTGCCATGTTAGACATTTAGTGACCAGTATGAGAGCGTGAGAGCAGTTCACCAAATCTAACACACCTGCTCCCCACCGACACATGAGACCTTGTAACACTGACGTGTCACATGACACCAGGAAGGGAAAATGGCTAACTGGGCACAATTTGGACATTTTCACTTAGGGGTGTACTGACTTTTGTTGCCAATGGTTTAGACATTAATGGCTGTTTGTTGAGTTATTTTGAGGGGACATCAAATTTACAGTGTTATACAAGCTGCACACCTTCTACTTTACATTGTACCAAAGTGTCACATCTTCAGTGATGTCCCTTAAAGGGTTCATTAAAATATTTACACTCTTATGAGATAGTGTATATACTGATGTACATATTGACACCTCCTCTGAAGCTCCCCTCACTCATCTGGGAGGCCTCTTGACTGAATGCTGAGGAGACTGACTGTATGATTAAACTATTTGGAAAGATCATCAGTTAAACAAGCGGGTTCTCATGTAATGCTGCCATCATAATGAGATGGTGACGAATAACACAATTTAGACGCTAAAGTTAGTAATGATATTTGTAGAATTGGGTGCATCTAAAAAGAGCACCTGTAATTGTTGGAGACATAAGATCATGAGGTCTCCTCAATATCTACATTTTTTGTTTGAAATGTCTTAAAAACCTCCATAACACAACACTAGAATCAAGCCCACATAGCCGTCATCTGCTGTAATCACAAATCCATGTTGTCCAATATTTTCATCACTGAATAAGGCAAAAAAAGGTGCTTGGCAAAACTGTGCCACCACATTTTTGTAATGACACTAAACATGACATGACACTGTACGTTCCAGTAGTCAATTTTATTTAGGAAGGCTCCACACTGAGAAACATGACCTGGAAATATGTGTGTGGCGGTCATCATAGGAGCTGTTCCAAGTCTCCAACTACTAAGGTAAGGAGCTTCTGTGCTTCCTTTATTGCTTCCTGTCACGTAGAATAAACTGGACCATCTTTTAGGAAAAGGGAGGGAGAAAAAAATGTGTCCCACAATTCAGTGCGACGGATATTTATGCAATCACTCATGAAAATAATTGACATGATAAGCAATGTTGGACAGATTGTGTAATTGAATAATTGGATTCTAAAATATTCTCTACACAACTTTTTTACTTCAATGCTTCTGTAGTGCACGGCTCTGTAGCGTGCAATTTTAACAATGGAAACACGAAGATGAGCGTTTTACCCACAATTGCGACTAAAAACAGATCTGCAGTATGAACGTATTTAAGGCCATGTCAAGACTAATACATTTTAGTTTGAAAACGCATCTTGTTCTCTCCGTTTTGGATATTTTTGGTCCTTTTTTGGTCAAGGAAAACTGAGTGTTTTGAAAACACTCTCCAAAGTGGATACATTTGAAAACACCATTTTTGCGTCACAGTGTGGACTGTGGAAAACGGAGGCTTTTGTTTGACACATTTTAGTCAAATGATGCAGTCATGTGAGCAATTTAACTAAGATGGCGGACGGCATTGTACAGCAGTTGTTTTGTTTGCTCTCAGTTTTGGCAGATTAATATCAGTTTGTACATGCTCCAGATAGCTCGCTCACTTTTGCATCCTTGCACTCTTGGAGCCAGTATCTGTTTACACACCGTGAAGAGCAAAGAGGCGGAGCATCACTGTGATGGTGAGCTCAGGCTCAGTGAAAGAAAATAAGTTTCTAGCCTCCAAAACAGCAGCACAGTTACTGTGATCACTATTAAAACTTTACAAAAACCAAAGCACCTGATCGACAAACTGTGACGTGAAGAAAAGTGAACTTTGTAGCTGCTACATTCACCACCGTTTGTTTTACACAGCCAACAATCTGCAGTAAGCCTCCAGAAGGTGTTTAAAATATGCAGAGGATCTGTTAACTCAGTCTGACACCAGAATGGTTAAAATATACAGCTTACCGAAGGCTGAGGGCAGCTGTCCTATTTTACATGGACACAGACATGGGTGAGTCTAAAGGGGGGCATGGGGTGTACTAGACCATATTCATTTTAAGGTTTTCACGACATTTTTCAGATTAAAAGTGAAATAATATAAAATACTGTCTCAGTTGCTATATAAATATTAAAGCTTTTTTCACAAGCAAATAAAAATGTAATTTTTATTTAATTATTTAAACATTTTAGAAAATATTTTCTTTGAAAGCAAAAATTTTGTATGACTCATAAATACGAAGGGTTTACTTGTTTGAATCACATGACGGATGAAACAAAAACCATTGTAATTTCTAAAATTGAAGCCAATGAGCAGTTTTTTGAAACACCTGTGGTGTTTTCACTTTCTTCTCCTGAGAGTGAAACTCTTGCAAAAAGATGTATCATAAGGCCAGCCGCCAGTCAGAATCTTAACATTAAATTACTGGTATATGACCAAAGTTTTATTCAGAGCCCATCATGCTTCCTTTTCAATAAGTGTATCCAGTAAAAATCCATCCATCCTCCCTTCCTCCCTCCATCTGTGGATCCTATTCAGGGTTATGGGCCAACAAATCAATATTTTGTATTTCAATGTTTTTTTACTACCTGAAAATCAGTATTAGCATCAGCCCCAGAAGCCAGTACTGGTTAATGTTGTTATCTTGGTTTAATTCTGACATTGGGAAGAGATTTTATATTGAAATAAAATTTTGCATGTAGTCAATCTTCACTAGATGGTTTATCCATTTTTTTTCACACACGATGGTTTCATCATAGCCTGAAAAACAACATAATGCAGTCCGAAGATCTAAGCATGTGCATATCAAACATTGTACAGGCATGGACAAAAACTTTGGGGACCATTTATAAAATGAACATCGTGTTGAATGCATTAAGATCTGAAAATGTCAAGTTGACCTAAGGTTGTAAGAGTAGCATTAGCCTTGGTTTCCTGGAGGGCTGTCCTCAGTATCCAAACCAATCCAGTCCACTTCCAATTCCATACCTGGTGCATTCTCCCAATTTCCCCCTTTGTAATGGATCACAGTTACTTACTACACACTGCCTTCTTCCATTTCATGTTGATATTTGAACTTCCACAATGTTGCACCATGATTGTTTTCTTTCTGCATAACAGTTACTTTGGTAGTTACTCTAGACTGCTGAATAACTGCTTGACCTGCCTGTTGGACTAAAATTATGCTTCATTTTATGCTTTGTTTTCTGGTTAGTCCGAATAGGACAAATTTTGTGTCCCTTTAAAGGCTTTAATGCCATCCATCCATTTGAACCACCTCAACTTTTGAGTAGTGGCTCTACTCTGAGCCCATCCTGGATGGCCAAACTCCTCACCTTATCTCTAAGGGAGAGGCCAGCCACCTTTCGGAGAAAGCTAATTTCTGCCGCTTTATCCGTGATCTTGTTCTTTCGATTACTATCCACAGCTCATGACCATAGGGCTGCTCGATTATGGCAAAAATGATAATCACGATTATTTTCACTGAAATTGAGATCTCGATTATTTGACGATATTTATTTAACAATAACAATGTATTGAATAATGGCTTTAAAGATTGTCAAAAAATAATATAAAATAGTGTGCAAATACTGATTACAGTGCAAATGTTTGCAATATAAAAAATAAATGAAAAATGTAAACATCTATGTTTAGTGAACTTCAAAATACTGCACAATATTTGATCCACGTCTGACTCCGCGAACCCATAATGTTTCCACCAATGTTCCCTCAAATTTTTCACGTGTCTGAGTGAACACACAAACTCCCTGAGCGTCCCTTGGACCACTGTGAGCGACATCAGACGTGTGCACTGTGGTCACGCCAGCATCTAATCCATCCAAGTTACATGGTTTATTAAAATAATCAAATTACAGCATTTACATTTATGTTAGACTATCAAATCAAAATCAAATCAAAATTTATTTATATAGCACATATTAAAACAACAGTGTTGACCATAGTGCTTCACAGTCAGTAAAAGCATGAGACAATTAAAAACAAACAATAAAAGAGGAGAACAAACAATAGGTAACAACACAACAAGCTAGACCAGCCAACTAGTCAGAATCAAAAGCCAAAGTAAAAAGATAAGTTTTAAGACATGATTTAAAAGACTGGATAGACTCGGCAGTACGAATATGAACAGGGAGGTTATTCCAGAGTCTTGGTGCCACGGATGCAAAGGCCCGGTCACCTCTCGACTTCATTCGAGACCTAGGTTGTGCTAGGAGCCTGTGATTGGACGATCTAAGTGTTCTGTTGGGATTGTATAAGTGGAGTAGTTCAGAAAGATAGCTGGGCGCTAAATTATTCAGAATTTTAAAAGTGAACAAAAGAATTTTAAAATCTATGCGATATTTAACAGGGAGCCAATGTAGTTTGGCTAAAATTGGAGTTATGTGTTCATAGATTCTCGTACCTGTTAAAAGACGCGCAGCTGCATTTTGAATTAACTGAAGCCGGTAAAGAGAAGAGTGTTGGAGGCCCGAGCAGAGGGAGTTACAGTAGTCCAGTCTGGATGTGATAAATGCGTGGATAAGCTTTTCAAGGTCCTTTAAAGGAAGGAACGGCTTTGCTTTGGATATCTGACGCAACTGGTAAAAGCTGTTTTTTACCACAGGGGAGACCTGTTTCTCAAGTTTAAAAGAGCCATCCAGGAACACTCCGAGGTTTCTTACAGTGAGCGAGAGATGGCTAGCGAGAGGGCCTAGGGCATCAGCTAACTGGTCTGGCGGAGTGTGACTATCAAAGACTATGAGTTCAGTCTTATTCTTGTTCAATGTAAGAAAATGATGTGACAACCAAATTTTAACTTCATGCAAACAGTTGAACAGAGGTTGCAAAGAAGCAGACACATCGGATTTCAAAGGTGAATAAATCTGGATATCATCGGCATAACAGTGAAAGGAGATGTTGTATTTTCTAAAAATTAATCCCAACGGCAACATGTACAAAGAGAAAAGAGCAGGACCGAGCACAGACCCTTGAGGCACACCACAGTAAATAGGGGCAGAAGCCGAGGAGTGTTGCCCCATAGCAACAGAGAACGACCTCTCTGAGAGGTAGGATTTAAACCAAGTTAAAACCGTACCTTTGAGACCAACATGTTCCAATCTTGATAGAAGAATGTTGTGGTTAACCGTGTCAAAAGCAGCAGTCAAGTCAAGTAAAACTAAAACCATGGAATAGCCAGAGTCAACAGTTAAAAGAAGATCATTAAAAACTCTAAGTAAGGCTGTCTCTGTGCTGTGGCGAGGTTTCAAACCAGACTGAAACTTTTCATTAATACCATTTGCATCTAAAAAGGCCTGAAGTTGTTTTAGAACTACCTTTTCCAATATTTTGGAAATAAAAGGGAGTTTGGAGATCGGCCTGTAGTTAGTGAGACCAGTAGGGTCAAGATTTTTCTTTTTCATAATAGGTTGCACAACAGCATGCTTAAAGACAGATGGTACACAACCTGATGACAATGATGCATTCAGCAGAGATAAGATACAAGGACCAATAACATGTAAAGCTTCCTTAAAGAAACGAGAAGGAAGAATATCGTGCGGGGAACCAGAGATTTTGAGATGATCAATTATATCTTTTAAAGCAGAATAAGACACTGGCTGAAACTGTTGAAAGACGGTCAAGCATTCAGAGACTGGAACTAGGTCTAAAACTGATGATGAATGAGATGGATGAGAAGCCCATAAAGCTGAGATTTTTTCAGAAAAATACTTTAAGAATTTATCACAAAGAGCAGGGGAGGCATCCCTATAAGTGGTGGTGCACTTTTAATTAACTGCTTTAGCCCACTTACAATGAAAATTTAAAAAATCCTGTTCATGACCTGTGTAGTATGTTAACACTATTGGAAGTAAAAATAACTTGAACTCCAATTTTGAAAACACAACTTTCTTTCCTTCTTTTTTTTTTCATAAAGCTCTGACTTGTATTATGAGTAGGGATGGGTATCGTTTAGGTTTTATCCGATACCGGTGCCTAACCGGTACTTTTGAAACGGTGTCGGTGCTTAAACGGTGCTCAAACCGGTGCTTAAAGAATGGAAAACATAAACTTTGTCCAAAAACCTCTCATGTTCAGCTGTTTTTTTGTAAAAAGATAACAATGTTAGCCTTTTCTGCAGCTATAGGGCATATATGGTCTCACTCTTGGCTGGAAGCAGTGCTTAAACAATGGAAAAAACACAAACTTTGTCCAAAAACTTCTCATGTTTAACTGTTTTCCACTTTTTCTTTGGTCATTTTAGCCTTTTTGGCCAGGGTGAAGGGAGTATCTGCCATCAAACAAGAAGACAGCCGCATGTAACTACGACGGTGTTTGCTAGTTCACCTTACATGCATTAATTTAATAATGTGGTTAGCCTACTCAACGTAAATTACACACGAACAACATGAAGCTACTCACGCAGAGGGGAACGGCTGCTGCTGCCATCATCATCCTCATCATTTCTGCTACGCTGACAGGGCTAGGGGCCAGGACTCTACTCTTCGGGTTTTTGGGGGATGTTGCTAACTCCGGGTCCGCTAACAGGCACCACACCCGCAGTAGATGTGCACGGTGTGAGGTCTCGCAGCAAGCTATCAAACACGACGCATTTCTCGGCTTTAAAAAAAACCGCTATGCGTCGCCAGGTGTTTCATCAGATTCGAGGTGTTACCTCCTTTGACAGTATCACAGTATCAGCTTAAAGCACTTGTTGCAGGCTGCTGAGTTTGCATCTTTTGCTGTGAAGTACAGCCAGACTTTTGACTGCTTCGCCTTGGGCATTTTTAATCTGTAGCTCTGCTCTAAAAGAACGTACGTACCTGGCCCCGCCTACTATCCTCGGAAATGTAAAATGATTGGCTAGAATTGGCTCAGGAAAAAAAAAAGCACCGAAATAAAGCACCGAAATGTGCGCTGCTTTTCGGTCTGGTTACTACCGTTTATGTCAGATGGCACCGGACACCGGTACCCATCCCTAATTATGAGTCAGAGTCTGTGGTCTGGGAGAGTCCTATAACTCTCTGTCTGCAAAATACAGTATATAATGACCAATGTTGGGCAATTAATTATATAGTTACTACTTCAAAAAAGTAACTCAGTTTGGCAAACAACAAAGTTTTTTGCAGCTATTTATTTTTTTTAATGCAGCCAAGGTGTTTTTTTAAATAAACATTTCAAACTATTTACAGAACAATCAGCTGTTCTGCATCAAATCTGATGCCACACAAATTATTTGTGCCACTCCAAAAACTAATTTCTGTCCACTATGAGATAAAGGAGAACAACAGCCTGATACCTGCAGGCCTGACAACAGGAGATGTATCACTGCTGTAACACCTGTAACATTCAGCAGCCGCCTCATTGTTCTGACACACACAACAAAACTATTGAATACACTACACACTAACTACACACTAACTACACACTAACTACACACTAACTACACACTAACTACACAAGATTTGCGCTAAACGTCTCAAATCTCTCACATCTCAGAACACCGCCGTCACTCCTGAAACTTCCCCCCGTTTCTTAACAACTAGATGCCACGTTGCCATATCATTTTTTGATTGGTCGACACGGTACTTTTTTCAACCAATAGGAAAGGGTGGGGGGTTTTTGGTGTTGTTTTTGCTCACAGGCGGAGAGTGCTTTCGAGCGTTTTCCTTATAAAACGCCGTTTTTACCGTTTCTTCCCGCAGTAAATATGAACAACGTAAGTATTCAGGAAGAAAACCAAACATTGCAGATATTTTTAACATAACGCTGGTTTTACGTGGCCGATCAACACAATTTAAAAACTGGTATAAAGTCCACACTTTTTCCGTCAGTTGTACCGTCTGTCCTGCTCACATCTCCAATGGTTGGACACGTTGTCATTAACTTTGCTTCGCTCCACATCAGCCACGCCGCTTTGCTAGCTAAAACACCGGTGTCGGCACATAAGGACGCTGTCATAGCCTGTCAGCGACGTTGATTGGCTGCGTATATACGAATGTGAATCGCATTATTGGCTGGACTATAGGATAAGGTGGCATCGTTCTAATCCCATACAGGAGCAGCCAGTGACTTACTGACTAACACTGCAAAACAGAATTGTTAAAGTTTTAATTTTAATTTCAATTCAGGTCAGATTTTTTTGTGCGCAACGCAGATTTTCTGTGCGCAGAGACACGTGCCAGCAGTGCGCAATTGCGCACGTGCGCAGCTTAGAGGGAACATTGGTTTCCACACCACTGAAGTCATTTTACCTCTCTTTTCAACCAACGGCATTCTTTCTTCAGCAGCCATTATCCTCTCCTCTCCAAATAACTTCTGCTTAGCTTTCCGAGCTTCCCTCGGGTCCTCTTAATTGTTGTGACGCGTGTTCGAAACGCAGAGAGGTGTGCTCGATTTGCCACACGGAGCAGCGCGAGAGTAAAGCACGAGGGAGGTGATAATAATCGGCTTAGTCATTTTTAATGATCGTTGAAAACCCAGATCGTAATCGAGATTAAAATTCGATTAATTGAGCAGCCCTACACACTGAAAAAAATGCAATAGGGTGGTTGTTGAATTTGCATAGAATTACTTCATATATCCACCATGACTAATTTAAATTTCACATCTAAACATATTTTTGGCTTTTAATTTTCACATATTCTTTAAGAATATTCATTCTTTTAGAACAAATCATGTTGAAAAGAAACAAGTTAGTTGTGTTTTATCCTCAAGCTCCGCCCCCTGGAAAGGAAAAATCGGCTGCACTGTCCGCCATTTTTGTCTCTCGCTTTGGAAAATCTACTACCATCTGGAGTTTTACACTTGAAGGTAAATAAGATTTTAAAGCTAACACACCAGTGAGAAAGAGTGTAGACCCTTTATATATGTGGACTTTTACTGGGGTGTTGTTATTTTACAGGTATGTGGGCTGTTTATCGAAAACCATGAAAGGCCAATGTTAGGCTCCAGTTAGCTAATGGTAACCGAAATTAAGCGATAAGCAAATTAGTAATTAACATATATAATGTGAGTTAATATTGTTTATATATTATTTCAGTCTAAATTAACAGACTATTACAAACTTGCATCGGTGTCTGTAGTAAGTGGTGGTACCTGCAGTGTCTTAACCATTAAACAAGCTAATGTAGGGCCAGGATATGACTACTTTGTTGAAACATGTCTGCTGCCAATGTGACTGCGCACACATGGTAACATTACCAGCACATAGCCACAGCCGCTATAAACATGCTGAAAGGTCAATCTAGCTTCTGTAGTCAGCAGCTGGAAGACTCAACACAGACAGTAAAGTCGGTTTATTTAGGGCATGACACCTATGCAGTACTCATTAGGAGAGGAAGTGCATGACGTGGGGCTTTATTTCATGTTCTGGGGCAGTGAATGTAATGTACTGATAACATGTTAAAGACACACAAAAACCCAACAAATTATTTTAACTGATTTATAGAGAGACTGAGAGGAGGGCTTAAAGAGATATAAAAAAATGACAATATAAATATGTTAAATTTATTTTTTCTGTATCGATATATGGTGCTTATCCCTGCTGAAGGGCAGATTGGTGTTGCTTCAGAACAATTCTCTAGCGCTGTTACGTAGAGGTGTTACAGTTAAGGTTTTAATAACATTATTTTATTTACTAGTGAAGATTTGCATATGTTATCTCACATTCTGTAAGGTAAATTTTCTGGAAAGGTCAAATTAACTAATTTAACTAAGTATTAATGAAAGACCTTGATGTGTATATGACAATAATAGATGTAGTTTCTGGGTCATTTTCAGAACTGCAAAATGGCCAGAAGGAGGCAACTGCTGTGGTTGCAAACAGGCTTTGGGTGGTATGGAAGTAAGGGCAACTATGGAACTGCTCAGCAACATGGGACCCATAGCTAATAAATAGTAATATGACAAAAATAACAACTTTGTGTGGATGTAACCTTGTGAGATCTGAGATTTTAACAGCATTTTTATGTGACAACTTCTCTTTTTAGATAAATGCAGAGTTTAAGCGCATTACCACCATGCCACTGCAGTCCAGATTACTCTCGCAGATAGATGTGCTATCTGACAAACTAATAAAGGTCTTCAAAAGGCGAGGAGGACAAATAGGAAGAAGACTTCAGAACATTCTGGAGCCCACGGCCCAGGTAAGAAAAAAAAAATTTGTGTATACACTTTAGGGAAAATAATAATTTTAACAAAATGCTGCTTGTCATTCTATGCCAGGAGTATGTTGAAAATCACCTGGGATTTTCACAATTTACCATGGGTGTGTTTTTTTTTCTTTTACCTGCATTAGAACTATGTGTGGAGTTCATAGTTGAACACCTCTCTATGCTCTGACAGTATTCTGCTTCTTTGCATGGAGATTTCACTTCAGAAATGCATTACCTTTTTAAGCATTCTGAGGACTCAAATCACATGCTGTAATGAATCCATTTTTGTTCACCTAATGTGTTAATGTTAACATTTTTTGGAATAGTGACACAGATTAAAATAAGATTTGGTATAATGTTCTTTGACCAGTGTTCTGTTTAATTAAATTTTGGAATTCTGCATTTTCTAGGCCACAGATGAAGCCATTATCCAACGATCTAATAAGGAAACAACCATGGGAATTTACATCATAAAGTCAAGAGATGCCAATGGCAGCCCTGAGGACATCGGGATAATCCTTGAAGGCCAGAGAGTCTGGCAGGATTTGGATAACTATACCCTAGCAGCTGCAATGCTGTTTGGACTAATGTACACTTTGAACCTCACCTACCCACTGGAAAAGTATACCTTCGAGGTATTATAGAAACTGGTTATGGAGCTCAAAAGGAACAGCCTTTCAAAGAAGGCCCAGGTTTTCAGGACCAGACTGTACGATTGAACAGTTTTCCAGTTATGATGTGGGAACAACATGTTTACCTCTTCGAATATGTACCATCCTTTCTTTTAAGCCAGCACTGGTAAAGTTGCAGTACATAGTGAAACTTATTTTTCTGGCACTTTTCAACTTGGGGCCTTTATTACTGCAGTGTTCAGTGTTCACTTTTCAAGCCATGGCTCTTTTGAAAAAAAATTCAAACTTTGAATGTCCATTTTTCTCAATGGGAATGGTGCCTTGCACCAATTTCACCAGTTTGCAATTTATTTCCCAAGGTGCACCACTACAAACAGATTGCATGGTCTAGTATTAGTGATTGTGATGTTTAGTGATAGAAGCAAGCCAATACTAATGAGTTTAGGTCTCTTGGTTTTTGTGCCTGTGGGTTATAATGTTATTTTAAGTCTCTTCTTTGTGTCATTTTAATAATTACACCCCTATTGCCATATTACCTTATGGCTCTTACATTTAAAAAACTATTTTTTACATAAGCGTGATGTCATAAGGCCCCACAATGTTGAATTCAGGTTACAGCAGATAACTTTGAGGAATGTTGTGGAATGTTTTTCAAGAGATGCATTGTACAAATATGACTCATGTATATTTTGGAAGCCTGAATTGAAAGTCCATTGTTACAACTGTGTAGTATTTTCAAAAATACAGGTCATTGTTCAAAAATGTTTTGCTTATTTCTTTGATTGAAAAGTGTACAGTACATACAGTAAGATCAGCCTTAATTTAGTTTTATTTATTGAACACTCAATTATATATTAAATTATATATTATATATTAGAAATTTGTTATAAAATAAAATAAGCTTACCATAAAATAATCTTGTCAATATAACAACTAGTAGTCCAATACAATTAACACAAACAGTTCATGTCTGATAAACAAGTGGTTTCTATAAATATTTGACCGGAATGAAAAACATAACAACAACATAAAAAAGTCATGTTCATGTTACCAGAAAAATGTGTGCAGGTATAACATAAAAAACTAAGGCTAACCAAACATAACTTAATTTCGTGCAACCGATTACAATAATTTTTTTATGTTTATCCCACTGATTATTTTTTTCAGTGCATGACCATAGGGTAAGGGGATGCAGATCGACCGGTAAATTGAAAGCTTTGCTTTTACACTCAGCTCTCTCTTCACCGTGTGTGGAGGTGACCCTAAGTATATCTGGGCCGTACCTCTCAACCTCACACACTAACTCAGGCTCTTATCCCTCCAGAGAGGTTACATTCCATGTCCCAGTCGCTAGTCTTGGTAGCCGGGGATTGGTCCGCCGGGGCCTCTGCTCCTGGCTGCTGCCTGACACACATTGCACCTGACCCTCACGGCGCCTCCTGCGGGAGGCCAGCCTACAGGAAGATGGGCCCATAGCCCTTTTTAGGCTGTGCCTGACTGGGCCCAGTGGACTAAGGCACACCAGACGCTTGCCCTTGGGCACCCTCCCCGGGCCTGGCTCAAAGGCGGGGCCCTGGTAACCCCGGCCAGAGTAAACTGTTCCCTCAATCTTTTGCTCATAGGGGTACTAAACAGAATAAGCAACCTTAAAAAGATGTGCTTTAAGACTGGTTTTAAAGATAGATAGAAAGTCAGAATGTCCAAATATGGTGTGACAGAGAGTTTCAAAGATGAATCAGAATCAGAAGAATCAGAAAGGGGTTTTATCACCAAATGTTGAGCAGGTTTACAACATTAGGAAATTGCTTCGGTACTTAGTGCAAAACATACTGTAAGACAACACTTAAATAAACATAAAAATAAAAATTAAAAGTGCTAAGCAGATAGATATATACATGAATGCAGGTGATGATCAGTGCAAAAACGGAACAGATGCAGAGAACACAGTATAGGGTCATGTGTTTGTGGTGGGAACAGTCATATGGTTATTGTTCATGAGTCCAACAGCAGAGGGGAAGAAACTGTTCTTATGGCGAGAGGTTCTGGTCCGAATAGACCGGAGCCTCCTGCCTGAGGGGAGCAGGTCAAACAGACTGAGTCCAGGGTGAGAAGGGTCAGCTGTGATCTGAGCTGCACACCCCAGTGTCCTGGAGATGTACAGGTCCTGCAAAGATGGGAGTCTGCAGCCAATCACCTTCTCAGCAGAGCGCACAACACGCTGCAGTCTCTGTTTGTCCCTGATAGTGGCTCCAGCGTACCACACGGTGATGGAGGAGGTGAGGATGGACTTGATGATTGCAGTGTAGAGTTGCGTCTGTGTTGGCAGGTTAAATTTCTTCAGCTGCCTCAGGAAGTACATTCTCTGCTGGGTCTTCTTTATGATGGAGGTGATGGTGGGCTCCTACTTGAGGTCCTGGGTGATGGTGGTACCCAGGAAGTGGAATGAGTCCACAGTGGTGATGAGGGTGTCAGTCAGGATGATGGGGGGGAGTGGGGCTGTGTGCTTCCTGAAGTCCACAATAATCTCCACTGTCTTCTGGGCTTTCAGCACCAGGCTGTTGTGGCTGCACCAGGACACCAGACGTTCAACCCATCCAAGATGAGTCCAATAACGGTGGTGTCATCTGCAAACTTGATTAGCTTGACAGACTGGTGGGTGAAGGTGCAGCAGTTAGTGTACAGGGAGAAGAGTACACTGTTAAAAAAAAAATTCCGTCAGCTGGGGCGCCAAAATAATACCAGAAAATAACAGAAAATAACTTTCTCATAAAAATACAGTTATTTTCAGTAATGACAATACAGTTTGTTGCCCTAATTTTACATGGGATTTTGCCTTTTTCAAGTGCTTTTAAACATTAAATTAGGAACATGTTAATGTGATTAAACAATGAAATTACCTATAAACAAGGTCAATGAATGTGGCAATATGAATAATAATACTTAAATGTACAGAAATATACAGTTAACAGTTGGTTTAAATAATAATGGATTGCATGCCCTGGGATAGACTGACAGAGGCGAGGCTGCCATATCGCACCATCGGCCCCTCTGGCCATCACCAGTAGGCGGTAAGTGAAGTGTCATGACCAAGGACACAACGACCGAGAGTGTCCGAGCCGGGCCTCGAACCGGCAACCTTCTGATTACAAGGCGAACTGCCAACTCTTGAGCCACGATCGCCCTAAATAGCAACAATAATAGTAATTATTTGATGTAAAAAAAGTTTATGAGAATCCATCCATTCGCTTCCGCTTTCCTTTTCAGGGTCGCGGGGGGCGCTGGAGCCTATCCCAGCTGTCATAGGGCGAGAGGCGGGGTACACCCTGGACAGGTCGCCAGTCTGTCGCAGGGCCAACACACAGGGACAGACAACCATTCACACTCACATTCACTCGCACATTCACACCTAGTGACAATTTCGATTATCCAATTAACCTATCCCCACAAGCTGCATGTCTTTGGACAGTGGGAGGAAGCCGGAGTACCCGGAGGAAACCCACGCAAACATGGGGAGAACATGCAAACTCCTGTTTGCATGTTCATGTCATTTTATATATTTTTCCCTAGCATTACATTTGAATGTAACAGTTCAATCTTTCAAGTAACGGACAGATATTTGTGAAATCGTGATACATTTGTGAATGTATTTTAACAATCTAAATATGCATATGTACAGACAGATACATTTAAAAAACAAGGAAATTATGTTTTATTACATTACAGTGATTTTACGTTAATTTACATTTGAAATGTGAAATCACAGTCTATTTATGTAAATTTAATGATATTCTAGAAGAACAGAACAAAACTGTAAAATACTTTTATATTAGGTTTTTTTTTTTACAGTATAGAGGAGAAAGAACACAGCCCTGGGGGGAGCCGGTGCTGAGTCCGAGACATTCTTCCCCAGTCTCACGTGCTGCTTCCTGTCCGTCAGGAAGTCAGTGATCCACCAGCAGATGGGATCAGGCACATTCATGCTGGAAAGCTTGCCTTGAAGATGGTCTGGAAGGATGGTGTTGAAGGCAGAGCTCAAGTCTCCAAACAGGATCCTGGCGTAGGTTCCTGGGGAGTCCAGATGCTGCAGGATGAAGAGTAGAGCCATTTTTATAGCATCGTCTACAGACCTGTTGGCTCTGTATGCACATTGCAGGGGGTCCAGGAGGGGGGCCGTGAGGGTCTTGAGGTAGGAGAGGAACAGGCGTTCAAATGACTTCATTACCACAGATGTCAGAGCCGCAGGTCTGTAGTCACTCGTCCAGTGATCCAGGGACTATGGTGGAGGACTTGAAGCAGGCAGGCACATGACATGCCTGCAGTGAGGAGTTGAAAATGCCAGAAAAAACTGGGGCTCGTTTGCACAGTGTCTGAGAGTGGCAGGAGACACACCGTCTGGGCCAGGAGCTTTCCGAGCATTCAGGCTCTCAGGGGCCAGTGCACTGAAAGCTCTAAAGATAATTGTGATTAGACAATTAGGTAGGATTAGGTATGATAGGGGAGAAGGATCTCAGAGTATGGGAAGGAGTGACGATATGTAGAAGATCAGAAAAGATATGTAAGTTCGAGATTATGAAGAGAAGCAGCATCTTAAAATTAAAGTGATATTTTACAGGGAGCCAGTGAAGCTCTTCAAGGACAGGCATAATATGTTCTATGGAAGGGGTTCTCGTAATGACACCAGTAGCTGCATTTTGGACCAGCTGAAGTCTAGGGAGCCCAAGTTCTCACTAGTAAGTGAGAACGGTGAGTAGAGCACTGCTTTCCCCTTTTAAGCTGTCTGATGGTTTGCTTCGAGGCAGACTGAAAGTCTCCATTGCATCACCAAATTTTTCCACACAGCATTCTTCCCCAACCCAGTGATCCAACTCACAACCCGGTGGTTATGAGTGGATAGCTCAGCATCTCTTTTAACCCAGGTGTCCAGAAGATACAGCTGCAGATACAATAATACGAGTATAAAATCGATCATGTTACCTAGGGTTCCCTGGTGCCGCATGTGGACATCCTTATGTTTAAACATGGTGTTCAAATGTGCCAACACAGTGCAGAGCAGCTATGGAAGTACTACTCCCACAGAGGTTGATTATCATGTTAATAGTGTTGCAACCTTACTGCATACAACTCTGGATACTGTGGCTCCTCTGATAACAAAAGCCCCAAATAAGAAGTACTTGACTCCCTGGTATAACTCTCAATGTGCACCTTAAATCAGATAACCCATAAAGCAGGGAGGAAATGGCATCTTACTAAAATGCCAAAAGCCCTCGATAAAGCTAGAGTATTTTACTATTGATCAGTGATAATACGAAGAACAACCCCAGATTTTTGAGCGCCGTGTACCACATAAAATCGGTTCTGTAATAACGATAATAACAATGGCCCGCTTTCAAGATTCAAGATTCTTTATTTGTCACATGCATCGTTATACAGGTATAACACGCAGTGAAATATGACCTGATACACTCCTCGACTTTGCAAAGAAAAAAAGAGAGAGACAGAACTTTATATACAGTGAATGAGAATATACAAAGAGGACATTATGTGCAGCAAGTGGGTGAGTTATGTACATTATGTAAATAGAAATAAAATAAAACAATCTGGAAATATACAGCTTGTGTACATTGCGTGGGTAGGGTGTTAAAGTGTCTTGTGCTGTAGTGAGGCCAGAAGGATCAGGATAATATGAGAATGTGGTAATGAGTCCTGTCTCAGTCACTTATGGATGATGTGGGGGGGTGGGGGTGGGGGCTGATTCAACACACAAAAACTCCTCTTGGGCCTCTCTGTTTTTGTTCGGATGGTGTGGAACCTTCTGCCTGATTTCAGAAGCTGGAACAGTTCGCTACTGGGATGTGACGGGTCCTTCAAAATCTGAGTTGCTCTAGTCCAGCATCTCCTGATGTAAATGTCCTGTAGGGAAGGGAGAGCAGTCCTGCAGCAGCGTTCTGGCGTACAGATCACTCTCTGAAGAGCTTTTTTATCCTTCACACAGCTGTTTCCATACCAGGATGTGATGTTCTGTGTGAGGATGCTCTCAACAGCACCTGTATAGAAAGTCCTGAGGATCACTGGAGAGACCCTGAACTTCCTCAGTTGTCATAGGTGGTACAGGCGCTGCCTAGCCTTTTTGGACTGGACCTGAATGTGGGCAGACCATGTCAGATCTGAGGAGATGTGGACACCGAGATACTTGAAGGACTGCACCCTCTCCACTGGAGCTCCATTAATGATAATGGGCTTGTAGTCTCTGTGCTGACTCCTTCTGAAGTCCACCACCAGCTCCTTGGTCTTGCCGACGTTCAGCTGGAGGTGGTTGTCCCGGCACCACGATGCCAGATTCTTCACTTCATCCATGTAGGCCGCCTCATCATTGTTGGAGATGGCACCCAACACCACTGTGTCATCATCGAACTTTACAATGGTACTGGAGCCGTGGTGGCCACACAGTCTGAAGTGTAGAGGGAGTAGAGCAGTGGCGATAGGACACACCCCTGTGGCGCTCCCGTGCTGATGGTGATTCTGTCGGAGATGCATCTACCCACCCTCACCACCTGAGTTCTGCCAGTGAGGAAGTCCAACACCCATGCTCACAGACGACTGTTGAGTCCCAGATCCCTCAGCTTTGTGAACAGTCTACCCAGGCAACATTGTGTTGAACGCTGAGATGTAAGCAACAAACAGCAATCTCACATAGTTACCCTGTTTCTTGTCCACGTGGCTGAGGGTGGTGTGCAGGACACGGGGGATGGCGTCCTCGGTGGATCTGTTGGGTCGGTAGGCGAACTGGAGCGGATCTGTGGTGTCTGGGATGGAAGAGGAGATGATTTTCTTCAGCAGCCTTCAACTGCTATGTTATGAACACCTTCATAACCACCGAGGTCAGTGCAACTGGCCGGTAGTCATTCAGTTATGAACACTGTCCCGAATTCTTTTGATTGAGGTGTGAGACAAACGACCACTGGTCCAGATGTGTCAAAACAATGATTTTATTAAACACACATGTGGGAAGATATACACCATCACAATCCTCAGCATAAATCTCCGCTAGAAAGCACACTTCAAATGGCTTTTGTATGTCAGGGTTTACACCGCTCCTTGCGTCAGGCAGATACATAACATGCATAAGTTACAGTTAATGACAGTCACCACACTTCTTTGTTGACAACCTTTAACACACTTAAAGAGACATTTTTACCGTTTTCGCGCCAGATGTCTTCCTGTTGATGTTCTTCTTCTCGCTTATCTCTGGAACATCAGGAGCACATTCTGCAAAAACTGTTGCTTATACAGGTTCAAAATGCAGTTACAAGCAAAAATATGTCTTAACTCTACCCTAGAAATGAGTCTAGATGATGTCTACGTCTGTAAGCGTGCTGGCGTTAACCTTACTGCACTCTGTGTCACCTTTCACCTCGCCAGATGAAGCTTGTAACCCTCAGCAACAGAATGCCAACTCTTTTATGAGCACATTTGCAGTATGTGTAACAACATGATTAAAACTACATGTTTAATAAATGTTTTCAAAAAATGCCACTACTCAAAGCTGAATAAAAATGATATAGAAGAATAAAAATGATATAATTCCCACAACACCTTCATAACCACCGAGGTCAGTGCAACTGGCCGGTAGTCATTCAGGCATGGGAGCTTGTTGTTCTTGGGGACAGGGATGATGGTAGATCTCTTGAAGCATGCGGAGACCACAGACTTAGCCAGGGGAGAATTCTCGCTGGAGAATGCAGAGTCGGCGTTGGTCGACGCTCCCGATACCAGCGCTTGGCATCCCTCACCACGCGCCGCACGCCATATGAGGCCGCTTTGTAGGCGCTCATATCGCCAGTGGCGAGACCTGCGTTGTAGGTGGCGGTCCTGGCGTTCACTGCAGTGCAGATCGATCTGTCCACCCAAGGTTTCTGGTTCGGGAACGTCACGACTGTCACAGTGGGGATGATCTCATCCACTAGCATGTTTACAAAGCTTACTGCTACATCTGTAAACTCATTGATGTCGACTGCGCATGCTCTGAACATGTCCCAGTCTACGTCGTTGAGCGCGTCCTGTAGCGTAGCTTCTGATTGGGCCAACCAGCGTTTCACCTCCCTCGTAGTTACTTCATCCCTCCGAATGTGTTGTTTATACTCCGCTTGCATGCTCTTCATTTTCTTATCATTGCCTAACAATATACCGGTATTACCGTGAACAGTATGATATGGCCCAGCGCTATTGCACACCACTCATCACTTGCAAGCAGCTTTGCATCATTGTACCTCTCATCACTCAAAAACACTTTTAGCTCTTTCCACAGCTCATACACACGGGCCAGTACTTTGTGTGAGTGTAAGTGGACACTAGGTGGTAGGTTGAAACAGAAAGGAAATCCTTCTAACAGGAAGAGCAGTGGAGAAGCCAAGGAAATATAAAATATAAACTTGCATTGTTAAAACTATAATTTCTTTACAAAGAAAACACTAAAATACTCTGGCCAGGCAGAACATGAAGTTAAAAACATTAAAACAATACAGCTAATATCCAATGGTCTCAGCCACGAAGATAAAGTCCAATAAAAGTCAAAATGGCGCTGAAACCAGCAGCATCATCGCCGTCCCATCTGCCTCTTCGTTCTGGTGCCAAATAAAAGGAGAGAGGGGTAGCAGCAGTCACCATTCTTTCATTTCACTGGAGATTCGTCTTACACGGGATTGATCGGGACTTACCCCAGATGGGCAGAGCTCCTAACTCCGCCCGCCACTTTGCTGTGCTTCACATGTGTAGCTATGGTCTTGCCATCCAGGGGACATAAGGCGCCATCCCACTGCCTCTCAATCCCCTGCCATGGGCCTCTTTCAGTGAGGAGCTACCTCCCCTCAGCACCAACAGAGACCACTCTGTTCATCCCCGATCACTCTCTCCAATATGCAGTTGTCCGCGATCTCCGGTCCCGTTTTCCTTTGCTGCATGCCTCGGCCAGCTGCCTATAGCCGGGCCTCTTTGCCGCTCTGCGCCGCTGTCGCCAAACCCGGTTACCACACCATGTCTCTCCTCCTGTCCCTCATACTCTCTCTCCCTCTTATTGAATAACTGTGGCGAACCCTGATTGGTCCCAGGTGTGTCAGGTTAATGATCAGGAGGGGGAGTGGAATGGGCACCCCCCCAGATCACACATCAAAACAAAAAGCATGCAATAACCCCACAAAAATAAAACACTACACGCTAATAAAAGATTTAAAAAAAAATAAAACACAGCACTACATGCAAGGAAATAAAAACACCAAGTTAAACTTGTCCATTCCACCCTGTGACATGAGGAAATGGGAGCGGAACATAAAGCCTTTTTGCTCCACACAGAGGTCCGATGGTTGTCACGCAGCAGAGATGCAAATATGCGACTTTTCAGAGGTCCAACATCATCCAACACAGGAGCTAGGTCTGCTGGTAAAGTCTTGGCAACGAGTGCCTCGCGGTGCAGAAAACAGTGCATAACAATAAGATCTGGCTGTATTGCTTTCACTCTGCTAACGAAACCTTTGGCGTGCCTCACCATGGCTGCTGCTCCATCAGTGCAAACACTCGTGCAGTTTTCCCACTTGAGTCCTCCTAGTTCAAGATATTCGGATATAACTCGAAAAATTTCTTCTCCTGTTGTTTTTTCTGCCAGTGCCTTGCAAAATAAAACATTTTCTCTGATGGACTCTCCATCCACAAAATGGACATTGGCCAAGAGTTGGGAATGTCTACTAATGTCCGTAAACTCATCAAGATGCACTGCAAACTTCCCACTGATGAGTATCTTCTCCAAAACCACACTTTCTGCAGACATGTCATCGATACGTGTGGCAATTGTGTCATCTGAGAGTGGGACTTTGGCTATTTCTTTAACTGTATCAGGTCCGAGCATCTAATTCACAATGGCTTTACAGGCAGGTAGAATTAATGTCTCTGCTACAGTGTGTGTTTTTCTGGGTTTGGCTATAAGTTCAGCTAATAAGCTGAACTTATAGCCGAACTTGTGTTTTTTTCTCATTAAAGTTACCTGTTTCTCAGCGCGTTCACACAGGCGAACAAAGTAGTCTGTGTTCTTGTTTTGAAGTGAGGGATGTTTTGTGTGGAGATGGCATTTAAGATTGCTTGGGACCATGGCACTGTTTGAGAGCTTTTCCCCACACACCAAACATAATGGAGTCGGTGCAGTCGGATCTCCAGTGAAAGTAAATCCAAATGAGAGATAACTTTGGCTGTATTGCCTTGAGCTCACCGTTTTTGATTTCTTTTGTACTGGGCTCTTCTGGATTAGAATTTTGTCCAGGGCCCAGTTTTTCTTTTCAAATATTTATCCATCTTTGTTGTATGTCTTGCAGCTGCCCGGTACCGCGCGCATCACTAATGCTATTGTCTTAACTTAAGAGCATATTGTGCTACCCACTGCGTTCCACTGAAAGAGTATTTACTTTACCAGTCACTGCATTAAAAGCAGAGATGCCAGCAATGATTTATTATTTGCAGTAATTATTTAATTTTACTTTTTGGAACAATTAATTGAAATTAAATAATTTCCCACGGCAAACCATGTGCTGCGGCACAGTGGTTGGGAAATACTGCTTTACACTCTCTCTGATTGATAAGTTAACTTCAGTCGTTACATCTTTCAGATCACCAACCTGTCTATTAGACCCCATTCCTATAAGACTTATCAAAGCAAAGAAGTCCTACCATTAATTAATACTACAATCAGTATGATTAATCTGTCCCTATTACTAAGCTACGTACCACGTAACCTCAGAGAGTGGACTCATTTCTGTGCTAGTCCTGCTAGACCTCAGTGCAGTGTTCAATACTGAGACTGTAGAGCTTACAGGTTGTCATTGATATTAAAGGTACTGCATTGCTGGGGCTTGAATCACATCTGTCTAGACTTCATGTAAATGGAGAGTCCTCTTCACACACTGAGGTTAATTATGTAGTTCCACAGGGTTCAGTGCTAGGACCAATTCTATTTATATTATGCATGCTTCCCTTAGGCAGCATCATCAGAATGCATAGCATACATTTTCACTGCTATGCAGATACACTGACAGGGGATTTCTTTAAATCACCCTGCCGTTCTTTGTTCAGCTGAGACACCTGAGTTAGAAAACACACAAACACTGCAGATTTTCTTTTACTCGCGAGGGCAGCCATGAACGCAGGATCTGCGCCTATTGACTGTCTGCGTCCTTTATTTATACAAGATGTTTCTTTTTTTTTCTTTTTTTTTTTTTTTTAACCTGTCCCGTTTGGTTCTTTTGCCATCAGAATTATTGTCTAAAGGCGAAGAAAGATGCCCAACGGATTTACTTTACCAAATGGACCATCCCAGCCTTGCCGTAATGGTCCATTTGATTCACCTTTTATTGTTTATTTTATTTTCACTTGCTGAATACGGGACAGACTTGACTGGGGGAAGGAAAGGGGAGAAAGAAAGAGGGAAAGAAAAACAGCGGGGAAGAGGGACGGGGAAAAAGGGCAAAAAACCAAAAACCAACAGAATAAGCAGACAAAAAATACATATATCGATCACCTGGATCACCTGTTGAGAAAGAAAGAAGAAAGCAAGAGGAAGAAAACGAGAGTAATAAACATCATCACAATGATCTATGGGAATATGTCAGTAAATACTAAATATTAAACATTATTGTGCAGCACGTAAGATCGACAGCGCACAGTGTGCTTTGAGGTAGGAGCCAAAAAGGGTGTAGTTTGTGTGTGTGATCACCTGTGTGTACACCTGTGAGCATGGACGCGCTTGTTTTTTTCTTTTTAAAAAGGTTCCTTCATGTAATGATCGGCTAGAGGGTGTGGGGGGCCACTGCCCCGTCCTCCAGGGCATGACGCAGGTATGGAGGAGATCAAAACTCTAGACATCCAGAAGCCCCCAGAACACAAGAGACCAAGGAAGACCAACAGAGGGGCAGCCGCGTCACTATCCCAGAAAGAGCTGAGGAGAGTCCCAGATGAGGGGTCACTCAGCAGCCGCGGAGCAGAAGCCAGGGGGGGTTGCAGTGACGTGCCCGTGAGCTCCGCTGGCAGCCAGCTGTGCCTGAGTGACCGAGCTCCGGGCCGAGAGGCCGAGGGCACCCCGCCTCCGAAGTGGCCCGAGCGAGCCCCAGGCTCCAGGCCCCGATAAGCAGCCGCCAAGGAGTGAGCCAGTGTGTACCTGGGCGCCCACCCCCGGACACACAGAACCACCAACGCACCGATGTCTGAGGGCGTCCGCCACCGGCAGGGGAAGTGGTGGGGGAGATAGGCCTCCAAACCTTGGAGGGCCTGAGATGTCCCCAGAGAGGTGGCGTCTGATACCCAACCTGACATATAGACACAGACATACAGGTACACACAGATACAAACATCCATTCCCACCCTCATGCTCTCATAAGCAATTATTCCACACTCAACCAACGTGGAGACAGACAAAGAGACGCTGTACACACAATCACTCTCCCCAAGCGTACTCTAAGAACCGGGTCTGGGTACCCTTGCCCCTGGAGGGGGAAACTGCACCCAGACCCAGGTGGTGTTACCCTTTTCCCTGCGGTGGGGAGAAGCAGACCACCCCGACTCCGTAGCAGCAAGATGTTTCTGTGTGTGTGTGTGTGTGTGTGTGCGTGTGTGTCTGTGTGTGTGTACAAAGGTAACAACGCCATTCAGAGCAGCGGGTTTTTCCCCTTCTCTACATTTGCATGTTCTTGTAAAAGAGCTGAGGTTTTCACTTCTCTATATCTAAATGTTCTCTGAAGACAGGAAGCGGTTAGTAGCTGCATAGGTTCATCACACAAGTTACTAGGTGAAAAGTCACATAGACATGTGCTTAAATGATAAAATAAAAAGATACATTTCATATAGCTGATCACATTGTACAATATTCTCTTTTGACATACACGCAGCTCTATCTGTCCATGAAGCCAGGTAATGTTAGGGTCCAATGTTGAGAGAAGAATCCATAAATAACCACAGATCCAGTTCGGTGTGCAATTAGACAGTATTTTAATAAACACGTGTGAGTTCAACAACCCAATCAGGGTTGAACTGTCTATCATATTCAGACAACTGTTTTATGGGGTTAAGATAGTACAGCCCCCTTTCCTGTTACTAGGCAGATTTAAACAAAGCATACGTCAGCCTAAACCACAACGACTTTTAACATAGAACATCATCTTCGTGTCGACGGCTGATGCTTCCTGTCTCCATCCTCGCTGTCGCTCGTCTGGTGCACTTCCTCTAAGTACGTCGACACACTTCTGCATTTCTGGCCTACAAAAATAGATCTACCATGGTGTGTATGTGTGTGTGCGTACACGTGCGAGGGCGCGTGCATGCTGTGTACTGCGTACGTGTCATGACCTCTCACTATTTGTCTGTCTGTACGTGCAGAGTTTGCATCTGCTTTCTGAACCTTAGTTGACCTCAACTTAAGCAACCAACCAGGCTAAGGCCATCCTGTGTGTAATGATCTTGACTTATATGTAAAATATATAACAACTGTTTCAGTCTACCACAACTACTTAAGGCTTAATCCGCAGTATGCATAATAAACACCCTGCTCTTCACTTGCACTCACTCTGCTTTCGGTTTCACTTCTGCAAAAGCATGTAACTTCCTGTCCCTGCAGTCAGCTTCTCACCCACTGAAGACTTCAGTATAAGAATATAAAAACATTCGGAAACCTTTAAATTTTAGAACAACCTGTAATAAACATGTTAATATTTGATTATGATAACCCCTGTAATACAAATTATAACCTAATGCCAGCACTTCAATAAATGCTTGGATGAAATGATAATTAATGCAATGATAAAGATGATGGTTATGAACAGTAACCCTAAAATAATTCCTATAATTCTACAATTCCCTCTCTTGACCTCTTGACCACAAGAGGTCACCATACTGTGTGTGGTGTCACTCCTCGACCCACTCGGTCACCTCTAGTCCCATTAATGGCATCATGGGCCCCGAAACCACCATTCCCAGGTCTACTGCCTTCGCTCTGACCCTCTCTAGCCGTCCCCTGACTCAGCAAACCAGACAATAACCTCCCGTCATCTAGGTGGTCCAGTAATAAAACGCCAGCTCCCACTTGAGAACACTCATGCTTGAGGTTAATCACACCAAAGTATCAGTGAGCCTAAAGTTGATCAGGGGCAGGAGAGAATAAGAGTGCGAGCAGAGCTCAATCAGCACTCCTCCCTCACCCCTGAACCCAATCATACCCGGTGAGAGACCCCTTACACTTGTGAATCTCTAGTGGTCTGTCCCTTTTCTGGGTCCTTCTCTTGTGGAAATCTTCTCCTGTAAAGGATAGAAAACACTTTCTCCCTACTACGGCTCTCCTACCTTATGTCCCTCAATTGTTCTCTTTATTCAAAAGCCTGATTCCAGCTAATATTACTCAAAACATGAACCTAATTTTGTATTTGGTTTTTTGACTTTTATTTTTATATCTCATTCAACCGTAGTCAGCATTTGTAAAACTCTCAAAGCACTGCTTGCACGTCTCTGCAGGCTTCCTGTTGGTTCCTTATCTGATCACCCACATCCTGTACACAAACTGTCACTGCTGCAAGGGCCTCTCATCTAAAGTCACCTATTACCAGAAAATGTATCCAGAAAATCGTCATATCAGCTTATTCTACTAAAGCATCAAAGAAAAACAACCATTTTAATCAACTAAGTTTAAGCATATAATCAATTACTCCTAAATAACTTTCATCATAGCTAAAAGCTCCCTAGGAACAACTTCTGTGTGTTGACACTAACTTCATTTTAAAGCTCACAGTTCCTGTGTTATAACCTGTTTTACTATATCATTTTATTTCATTTTGCTGCTCTTAATGTAATGGTACATTCTAATTATATTTTATCAGTCATTATATTTTATCAGTATATAATCTCCAATATTATTCATTTGAGTCAGCGAGACTTTTAACATCCTCATAAAAGCTCTCCTCTACCCTAGAAATAAATCTATTTACTATCTGTTTCTAAAGCCTACATTATAACAACATTCTAGCATTATGTCACTGTTACAACTTATCCTAAAAATCAAAAAGAAATCCCACATTTTCTACTCATAAAATGTTCACTATTTTTCCCCAAAGCATATCCTTTATTCCCACAATTTCCCTCTAAATTTGGTGTACAACTTCTTATTAACCCCAGCAACTTATCTTCTAAACAGAATTCAGTTCATTTTACTCCTTTCTTTAGAATTAACAATCTCTGCCTCAGTTTTGCCATCTCTAAATTATCAAACAACCCCAATAGTTATAAAATCATACTAACACCCATTTCAAATTAAATCTTAAACCCCTCTCTTTTTGACACATCTCATGTGGCAAAAAACTCAAAATGCTCCACCCAAGCTTAACCAATCAAAAGGAAAAAAGGTTAGTCATTTCATTTCCCAGAACAGCTCAGCAATTCTCCTCTCCGGTGTTTTGCTCCAGCCCTGAAAACCTGTGTTTAAGGAACAACATCAATTTAATCATCATGTCAAATCTCCTCAAAATCGTTGCTCCATGCAAAGTCTGGATCCTTGGAATTTCCTGAAAACAAAACCTGTGTGTTAACCAGAACTTCACATTTCATACTCAATTTCCCCACTTATGATCCAACCTGTGTTATAACACAAAATAAACTTACACAGAACAGTTATTAATCATGTGTCACCTCAGTTCATGGTAACTTAAGTTACATCAATGTTTCCCTTTTAGCATTTAGCATTCTATAATGTAATAACATAATCCAACCCCAGTAAATAATTTTCTCAAAGCACACATCAATATCCCAAAATCAGCATCCCCAGATTTAAGTCTCCCACTTGTCCTTTCATTTATTTCCCCCTTGGTCCCATCACTCACATTCACTCCCATGCATTCACACATGATATTTTTTCTGATCTGCAGCCTTCTGCGCACGTCATCAGATGCTCCACATCAGCAAAATGAGCTCAATCATTTGTTTTATTTCGTTTTCCTTTTTAGGAAAATAGTTCTCTATACTTTTGACTGGATTGAATCGATCAATCCATTTTTAGACAGAGACTTGCCGCCACTCAGTCTCTGATTGTAATCAATTATAATTCTGTAATGCCCACCTGATTTTCGTACTTGGTAATTTTGTCAGCGCCGTCAGTTCATTCTCTTCCAGGCCTGCTTAGAACAAAAATGAAAAAAGAGAGCTGATTATTAGCTCATCAAAGTACAAAACAAAATCACCTGACAGGTTTTTTCCTGAGTGCACTTACTACTACAAAAAATTTTTGGGGCCCCTCTCAGACATATCCATGTCTTAATCAAACACCCTCTCTGGAAATAAAACAACAGCCTCCAAAATCCGAAACAATCTTAAATTTCACCCGTTCAACACACCGAAAACCTCGCCAAAAGCTACACCGTTTCGTACACAACAATAACCCCGGTTAAGCACATTACCATCCTCAGATTCAGCCTAACACCTTACAACAATGTGTCAACACTAATTTATAAACCTCCTAATCAAATTTGCACCTCTGAACAATCTACCCCCCCTTTAAGGCCTCAATCACACACACCCAGCAAGCTCCTCTGTCCACATTCACACAAGCTCTCAAACTTTTTCCATACTCAGCCATATCTCAACAATTTAACTTGGCAAAAGAAATACATGTTTAAACTTTATCACATTATTGAATTATTTTCATTTTCTTCCTATACTAATCACTTGTTGTGATCAATCAGTGCAAGAGCACTCCTAAGTCACCCTTTTAAACTACTTTATTCAACATTCACACCATTCTATCACTCATACAAGTAGCAAGCCGATCTTCATTGCGTATGTTTGTGTGTGCTATTTTGCATATATGGCTTCACAGTCTCACAGACACTTTCCCATTCTCCAGTTAAAGAGTCAGTTTTCTCCTTCCCCGAATTACTAACCCTCTATTTTGATTTCCCACCTTAAATAAAGCACTCCTAGTCTTCAGCCAGGAGCTAGGGCCTGTTTTCCAGGTTCATGGGCACATGATTCTGTGAACAATTCAACCAGAAACTTGCCTTAACTTATCCATTGATGTTACCCTGTAACTTTCTTCCGACTGCTGCTGTGGAGAATTAGTCCGGTACTGCTTTACTCCTGAAAATAACAAAACTAAGACATTATCATTATTACCACAAGTGCTTAAATGACCCATTTCTCTGTCTGGTCAGAAACACCAATTATGCCATGCATGTAAGCGTGTTCTTCCCTGCATTTTAGGTTAATTGGGTGTAAACTGCTTCTTCATTAAATTAATTCATTGAGTTCTTCGTTGCCTTGCGATGTATTCATGTTAATGTACACTACGTGTCAGCTGTTTCTTCATTGCATCCTATATATTCATATTTAATTTATGCATTTCACCACTGAGCTTTAGATTCAAACTATCTCACTTCTGATTCATTTCAAAAATAATCTCACATGTAACAATTTGTATGTGTGTTTTCTATTCATTAAGGTAATGACAATTATTTTCGTTCATTATTCTTACCTTTTCTAATGTTTACCTCTTTGTTATGCTGTAGTGGACATCCCTAAACAATTCATGAGTTCAGGTTTCAATTTTCAATCCAATTATATCCTATATTCTCGCAGTCAAACTCGTCCAGCTTCATCTCTCACTGGTCCTCTCTGCACAATGTCCTGTTCGGGCTTCAAAGCTCCAGCAAACACCGTCTCAACTCAGCTGTTGTCTTCTTCTCTGTTTCTTTACAGTCTTTCTTTCAGATTAAGTCCCAGCATGGCAAAATATCACTCAATGTCCAGTGCTCTTCCACAATTCTTTATCCCACTGTTCAACTGCCCAGCCTGTATTTTCACAGTACATGTTGCAGTACTCTTACATGCTGCTGCTGGTCGTCAGTCGTCATCAGTGTTAATGGATCAGTGGCACTGTCGTTTGCCTGCTGTATTCAAGTCCACGATGTTCTGTCGGTCTTCATCAGGCGATTGACTGTCCTTTGAACTTCTTCTCCACTTCAGGGACAAAGTGAGAGATCCAGCCGCACAATTTCGAGCCAAAGACTGGCTTATTTTCTCCCAATTCTTTTAATCTACTTTTCTGCTGCTGAACTCAAGGTTGCAATGTTGAGAGAGTCCACCTGTATTGACACACTAAAGCATACAATTAGTATTATATTCATTTTTCTTAAAGGCTTCATTTGCTTCATGGGCCTCATCTGTCTCTCTGTGTTCTTTCTTTACACACTCAGTTCCCATATATGGGCATGCAAAGTTCCTGTTCACTATTTCCTGTCGCTGCAGCCCCGGTACACAGAGCCATATTTCCTGTTCTTCAAACTAATCTAACTCCTTTGTTTTTTTTCTTTGTATTTATAGTCTACAGGCCCTCTTTTATTCTACTAAATCTTAGTCTAAAAACAATACACCTTCATTTCACTCACACACATTTAAACCGAGCTCTTTCACACATCCAAACAATTAACCAAGTGTATATGCTTATGTGTTTTTGAACTGAGAGAAAACGACACTCAACCTCTCATACCATCACTCATGCATTTCTTGAATTAAAAGCACTTTCAAACTTTAGCACATCCTACTTTTCATCACACAAGAAATATATTTCACACTCCTTTATTCCATACACACGTTTAAAGGTTCTAACCTCTTTAGTCATTCAGTAATCGTCTCACACACTGCCTTTTCTTTCAAACTCCCCCTTTTCACTTACTCAGACAAATCACCCAGTCACTCAAATCAAATACTGACAGCATTCACACAGTTAAAATCACACAAAATACGCTTTCATACGAGTATTTTGGACATGCCTTCCATGATCAGAAAGAGCAAGTCAAAAGAAAAAAGAAAAAGAAAACTGAAACCTCTCATCGTCTCACACCCCGCTTCTCCACACACACATAACTGAAAAATAAAACACACCAACATTTATGGCTCACGAAATATACATCTATCAAAATTCAGTCATTTACTATACATCCACACTAATATATTCAAACTGTATTTACACTCTCATAATAAGCAAAACCAACCCCTTATATACAGGCATTTAGCAAAGCGCTCAGTCCTCTCGAAAACTGAAACCACCCTCTCTGCGCGTCTCCGCTGCTCATTTGCATTTACACACACCATCAGTGCACATCCGGCTGTGCATTACTGACACAGAGACTGATCTTACTCATAGATCTCATATTTTATATTACAGACGTCTTATTAATTACAACTGCACAGGTTTTAGGCCTCTTAAATCCTATAAATTTCGACAAATTTACCCATAACGGTCTGACCGATAAAGTCCCTGACTTTTTTGCGACCAATTTTAGCCAGTATTCCGTCCCTGACGGTGGCCCGATTGCTAATGCCCTAACCAAATTTATCGTAGCCAAAAAAGCGCAGATACCGTTCCAAACGGTAAAGTGGTCCAACCACTGGCTTATCTCAGGATGCCCTGTACCCCACGGTCAAGCCAAACCGAGCTAACCCTACTCTGTGATAGGTCAACAATGCGCGTCCACATCGAGGAGGGATCGCAACGTCCGGGCTATGTGCTTCTTAAGGGTCCCAGACTCCTCGTCCTAAAGTAATTTAGAATAATTTGAAACAACAATCTACACCCAAAACAGGATTAAGATTAAGGACAACCCTCAACAGTTTTGGAGATTCCCGAGTCCTCCTCGAATGTTGCCCGAAACTATCCCTAGTCGCCGCTAGGTGAAGGATAGATTTCTCTATCCAGCAGGGAGCGTCACCTCCGAGAAAGTTCTTAAGGGTTGCATAACCAATGGGACTTGAACCCACACAATGACCAAATTCCCTATCATTCTAAGAGTTCACTTAGCAGTCCAACTGCTTTAATTCTCTTTTCATTCCTTTATTCTCATTACTCAGTACTGTCACTTATACTTCCTTATCATTACTTCAACCGGTAAACTTCATAAAAACTTCACCAAAATTAAAAAACAGACATTCACCAGTAATTTTCAGTGAGTAGACTTTAATTTGACATGTCCAATCTAGCACATTTTGGAAAATTCAACAGGTATGTGCCTTACCTTGTTTAAGCCGGCTTGTCTCTCACTTCAGACCACTGACTCGTATCTGCCCATCTAATCACCACAGACCCTGGATCTCTCCATCTACACCAAAATTCCCTCTCTCACCGGACCGAGCCCCCAAATGTTAGGGTCCAATGTTGAGAGAAGAATCCATAAATAACCACAGATCCAGTTCGGTGTGCAATTAGACAGTATTTTAATAAACACATGTGTGAGTTCAACAACCCAATCAGGGTTGAACTGTCTTTATCTTATTCAGACAACTGTTTTATGGGGTTAAGATAGTACAGCCCCCTTTCCTGTTACTAGGCAGATTTAAACAAAGCATACGTCAGCCTAAACCACAACGACTTTTAACATAGAACATCATCTTCGTGTCGACGGCTGATGCTTCCTGTCTCCATCCTCGCTGTCGCTCGTCTGGTGCACTTCCTCTAAGTACGTCGACACACTTCTGCATTTCTGGCCTACAAAAATAGATCTACCATGGTGTGTATGTGTGTGTGCGTACACGTGCGAGGGCGCGTGCATGCTGTGTACTGCGTACGTGTCATGACCTCTCACTATTTGTCTGTCTGTACGTGCAGAGTTTGCATCTGCTTTCTGAACCTTAGTCGACCTCAACTTAAGCAACCAACCAGGCTAAGGCCATCCTGTGTGTAATGATCTTGACTTATATGTAAAATATATAACAACTGTTTCAGTCTACCACAACTACTTAAGGCTTAATCCGCAGTATGCATAATAAACACCCTGCTCTTCACTTGCACTCACTCTGCTTTCGGTTTCACTTCTGCAAAAGCATGTAACTTCCTGTCCCTGCAGTCAGCTTCTCACCCACTGAAGACTTCAGTATAAGAATATAAAAACATTCGAAAACCTTTAAATTTTAGAACAACCTGTAATAAACATGTTAATATTTGATTATGATAACCCCTGTAATACAAATTATAACCTAATGCCAGCACTTCAATAAATGCTTGGATGAAATGATAATTAATGCAATGATAAAGATGATGGTTATGAACAGTAACCCTAAAATAATTCCTATAATTCTACAGTAACACACACCAATTAGTTAAACTGCAGGAATGTCTTAAAGACATAAAGACCTGGATGGCCGCTAACTTTCTGCTTCTTAATTCAGATCAAACTGAGGTTATTGTACTCGGCCCTTTTAGAAATATGGTATCGAACCAGATACTTGGCTGGATGGCATCCAGAGATTAATAATTATTAATGATTCAATGCAGAGAGGTGTATAAACACATCGTGAGTAAGAAACGTGGCTGATCTTACTGACATTTACATATTAACTTTATTCAATTCAGTTCAGTTCGGTTTCATTTATATAGCACCAAATCACAACAGAAGTCTCCTCAAGGCGCTTTATATTGCACAGTAGATCGTACAACAATACATACAGAGAAAAACCCAACAATCATATGACCCCCTATGAGCAAGCACTTTGGTGACAGCGGGAAGGAAAAACTCCCTTTTAACAGGAAGAAACCTCCGACAGAACCAGGCTCAGGGAGGGGCGGGGCCAGAGGGAAAGAAGACAGGATAAAGACGTGCTGTGGAAGAGAGACAGAGATTAATAACAGGTACATTTAATGCAGAGAGGTCTATTAACACATAGTGAGTGAGAAAGGTGACTGGAAAGGAAAAACTCAATGCATCATGGGAATCCCCGGCAGCCTACATCTATTGCAGCATAACTAAGGGAGGATTCAGGGTCACCTGGTCCAGCCCTAACTATGTGCTTTAGCAAAAAGGAAAGTTTCAAGCCTAATCTTGAAAGTAGAGATAGTGTCTGTCTCCTGAATCCAAACTGGAAGCTGGTTCCACATAAGAGGGGCCTGAAAACTAAAAGCTTGCCTCCCATTCTACTTTTAAATACTTTAGAGCAGGGGTTCGTTTTTATCTTGGGGCCCAATGTTTCCACTACAAAGTGGCCTGGGGCCCCCTTCAGATATTAACACTCTATTGAATAAATTGATGTTGCTTTTGGTTTGATTTATATTTAAAAGTGCTGTCAAAATGAAGATGTTAACTCACATTAAGCCGTCATCACTATTAACGCACTAAAATTTTTTTAATGCAATTACGCATCTGGAGTGCAGAATGACTCAAAATCCCTGAAATGTCTCTGTCAACGCATTTCCAACAGTTTGTCTAAGTAGCATTACCTTCACACATGCGCAAACGGGCAGTAGATCTGGTAGTGACGGGCAGCTGAACCAATCAACTCAATATGGAAGATGATAAACGCATATTGGCCCTCTCGATGGGAAATTTGATTATTAAAAAAAATAACAAGACGGAGCAGTCGACTGACATAAAGTATTATGCACATTGTGCAAGAAGGAATTTTCTTTTCAATGAAGCACTTCCAGCTTAAAATATCACATTGACGCGAAGCAAACGTTAGCCGGGGATGCTGCTAGCACTTTGGCTAACGGGTCACCCAGCTTGCGAAAAACTACTCACGGAGCATCAGGGACACAGTAAGTCTACCTCAGACATATTGACTGACACAATTGTCAAGTGGATGGCAACAAACTGCAGACCTATTAATATTGTTGAGAACGCGCACTTTACATAGCTTTGGTTCCTTGTTTCAAGGACTTGAAGTGCCTCGCCAAGAGTGACAGAGAGAGTTTTTTGTTTTTGTTTTTAACGTGAATTTTCAAGATGTTCAATAAACATGTTAAGTGCGTATATATTCCCTTTTTTCTCGAGTCTGTTTGCTCATGCAAACTGAAATGTGATTAATATAGAATAAAAATGAATATTTAATTGTGATTAATCAAAATTAATCCACAGTAACCCTGTGATGAATCTGATTAAACAGCTTAATTGTTTGACAGCACTAATATATATTATATATTAGTGTATACTTACTTACTTAGACTTAATTCCTCCCATGCTTTATGTGGCATATCAGGCGGCAAACAAACGCCACCAGGCTCGATTTTGTGCCCGGGCTTCAGCTTCTTCCAAGTAGAATTCCAGCCACGTTGTCCAAAACTTCTGCTTTCGTTTGTCGTTTCTGTAGCGGTAGGGTTTTTTACAGGGACAGGTTGCTAGCCCAACGCCCAACCCTCCTCCTTTCTCATCCGGGCTTGGGACCGGCCATGGCGGAGTTAGTGTATACTTACCTATTAGTATATAGTTTTTTTTTTTAAAAGTTGTATTTCACAGGAGAGAACCTGTGCTAAAAGGTTGAAGAAAACTATTCAAATTCTCTTTGAATTTAAGCATTTAACATTCTTTGTGCTTATTCTGCATTTACTTTATTATATTGCATAAATGTCAGTTACAAGCGTAAATACAAAGTTGAAAAAATGTAATTGCAGCCAGGCTATTGATCAAGTAGTTCCGATTAATCACGATTAATTAAAGAAAATTGTGCGACTAATTATTTGATTTTTTTTATCTATTGACAGCACTAATATGTAATAACTAAATCAAATCTACTTCATTTTAACAGCTAAAACCTTGACAAATAAACATGATGATGACATGATGCAATTGTAACACTTCTGGAGTCGTTACAGTACCCTAGGACCAGTTAGGTTCGACTACTAGAGTAGTAATGAGTGTAGCGTGTAATAAAGACCACAGACCAGAAAATAAGTTTAAATTGCTGGCTTATCATTTTGTAAAAACAGAGAATAGACAGTTGACACACATTACATAAAACATTCAACACCACATATGAGGAAACAAGATATTTTCTTTCCCTTTGTAGTTCAGTAATTTCTGTTAATTTATCCTATTTATCTCAAAACCTTTTATTTGGCTTTAAAAGGATGTTATATGTTATTTTCAACCTAGCTAGGTTATTGTTTCATTTATTTCAAGTTCTAAGTTTGAGTTTATCCTTTAATCTATTTGAGTTAACACTGTTATTTTAAATCAAGTTTAGTTCTTTAGGCCCAAGATTTAATTTAATCTGGGTCTTCTTCACCTTTACATTTCAACCATTGCTTATTTTGTTTTAACCCAACAAAATTATTTACATTTCCATTAACACCATTACAGCATTAAAATGTAAGGATGACTAAAAAATAAAAATTGTAAAAACTGAAAACAATTCAGCAAAAGGCTGAATAACCCCTTAAACAAGCAAACAAACAAAAGAAAGTTGTCTCTGTGTCCTTTAACTATTAATCCCGGAATTACTCTGAATGGTTATCCGGTGCTTTGAAAGTCCACTGTTCTTTTGCAGATGTGTATGGATAAATCCTACCAGTTTTTTTTTTTCAGCGAAAGAGCGCAACGTCCAGCAGGGGGCGTTTTTTTCCTTTTCCTGCTCGGCACAGTTCAATGGGTCCGTTGGTGGCTCGCCATCTTGTTTCTTGCTCAGCGAATCAAACTTCGATTCTAGCTCGGCATTTCCCGATCCAAACCTTAATAGCCTACCATAACAACAAAACAATATGCATAAACATTTGAAAATAACACACGGGTAGCCCTTAGATAACAGTAAAAGTCCGTTTTTCAGCTTATTTAGTCCTAAATGAGGTAACGCCAATATGGCGCGCCGAAAACAACGTCAAAGGCCTTTGAACTACAGCCTGTGTGTCGGTTCAGCACCAATCCACCGTTTAAATCCACCCTTTTTAACATAAAACAACATAAATCTGCTACCTTGGCTTTCCATTTGCATGAAATGAAGGCTTTTGAATACCATAGGTCTTAGGCTTTCAGGAAGAACCAGCTGGTACTGGGTCTCTTCACCTACCTACTTGCCTTTTTCTGTAGAAAACCCTGTTCTGCAACTCAAGTTTGTTTAGCTCACGAAGAAGGATGCTAAGTTGTGGGATTTCGTTGCATACAGTAGGAGGAGATGTTTCACCTGTTTCAAGCTGGTGTATGATCTCACTGATAGCAGGATCGTTGGTTTGACTTTGTCTTAACTCTTCTTCTGACAAGCTTGGAATGACAGGAAAAGCATCACACTGGTCGAAACTGTCGGGAACAGCATCAACGGACGTAGACAGGGATGTTACGAGTGGGCAGGCGAGAGCATGGTCTGTGTCAAGAGACTGGAGGACTAGGTGGGTTTCACAGATTGCACTGACAGCTTGAGTGGGAACGTGAGTGAAAGGATCGGTGCCAGGCAAGTGGTGTTGCACAAACTGACGGATCCGCTCCTGTTCCTTCAGGGAGACAAGGTCATTTAATGGCTCAAGATGCGGATGACGAGATAGGCCATCTGCATCCATGTTTTGCCTGCTCTGTACCTAAGATGGAACTCGAAAGAGGACAGGGCGGACAACCAGCAATAGCTTGTCGCGTCTAACTTAGCGGTAGTCAAAATGTAAGTTAGAGGGTTACTGTCAGTGATTACTGCGAAAGGACTGCCATATAAGTAATCGCAAAACTTTTCCATTACAGCCCATTTGAGGGCAAGAAACTTAAGCTTAGGAGCAGGATAACGGCTTTCGCTCTTTGATAGTCCTCTACTTGCATATGCAGTCACTCGCAACTCTCCCTCCTGCTCTTGATAAAGAGCTGCCCCTAACACGGTTGTGCTTGCATGTGTGTGTAATACGTAAGGCAACTTGGGGTCGGCAAAGCCTAAAATTGTGGCAGAAGTCAGTTTGTCTATAATTGCCTCAAACGCTTTCTGACAACTCTCTGTCCATCTCTCCCTGAAAGGAGCTTTTGGCTGAAAGTATTGGATGTAGTTGGACTTAGAGCTATTGCTTTTCCGCAGTGGGGGGTATCTGGCAGTTAGGTTGGTAAGGGGTTTTACAATTTTAGAAAAGTCCTTAAAAAACCGCCTATAATACCCTGCAAACCCTAAGAAGGAGCGGAGTTCTTTCAAGTTTTTGGGACTTGGCCATGTTTTTAACGCTGCTACTTTTTCGGGGTCTGTTTCTACACCATTTAGGGAGACAATGTGCCCTAAATACTGAACTGACGTCTGAAAAAACATACATTTTTCAGGCAATAGCTTCAGACCGTATTCTTTGAGACGATTAACACTAGATTTACTAAACCTGCACAAATTTGCGTAAATCCCCTGAACCTAAAACCTCCTAGAATTACTGACTTTTTTATTTTCTGTCGCAAGCCCCAAGGTGTTATTCAACCCTTCTGAGATTATCAGAAGATTACCACCCATTATCTTTGAGGCCTGGCACATTTGCATTTGTTGACTCAGACTAGCTCAGATCCAAGGCAGGAGAAAAATCTGTGTTACAACCCTCAAAAATGCCTGCTGTATCTAATATCCCACACATTGACTGACCTGCAAATACGAAAGACACGCATTCACAATATATGGAAATACAAGTCTGTTTAATTTATAAAAAACTGTGTGAAAACAGAATGAAACGTTGCTAATACAATGACATGAGTGACATGTGTGATCTCTCCATCTTTGCATGTTCTCTCCTCTGCCTGTTCATGTAAAAATAGCAAAAATTAAAAAACAAAAAACCCCAAAAGATAAATTCTGTCTCTCAGTTCCCTCAGTTCAGTTCTTTTGCAAAACGGCAAAAGACGGCACTGTATGGGTAGAGGAAGACATTGGAATGCCCAGTGCAGTAGTCGCTCGTGTTTCACTGCGCAAGCTGGACCCACAGAGGTCTGCTAAGGTTTGTCATTGCCATAGTACATGTGATATTTATATAAACCCATTTAGAGTGAGGTTCATGTAAATTTACCATTCTCTATTTATTTATTTACTCCCCATCAGGGAGTGTACGGTCAATCAATCCCACAGAACAGAGCAGGACTGGAATTTGTCAATTAATGAACTGATGGCATTCATTTCAATTCTGTTTGTAAAAGCAATCATGTGTCCCGTTGGTGCCATTGTGAATTGCTGGTCAGAAAGATTTCTGGTGCCAGTAATCAAAGAGACAATGCACCAGGGAAAAAAAGGGTCAGTAATTCTAGTGTTAAGCACGTGGAGAAGGTGGGTCTCGTGTTGTTCGAGGGTTTCGGAGTAAACTATAAGGTCGTCTAGATAGACCAGGACTTCCTTAAGGTTGATGTCGCCCATACATTTCTCCATCAGCCTTTGAAATGTGCTGGGAGCGTTTGTTATGCCTTGGGGCATCCGGTTGAACTCAAAGAACCCCATCGGACATACGAAGGCTGTTTTGTGCTTATCTGCCTCATCAACCTCGATCTGGTAGTACCGAGAACCACTTTGATTCTGTTAAGGCGGAGAACGCTTCTTCCAAATTAGGAAGCGCATAGGCGTCTTTGATGGTGTTCAGATTCAACTTACGGTAATCTACACAGAGTCTTACGTCTCCGTTTTTCTTCCTTACCACCACTAACGGTGAGGAAAATGGCGACTCGGAGTCACGAATAACACCTGCATCGCTTAGTTCCTGCAAATGCCTCCGTACAGCGTCAAGATCTTGTGGTCATACGGGACAGGGTCTGTGTTTAAAGGGGGTTTCATCGCTCAGTTTGATTTGGTGTTTTACTTTGTTAGTGCAACCAAAGTCCGTATCGTGTAGTGCGAAAACCTCCGACATAGCACTTAACTTTTGTGTGATTTGTTCTTTCCATTCAGCAGGGACTGGAGAATCAGCAAAGTTAAGATTAAGCTCAGCAGGGTTCGAGCTGGGAGTCTGTTTGGACTGCTCTGTGATCTGACTGTTTGGTATGATCTCTTGGATAGCATGCATTTCAGCAATGACACTTTTTGCAGGGATAACTTTGTCATGCTTACTTTCATTTCGCAGGACCACTGGAAGCTTTTGTGAGGGTTCAGTTTTTGCGTGGACTAAACCCTCTAAGACTCGACTTTGGCCTGCAGGAATGACTTCAGGCTCTTTCCCTGACAGAGTGACAAGACCAAGGCTGCTGTCCTCTTTTTGCTTGTCTTTGTTGTAACACGCTCAGCACTACTCTATAACCATAAGGCAGGATACTGAGGTCTGTATCAGACAAGGAGAGGCTTTCAAAGACAAGGTCAAGAGTGTTAGTGCCAATTAAGAGAGAAGACTGAACACTAGAGCGTGTGTCAGGAACAATTAATGCAAGAGAAGACACGGCAAGTTCAGTACCAAAACAGTTCTTTGGAAAGGTAATGTCGACACCAATATAGCCTGAATATGGAACATTCTGACCATTTGCAGCTTCGACTTCTAGCAGGTCCTGTATTGGATTTCAAGGTCTGCAAGATTGTTTTCATAGAACGACCGGGACACTGTGGTCACTTGCAATCTGGTATCAAGAAGGCAGTTGCAAGCTTGATCATTGATTTTTACTTGAGCAGTGTACTTAGCTGCTCAAGTAAAGCACCACTACCACTACCACTGTGGAACTTTGAGAATCGTTTTTTGGGTTTATGCGAAGGTTCGGTGGGACTGGTTTTATCCGTAGCACCCATTTGTCCCGCAATGAGGGCTTCCTTTAGTTTAAAGGCTGTGTTTGATTGTTTTGTCTATCCCACAGTAACTGTTTTTCTTTCAACTGTTTCCTTTTGTCAGTGACTAAAGACGGGTTTGGGTCATTTGGGCACACAGAGGCAATATGGCCGTCTTCGCCGCATTGGAAACAGTATCCAGGCTTGGGCCTACCCTTCGCAGCTTGGGGTGTCAAGGGGGTTCGTTCTGGTACTTAAGAGTTGGTCTTAGCATTAGCTTTTGGAGGGTTAGACTTTTTCCTAGGAGGGTTCGGGGTTAATGTTGCAAGATGGCTTTGAAGCTGACTGATTTGTGCTTTTAGATCTGTGACCAGATCCGTTTGAGCATCTACTGGTGGGTCTACTTTCTGGGGTTTCAATTTTGTCACTTGACTTTGCAGCGCTGTTATTTGTGTTTGCATTTCAGTGAGATCGTTTTGCATGGTGAGCGCAGGGAAGTCAGCATTTGCAGCAATAGAGTGAGAGGCTACTTTTGGTCTGGTGGCAGCAAAATGTTTTTTCATTCGGCTTTCTTTTGCAGTATGCTTGTCCTCTTCTACTCTCAACTGTAGCAGCAGCTCGATGAATGAGGGGGGTTTTATCTTTTTTCCTTTCGAGCTGAAGATCTGTTAACAAGGCATTATCCCAACACTCCCGACAGAATTGACGCAGAAGGTGTCGGTCTGCTTCACCAGCTACGACACCACCTCTTTTCAGAGCTTGTGAGAGAGCTGTTTGCAAGCGATGGAGGTAGTGTGAAGGCTTTTCACCTGCATCTTTGGCGAAAGGCTTGTCGCCATCCTCCACAGTGCCAAAAAGCTGAATGGAGCAGTTCAAGATAAGCTGAAGGGAAGGCTTCAGGGCCCAGAGGTTTCACTACGTTGGCAGCAGGCGATACAAGACTGTCTAAGATTTTCCGCGAGCGTTGCAAGTCAGACAGATTGGGATCTTGAAGTATGAGCTCTACACTGTGGCGCCATGTATCAAAGTCTACCTCATGACTAGGACAGGGTAGTTTGCCTGAAAAATTTCTGAGGCGGAATGAGGCGCTCACTGGTGAGACAAGGGCTTCACTTCGCACAATGTGCTCTACTACAACCTTTTGCACTTCAGGGTGTGTTATAAAGCTCTGCGGAACGGTAGTTTGTAGATCTGGTTGTGTTTGGTTGACTGACTCAGAATCGCTGATGCGTATGTTAGCTTTGATCGGTTCTGCAGTTTCACTTTGGATAGGTTGATCATTTGCTCGTACTTGGGTTGTTGGTTCACTTTGTGCGTCTGGGGTAGGAGTTTCTATGCTGTGTGTGACTGACTGAGCACATTGGGAAAGGTGTTCATGCAGAACAGCTTCAAAGGATTTGCCACTAAGTCTAGCAATGTTTTGCAGTTCACTGAAAAAACTGTTGGTGGCGATGTTGGTAACAGCTGCGATGTACTCAGGTGACAGGGCTCTTATCTGATAAGTGACTTCATTCGGAGATTCAAGTGTGTAGGGTAGTAAGGGTTCAAGTGTTGACAGAGCAGCTCCACTCTCATACTCCACAATAGCATTTTTGTGGTAAGAAGACTTGGGATCATCTATTTTAAGGGTTCTCGCTGTTCGACCATATCTGTTTAAAAACTCTTTTAAAGCTTCATCAGCATCTGTGCCTGTAATCCCACTAACAATAACCGAGTTTGGGATTTTAACATTCTCTCTGTCAACTATTTCCATTTTGCTGGACTTGGCCTATTTTTGAGGTCTGGGTCAGGAAAACAAGCTTGGGGGATCAATTACTACTCCTGGCTGGCTCGCCAGAGTTTTTTTTAACCATTTTGATCTATTTATTGACTATTTATTGACTACTTATCACCTGTAACATATTTCTTATGACTATTTTTACTAACAGGCTTTTGTTTATTGACAGCTATGTTAACCAGGGTTACACAATGTAATAGACATTTATTAATTATGTGTATGTGAACCTGCACATAAGAGAAAATGCCAAAAAATCATGGAACAAATCAAACTGCAAGTAGAAATTGAAAGGCTTGAGTCAGGCTTCACAATAATAATAATAATACCGTATTTTCACGACCATAAGGCGCACATAAAAGTCTTAGATTTTCTTCAAAAAGTGCGGCGCGCCCTATAGTGCAGTGTGCCCTGTGTGTGTTGTAAGGAGGACATAGTAGAGAACACCATGAGAACGCTAAAGGGTGAAGTGTGGGCGTTGACTGTACCGGTATATACAATCGCACATACCTGTATAAAAGAACAGGTATGTGCGTTATGCAGAACATCGTTGTTTTAACAACCCTGAAAATGGCAAAGAGACACGCTTATGAAGCACAGTTTAAACTGAAGGCCATCAGCTACGCGGAGGAACATGGAAATCGAGCAGCCACGAGAGAATTTAAGATTAATGAATCGATGGTTCGCAAGTGGAGGAAGCTGGAAAACAAGCTCCGGCAGGTCAAGAAAACGCAGCTGAGTTTCCGCGGACATAAGGCGAGGTGGCCCGAGTTGGAGGAAAGACTCGAGCAGTGGATCATCGAGCAAAGAACGAGTGGGAGAAGCGTTTCGACGGTCACCATTCGGCTAAAAGCAGTTTCGCTAGCAGAAGAAATGAAAATTGAACATTTCCAAGGAGGTCCGTCTTGGTGCTTTCGTTTCATGAAACGGTGCCATTTTTCCATCCGGACCAGGACTATGGTAGCGCAGCAACTTCCAGCGGATTATAATGAAAAGCTGGCCATCTTCTGCTCCTACTGCAGTACACATGGCAGACAAACACATCCAGCCCAGCCACATCACAAACATGGACGAGGTGCCGCTCACTTTCGACATCCCGGTGAGTCACACTGTGGAGAAGAAGGGGACCAGCACGGTAGCGATACGCACACCGGGGCACGAAAAGTCTTCTTTTACTGTTGTGCTTGGCTGCCATGCTAATGGGCAGAAACTGCCGCCTATGGTGATTTTCAAGAGAAAGACTTTGCCTAAAGAGAAGTTTCCAGCAGGAGTCATCATTAAGGCAAATGAAAAGGGCTGGATGGATGAGGAAATGATGAAAGAGTGGCTGAGGGAGGTGTATGTAAGGAGACCAGGTGGTTTTTTCCACGCATCACCATCACTGTTGATCTGTGACTCTATGCGTGCCCATCTCACAGCCGATGTGAAAAAACAAGTGAAGCAAATGAACTGTGAGCTTGCTGTCATTCCAGGAGGCCTGACAAAGGAACTCCAACCGCTGGACATCGGTGTGAACCGGCCGTTCAAAGTAAGGCTGCGAGCGGCGTGGGAGCGATGGATGACCGATGGAGACCACAGTTTCACTAAGAGTGGAAGGCAGCGCTGGGCGAGTTACGCCACAATTTGCGAATGGATTGTAGATGCTTGGGCTAACATGTCTGCTGGCACTGTTGTTCGAGCTTTCGCAAAAGCCGGCATCATTTCCGAGGAGCCGCACGGCACGGAAAGTGACTCTGACAGTGAAGAAAGTGAACCTGGCATGTTTGATGGAGATTTAGCACAGCTGTTCAATTCAGACACAGAGGATGAGGACTTCGATGGGTTTGATTGATGACGATTACCGGTAATAAAAATGTGAATACCAAACTCAGTTTTGCTCCTGCTTTATTTTTAAATACACACACTTGTATGCTTGTGTGTTGTTGATGATGATGATTACCGGTAATAAAAATGTGAGTACCAAACTCAGTTTTGCTCCCGCTTTATTTTTAAATACGCATACTTGTATGCGCCCTATAATCAGGTGCACCTTATGTGTGTGTGTTAAATACAGTAATCGCACACATAACTGAGACTGCGCCTTTTAGTACGGTGCGTCTTATGGTCGTGAAAATACGATAATAATAATAATAATAATGATAATACATTTTATTCATAGGCGCCTTTAACCCTCTGGGGTTGACGGACGCGCCGGCGCGTCAAAATCACATGACCAATTTAAGACGACAGAGCATCAAGATGCAGTGACCCAGAGTGTCCATTTCAACTTGGGTCGAAAGACAGCAAGTTCTCATATGTGAGACATTAGTGACGTTTAGTGTGTTTGGAGACTATAGTTAGTGTGTACTGTAGTCATTGTTTTATTTTGTGTGAGAGTTCTACTAGTGAATGTCACAGTTGCTCCAAAAAAGCCACCAAAGGCAGATTCCAGTGTAAACGCTGTCTCCACATGTAAAACAGGGTTGATACACCTCTGTTGTCAGACCTGCAGGGTTTAGGCCTGTGGTATTCTCCTTTGTTTTAAAGTGGAAGAAAGAAACTGTTTTTTGGAGTGGCACAAATAATTTGTGTGCCTTCTTATTTGATGCAGAACACCTGATTATTCTGTAAATAGTTTTAAAGGGTTATATAAAAAACGCCCGATGCCTTGGCTGCATTTTTAGGTAAATAGTACCATATAACTTTGCTGTTTGTAAAACTTGGCCCGGCTGGGCCCCTTCGGGGGGGTGGGGAGCCCTCAGGCCTCTGGCCTCTGGGCCTGGGGCTCGGTCCTCTCTGGCACAGCAGAACAGCTAAAGGCTCTGAGACCTAGGGTAGTCAAGTGAGCTAGTGGAACAAGCAGTTCATAAAGTCAGCAAAGAGGCACAGAAAAGAAGATCAGACACCAGCGAGGGAGGATAAGAAAGACAGACGCAACAACGTTGTCATCCCCTATGTAGCCGGTGTATCAGAGAAACTCAGGAGAGTTTTCTCCAAGCACGACATCCCAGTGTACTTCAGACCCAGCAACACACTCAGACAGAAACTGGTTCACCCGAAAGACAAAACTCCAAAACACAGACTGAACAACGTGGTGTATGCTGTACAGTGCAGCGAGGAATGCCCAGACCTCTACATTGGAGAGACCAAACAGCCACTTCACAAGTGCATGGCACAACATAGAAGAGCCACCTCCACAGGACAAGACTCAGCAGTCCATCTGCATCTTAAGGATAAAGGTCACTCTTTCGAGGATGCCAATGTTCACATATTGGACAGAGAGGACAGATGGTTTGAAAGAGGAGTGAAAGAGGCCATCTATGTCCACTGTGAGCGACCATCTTTGAACAGAGGCGGTGGTTTACGACACCAACTGTCTGCCATCTATAATCCAGTTTTGAGTTCCCTCCCCAGACGACTTAACGCCCACTCACATCCTGGGCCATCTGACCTCAGGAATTCACATGACAAGGTGGGGCCAGGTTTCACAATGAGCTCACCCGAAACCTTGGCTGATTAGGTCCCACACCCGCTTTCACACCTTGGCGCATGTGATTAGAGGATCACCAGGGGGTCCTTTGTCCCTCCTTGGGGGGATACTCCCACTGGGTTTAAATCTGGGACTCTCGGCCATTTGACCTTAGAACTGAAGAAGCTTCTCGGATGAGAGGTGAAACGTCTTCAAGCAACTTAAAGAAGTCCAGACGCTTTTCTTTGCAAACTCCTTTGACTACGATGACCTGGATGAGTGAGAACCTTCACAGACAAGCAGATGGGAAGCTGAAGAAGCGAGAAGTGTACGAGGGAGTGAGTATGTATGGAGAAGATCAGATAAATATGGAGGAGTGAGGTTATGAAGCGCTTTGAAAGTAAGAAGCAGGATCTTGAAATTGACATGGAGGTGAACTGGAAGCCAATGGAGCTGTTTAAGAACGTTATTTGTTCAGTGGATCTAATTCTGGGTAATAACACAGAAATAATTAATAATTCAATTTTACTACAGCAAAAGAGAAGAAAAAAAAGGGAAAAATAGAAATTGGAGGAATAATGAGGTGATAAAATAAATGCATTCAAAAAAAATCTTCTAATTAAATGAATGAATGAATAAATAAATAAACTGTTATAAAATGTAAATAAAGGGCAAATGAACATATAGCCTTATAATCTGTGAGTGAATCTGAAATTTGCTTCAGCAATAACCCTTTTTTCATTGGCAGAACCAGAAGTTACTTTTTATATTTGAGACAACAAACTGTCACAACAGGTAACTCCCTTAGTCTGGGTAGAAATGTGTCTAAATTTAGAGATGTTGCACAAATGGAAGAAAGCAGTCCAATAATCTCAGTCTGATCTGAAATAAGAAGCAGAAAGTTAGAGGCCATCCAGGTCTTTATGTCTTCAAGACATTCCTGCTATTTTAAAGATTAGACTTAAGCTTTCCTTTTTGATAAAGCATATAGTTAGGGCTGAGCATCTGTCACCCCTTTTCAATCACCATGTGTCCGTATACTACTATCCACTTAGTTATTATTAATCTCTGGGACAGCATGTCCTGTCTCCGTCCCCTCAACCCCAACCGGTCGCAGCAGATGGCCCCGCCCCTCCCTGATTCTGCCGGAGGTTTCTTCCTGTTAAAAGGGAGTCTTTCCTTCCCACTTCCCACTTCCCACTCCCAAGGTTCTTCTCTGTTTCTCTGTATTATTTTAGGGTAATTACTTTACAATAATAAGTGACTGATTTTTTGATTTGGTGCTATATAAATGAAATTGAATTGAACTGAATTCATTATGGAAAAACGGTTATTTTTACAAAAGTTTAATAACAGAACAACACTCTAGTTCAGCTCAGGCAGGTAGTTCCTCCCAATCACGCCCCTCCACGTTTTGCTGCCATTGTCCATGTGAGCAATGAAGTCTCCCAGCAGGACAACAGAGCTACCATATGGAGCACCCTCGAGCACACCACCCAGTGACTCCAAGCTGTGCACTCTGTAGTGTAATTTGGCACATAAACACAAACAATAGTTCGGACCAAATCCTCAACCCAAAGGCACGGGAAAATAACTTGTCCGTCTACTACCAAAACCCCCAGTGTATAGGCAGCAAACTGAGAGGATACTATGATACCTACCCCTGCTTGCTGCCTCTCACCGAGGGGAACTCCAGACAGAAACAGAGTCCAACCCCTCTCCATGATACTGGCTCTAGAGCCTGAGCTGTGCTTTGAGGTCAGCCCAACTAAATTTAATCAGTATTTCTTAATACTTGTCAAGTATTACTTTGTCAAGCTCCTTCCCCACCAAAAAGGTGAGACTAAACATGGCACTCTGCACTATTACCATTTTGGCAATTTGGGCTCATCTGTTCAAAGGACATTGTGCCAATATAGTAGTTTGTTCAAATGCAACTTTTCAAACCTGTGCCATGCTGCCATCTTACTTTTGGAGATAAGCTGCTCCCTCCTGCAAACCTTTCCAAACAAGCTATACTTGTTTAGTATTTTTTTATTGTGACAAAGTTTAAAATTTAACATGGGAACTGAGACTTGTAGAGTCTTAGTTGGCCAAGATGTAGTTGTTTGGATTTTGTAGTGTTTCTGAGCACACAGCATGACCCTGGGATACATTTGCTGGGACATCCACCCCTGGGAAGATGGACTGCTGATGGGAAGCTGTCTTGAATTTTTGACACTGATGAATAATCCTGCTGACTATAGAATGATGGACTTCAAGTTGTTTGGTCATTGACGTCACATCATGTGTTGCCTTAACCACATTGATGGGCAGCAACAGTTCATCACTCTGATGTGCAGCTGCAGCACTTGTTTCTTCCTCACTGATAAAACTAAGAAAAAAAACACGCTATGCCAGATTGTCCAGAAAATGAAAAGGTTTAATGGACACCATAACGAGACAATATCCTAAGACAGGTCTAAGAAAGATCTTAATCCTTAATTGTGAAATCAGCTGCATGTTACAAGCAGAGGACAGGTCTCTTAATACTCACTGAAAACAGCTTTCCTTTAGACCTTTGGGTTGTTTTTCTAGGAAGTCTAAAATATCAAAAGAAATTAATAAAAAATGAGCTTTTGGTTCTGGTTGTGATGTGCCATTCCCAAAGCAAAGGGATACACACACTGCACTTTTAGTCCAGCAGAGACGTAGGCAGTAATTTCATAGTGTGGGCTCTTGTGAAGGTCAACCTCAGAATAAATCCATACACATGCATAAGACATGATGTGAGGACAAAAGACAGTTAAACTCACAGAAATTTGAGCTGACTGCAAAAGAATCCTCACATAGTTTGTCAAAAGGGCAACTTTAAACCAAAGTCCTTAACATGGTGATCAGTGGAATTGGCCATGTACTGTAATAACTTGAACGAGAATCTCCTTCCTTCACCCAGAAAACTGAAGATTACTCAAATATCAATCAAAAATGTATCAAGTGAGTATCAGTCAAGCCCTCCTAATGAGTTCTCCTTATTGAAGTGAATGTTGTTTTAGTGTTGGATGAAGGGCTCAAACATAGGGCTGTTACCTGGGAGACTGGAGTTTCTGTTCTTTGCCAAACCAAGTTAAACAAGCTACCGGGTTAGAAGAAGCAGCATTTTCTCATCTGCCTTCACACGCGTATTCAATTCAGTTTTATTTATATATCACCAGCCCACAACAACAGTTGTGTCAAGCTGCTTTGTATTGTGAGGTTAAGACCCTACATTATCAACTCGAGTAGTGTCCCATTTCCATTCCATAGGCTTTAATATGATGTTGGCCCACCCATTGCAGCTATAACATCTTCAACCCTTCTAGAAAGGCGGTACACAATGTTTGGAGTATATTTATGGGAATTTCTGACCATTCTTTCACAACTGCATTTGTGTGGTCAGACACTAATGTTGGACAAGGAGGCCAAAGTTTCACTATCAGGTTGTGGTCAGGTCAGGGTTCTTTAACACCAAACTCACACATCCATGTCTTTATGGACCTTGCTTTGTGCACTGATGCCCAGTCATGTTGGAAGAGGAAAGGGCCATTCCCAAACTGTTCCCACAAAGTTGGGAGCATAACATTGTACAAAATGTATTGATATGCTGAAGCATGAAGAGTTCCCTTCACTGGAACTAAGGGTTCAAACCCAACTCCTGTAAAAATTATCCAACACTACAGGTCCCCATCCACTAAACTTTACACTTGGTACAGAGCCGTCACACAAGCACGGTTCTTCATCACTCCATAGAACAGGTCCAGGTAAGCCCTGGATAAAGCTGCATGGCCATGAAAACAGTGTTGGTCTTTCAGTGTGCTGGGTTTATATGAATGGAGTGTATGGTCTAGTTTCATCTGATCTATGTTTGAACCTTAAGGTCAGACTTCAAGTTTTACCTAGTCACTTAGGATTTTGAAATGGATGCCATTGGTGTATCTACTGGGAGGCTAACAGGTAGAATTGGCAACCACAGGTATTATTTTATGCCTTTTATCTGTGTCAGTTTTAAATTTCTCTGTGTGCCTGCATTGGATCTCCTCAAGATATTAAGAGACCTTTGACGGTCCAAAGGTGAACTTGTGAGGTTAATTTGTGACCGTAAAGAGACCTGAATGGTTTTCCGTCTCTATATCTTGGCCCTGTGATGGACTGGTGACCTGTCCAGAGCGTACCCTGCTTTTCGCCTCGTAACAGCTGGGATATCCCCCCACCTGACTGTCAAGAAAATGGATGGAATTTCCTGTTGGTGCTTTCATTAAAGCAGTGTTGTTATCTTTTGAGCATAAATTGTATACCTACATGTCCTGTCTGAATGGTTTTCCTTCTGCTTCAGATCTGTTTTAGGGTCCAAATGTGGCTCTTGGTCTGTCTCCTGACCCTCAGCTCAGTGGCCCTGGTGACTGCTGTTGGTAAGTTCCACTTTTCAAGATTTTAAATATTTTACCTAGTCTATGTAACAGAAACGTCTTTTGGGGGTTCCATTTACTATTTCCTAATTAAATACACACACAAAAATAATCTTTTATTAGCGATTTTGTCATTTGTGAGCACAGAAAAAAAGTAAAGCTACCTTTAATTTATACAACGAATAGGACTGAAGGCCAACTGATATATTGGCAGATTATCAGCCAATGTTAGCTATTTGCTGATATGTTTGTATCAACATTTATAATGGGCAACATCAGCTGCATCTCTGTTTGATAAAGGCTGAACAGGGGTTCATGGCAATGCAAGTTAGAGGGTACACCATTCCTTCCTGAGTTTATATCTGTTCTGTGTATATGTATATATATATGTGTGTATATATATGTGTATATATATGTTTATATATATATATATATATGTGTGTGTATATATATATATATACATACATATATATTGTAGCGGGCCAGGGCTGTTCGGGGATGTTATGGACACTTATGTTCTGTTTTGCAGTTATGTTCTGTTGTCATGTTGCCATGGTTACAGGTGACGCTCTCTCTGCGACGGGGTGTTTCCGGTGAGAGAGCGCCTTTTGTTGTTGTTGTGTTGTTGCCGCGCTGAGCAGCGGGCTCGCGCCAGTGTTCCTCTGCAAAGTTAAATAAACGGCTGTGCTCCCGGCTAGCTGGCGGAAGCAAGACCAACCGAAACCTCTGTCTCCTCCTTTCCTGAGCTCGCCACATTGGTGTCAGAAGTGGGATTGCTCACCCTCGCCGGAATGGAGAGAGACATTCGGAGGCTAGAGCAAGCTATCGAGGAGAACATTACCCGCTTGGGAAGCTGGCGATTGAGGAGAGAGGAAGCTAGCGGCCATGTAAGTCCCCGACGGGTCCCGACGGCGCGAGTGCACCGCGGTGGCGGCCCGCCGCGACCGATGCTAGGGCAACGCTTGATGGGCTGCCTCCGTCGGCCGACACACCGGGCCCCCGACAGCGAGCAGTGAAGCCTGCAACGCCAGCTAAGGTACCGAAATATAACGGGCTAACCCCGCTAGAGCCCTACCTCTCACAGGTACGGCTAGCCGCGAGACATAATGGCTGGAGTGACGGCGAGGCTGCTACACACTTAGCGCTAGCATTGGAAGGAGATGCATTGCAGGTACTCCTTGACCTAGCCGCGTCAGAACAGCATGAGCTCCAGGCCCTCACTATAGCACTCGAGAGGCGATTTGGGCAGCGGCACTCCACTGATCAGAGCAGGGAGCAGCTGACCAACCGGAGCCGTAGGCCGGGGGAGAGCCTGGGCACCTTTGCAGCGGATGTGTTGCTGTATGCTCGTCGTGGCTACCCAGAGTTCCCCGCAGCAGCCCGTGAGGAGCTTAGCCTGCATGCTTTCCTGCGTGGACTTTTTCCAGAGCGACTGCGCCAACATGTCCGCCTGGCCATGCCTCAGACTCTCAGTGAGGCGCTCCTTCAGGCTGAAAGGGCCGAGCTGGTGCTCACTTCGCCACCTAACCAGCAGGTGCGCCCCCCAAACTACCCTCAAATCAGAGCCGCAGACTGCGACGGGGAGGGGGCGGTCGCGGAGATATGTCAGCTGCAGCCCTCGGTGCCTCGGAGGCGTCGTCGTCGTCCCACTGACCGCTGTTACCGGTGCGATGAGCCTGGCCACGTGGCGCGTGACTGCCCAGCACCTGCCCCGACGGCCAGAACCACGAAGCCACAGGGAAACGGGGTGGGAGCGGTGTAGTGAGGGGACCACCGCCCCAGTTTCCTGCCCCCCTCCAAGGACGATGCACGGTGGTGGGCCGGGTTGGGCACCTCAAGGGACTCTACCTGAGCTGCTGCGTTGAGGGCCAGCCATGCCGGGCCCTGGTGGACACGGGGTCTACCATCTCCCTGATACGACCTGGTGTGCTTCCTGGAACGTCCGGGTCGTTGGTCGAGGGTTGGTCGCCCACCGACACCCAGCTGATGACAGTGACGGGGGAGAGAGCTGATATGCGGGGGAAGAAACCGTTGCAGATCCGAGTGAAGGATCTGGAGCTGATTCACGACTTCTGGCTTGCGGACATCCAAGACCAGTGCATCATCGGCCTTGATCTGCTGACCCGCTGGGGGGCCTGCGTCGACACCGCAAAGCGGGCTATCACTCTTGGCACAGAGACTCTCGCCCTCCAGTGCGGTCAAAAGCAGGGAGCGGAGGGGGTCAGAGCCAGACGAGACAGGCGTCAGGCAGCTGCCGCTCAGCAGATTTCGGGTGCCGGTGGCTCCGGGTCATCTCTACTTACCTCAGCCCGGCCCCTCAGCCCAACAAATCTCCCTCGACCGAGACAACCGAGGCTGTTGGTGACCTGTGGCAGCGCAGCAGCGTAGGTCTCAACGGTGATCAGCGCCAGCAGTTGAGGTGCCTCCTGGATGAGAATGCGGACATCTTCGCTGCCAGCGACAAAGACTGCAGGCAGACAGGGCTGGTCCAGCACACCATCGACACCGGCTCTGCCCAACCCATCCGTCTGCGCCCACATCGGCTGCCCCTCTCAAAACGGCAGGTGGCGGAGGAAAAGATCCGTGAGATGGCTGCGGCTGGGGTGATCGAGCCGTCCAACAGCCCATGGGCGGCACCCGTGGTCCTGGTGGGGAAGAAGGATGGCAGCCCGAGGTTCTGCGTGGACTTCCGCCGTCTCAACGCAGTCACCAAGAAGGACTCGTACCCGCTTCCACGGATCGACGAGGCCCTAGATTACATCAGCGGCTCTAGCTGGTTCAGCTCCCTCGACCTACGCAGCGGTTACTGGCAGGTGGAGCTAGCCCCGAAGCAAGGCCTAAGACTGCATTCACCATTGGACAGGGCCTGTGGCAGTTCAGGGTCATGCCCTTTGGGCTCTGCAATGCGCCAGCGACGTTTGAGAGGCTGATGGAGAGGGTGCTCGTGAACATCCCTCGTAGCCGCTGTGTTGTGTACCTGGATGACCTGTTGGTACACGGTGGTGACTTTGACAGTGCACTGTCCCACCTGAGCGAGGTCTTCGGTGCCATCCGTCAAGCTGGGCTGCGGCTCAACCCTGCGAAGTGCCGGCTGTTGACAAGAGAGACTACGTTCTTAGGCCATGTGATCAGCGCTCAGGGTATCGCCACCGATCCCGCAAAGGTGGCTGCGGTCCGGGATTGGCCGACTCCCTCGAACGTCAAAGAACTGCGGAGCTTCCTGGGCCTAGCCTCCTACTACCGTCGGTTCATTAAGGGGTTCGCGACGACAGCCAGCCCCCTCCACCGCTTAACCGACAAGGGCCAGCCGTTTGGCTGGGGTGATGCCTGCGCTGCGGCCTTCGCACAGTTGAAGGAGGCCCTCACCAGAGCCCCAGTCCTGGCCTACCCCGACGCCCGGCAACCCTTCATTGTGGACACTGACGCTAGCAATGTAGGAGTTGGGGCGGTCCTTTCCCAGCAGGACGATGCTGGAGAACGAGTGGTGGCGTACTTCAGCCGAGCTCTGGGGCGAGCCGAGAGGAACTACTGTGTGACCCGGCGGGAGCTGCTGGCTGTGGTGCTAGCGGTGCGGCACTTCCGGCCATATCTGCACGGCTGCCGGTTCCTCCTGCGCACCGACCATGCATCCCTGACTTGGCTCCTGAACTTCAAACACCCGGAGGGTCAGGTAGCCCGCTGGCTGGAGGTCCTTCAGGGTTACGACTTTGAGATCCAGCATCGGGCAGGTCGACAGCATGGCAACGCTGATGCCCTCTCCAGAAGGCCCTGCATGGCTGTCGAGTGTCGCTACTGTCTGCGACAGGAGGAACGGGCCCAGGAGGCGCTGGGGGTGGCTGCTGCTCAGGCCACGGCCAGCGGAGGGGGGTGGCTCCCATTGACCCCGCAGCAGCTGAAGCGGGAGCAGGAGGCCGATGCAACGTTGGTTCAGGTGGGGGCCTGGCTGGAGGTGGCGCAACGCCCCGACTGGACGGGGGTGTCGGGGCAGGAGCCCGAAGTGAAGGCCTACTACTCCCAGTACAACAACCTGGAGACCCACGACGGCCTCCTGTACCGGAGATGGCGGGCCCCCGGGCAGGGCAGAGATCTCCTGCAGCTGTTGGTGCCTCGGTCGCTGCGGTCGCAGGTGCTCGAGCTCGTCCATGGCTCGGTGGGGGCCGGCCACTATGGAACGCCAAAACTCTCCGCCGTCTCAGAGGACGGTTCTACTGGCCTGGCTGTCGACGGGATGTGGAACTTCACGTGCACTGCTGTGACACCTGCACGGCACAGAAGGGCCCAACTCAACGCTCCACTGCCCCCCTTCAACAGTACCCGGTGGGGCCCCGATGGAGCGAGTGGGAGTGGACGTCCTAGGGCCTTTCCCTGTTACGGAGTCAGGGAACCGGTACGTGTTGGTGGCCATGGATTATTTCACAAAGTGGCCGGAGGCCTACGCTGTGCCAGACCAGAGTGCATTGACGACGGCGGAGAAGCTGGTGGAGGAGATGTTCACCCGTTTTGGGGTCCCGGCTGAGCTCCACAGTGACCAGGGGCGTAACTTCGAATCGAAGGTCTTCGGGGAGATCTGTCGGCGGCTGGGGGTGGAGAAGACGAGGACCACACCGCTTCACCCGCAAAGCGACGGCTTGGTCGAGCGCTTTAACCGCACGCTGGCCACCCAGCTCGCCATTCTCACCAGCCGCCACCAGCGGGATTGGGACCGACATCTGCCCCTGGTCCTTTGGTCGTATCGGACTGCGGTTCAGGAGTCCAGCCAGTGCACACCTGCCGCTTTGATGTTTGGACGGGAGCTCCGGACGCCCGTGGATCTGGTGTTCGGGTCCCCCCTCTGAGCCGGAGATTGACGGCGGGCCGGAGATGGACTACTACAGGAGGCTGAGGGAGCGGCTGCAGGTGGTTCATGACTACACCCGCCAGGCCCAGGCCAGCGCTGGAGTACGACAGGGGGCTTTTGTGCCTGGCGACAAGGTTTGGGTGTACTGCCCGTTTCACAAGAGAGGAGTGTCCCCCAAGCTCTGCAGTCACTGGCAAGGGCCGGCGGAGGTCGTGGAGCGGCTAACAGAAGTGGTGTACCGTGTTCGCATGCCGGGCCCGGGCGTCTGGTGGTGTTGCACCAGGACAGACTCTCGCCGTATCGACCGCTCGCTCCGGCGGATGCCGGGGCAGGGGAGGCTGGCAGCGCCCCATGTTCTGACCCGAGTGACTTTTCCCCCGCCTGTCGAGACCGGCCGGTGCGCCAGAAGAAGGCACCGGGACGTTTGCAGGACTTTGTGTGGGGTAATGGGGTTGTCGGGGACGACTGACCCCTTAGGTGGGGGCTATGTAGCGGGCCAGGGCTGTTCGGGGATGTTATGGACACTTATGTTCTGTTTTGCAGTTATGTTCTGTTGTCATGTTGCCATGGTTACAGGTGACGCTCTCTCTGCGACGGGGTGTTTCCGGTGAGAGAGCGCCTTTTGTTGTTGTTGTGTTGTTGCCGCGCTGAGCAGTGGGCTCGCGCCAGTGTTCCTCTGCAAAGTTAAATAAACGGCTGTGCTCCCGGCTAGCTGGCGGAAGCAAGACCAACCGAAACCTCTGTCTCCTCCTTTCCTGAGCTCGCCACAATATGTATATATATGTGTATATATATACATACACATATATATATATATATATATATATATATATATATATATATATATATATATATATATATATATATATATATACATACGTGTACACACACACACATATACACATATATATACACATATATTTACCTAAAAATATTTCTGCTATGTTATATTATGTTATCATTGTCAATTTGGTTCCAGGTGGAGATGTGTGTGTGGCAGGTCATGACAGCGGGCCAGTGTTTGAAGAACAGCCGAGCAGTTTAATTTACCCTGAAGGCCTGACTGAAGGCAAAGTGACCCTGAGCTGTCAGGCCAGAGCAAATCCAGCTGCTGCTTATAGGTGAGTCTTACACACTTATTTGCTGTGGAGCCCACATTTTATAAAATGAGTTGGTCTTCAAAGTTTATTTTAGGGTACTTACTTTGATTCCTATATTAAGTTGCTGTCTTATTTTGGTTTAGACTGGGGCAAATAATCTTTTGATCCCCTGGTCAATTTGTACAGTGGGGAAAATAAGTATTGAACACGTCAACAATTTTCTAAGTAAATATATTTCTAAAAGTGCTTTTGACATGAAATTCTCACCAGATATCAGTAACAACACATCCAGTCCACACGTGTAAAGAAATCAATGCAGTGCCTTGTGATCTCCAAACATGGTGCATATTATTGCATTCAAAAACTTGATCTTGAAGTTTTGGTGTCATCTAACCTCTCATCTAATCAACTTTAGTCTCCTGATATTTCACAGGCTTGTCTAAATGTTGTTCAGCAAACTTTAAATGCACTTCAACATGCTTTTTCTTTCAGCAATGTAGTCTGGGGTGGTGAGTGTGCATATGGCAGTTAAGTGCATTAGTTATTGTTTTCCTTGAAACAGTTGTACTGGCTGATTCCTGCAGCTCTCCGCAGGTTGTCTTTGGCTCTGGGACAACCCTTGTAAAAATTCTTTTCACTCCTCTTTTTGCAGGGAGCACCTGATCATGGCCAGTTTATGTCAAAATGATGTATGTTTTAGAATTGCATTTTGTTAACTTTGGACTGCTTCTGTTTTATACCTTGTGAAGCACTTTGTGATCTTTTATCTAGAAATGTGCTATATAAATAAAATTTTACTTACTTACTTCTTTCCACTTGTGGACTAACCACTGCCATCAGTATATTTTGCAACAATAAGGTTGCAAAGACCTTGTGAGAGCTCATTGGTTTTACCCATCACAAGCTGTTTATTGTGTGCATTGGTAATGAGACACCTTTTTATATCCCTTCAGTTTGGACTGAACGAGCTGATATTAATTTGTACCAGTTGTAACACTAATGTGTCTCTAAACTCTTAGATCAAAATGTACTTCACCCAAATTTGATGCAAAAGACCTCACTGCTTTGGACCAGTAGGTTCGGCTATATACAGGAGAGGCAAACTGAATGAGACTCAGGCAACTGAGTTTTGAAAACGCCGGCTTGTGTATTTTTACTCATTCAGAAAACAAAAGAAAGAAAATTAATATAAAACATACAAAAACTTTTCAAATTAATGTATCCCTTTCTGGTAGCACTATTTTTCCTTCAGTGACAACCCTGTGGTACAATCACAGTAATTACTTTAAAAAAAATAAAAATAAAAAAAACCTTACCTGGGTCCGCCCTTCTAAATGTACAATCAGAGTTCAAGTTAAAGATAAACCACAATTTCAGTTACCAGAATCCAAATGGCAACATTCATGTGCAACTCCGTATACTTTGTTAGCTGATTGCAACAACCATTGAGTTGGAAAAATAGATCCAACCGCCCACACCAACTTCCCTTCCTGTTCGTGGGGATGTATATAGTCTGTGAAAAGTCCTTAAAATAAACCGTCTGTAAGTCCAGGGGGATGTGCGTGAAGAAGGGGAACAGTAAGTTCAAAGTGGCATGGTGTGTTTTTTGTTGCAGCTGGCCTACCACACTCTGCTGTGCAGCACAGAACAAAGTCAATTGGTCCATCAACGGGATTGGCTCGCCATCAATTACAGGATCTGTTGCAATGCATCGATAGGAAGGACAAAGGAAAAAAATCTGACCTGTCAATGACAGTGTCATAGGCCATTAAGTTCCCATATAATCACAGATCACAATTTGCTGTCAACTAAGTTGTACTATTTGTAACATTACCTATGTTACAAATTGAAAATAAACAGTAAAACACATAATAATCTGTGCAACAGTTTCAGTTTCAATAAGTAAAATAAAGTTTTCCACAAAACACTGCTTACAATGAACTCATGAAAAAGGCAGATAAAAAATGAACAATTAAAACACTTTGCTCACCGATCTAAAAAAAGAATGGCACAGGAGCGCGAGATGGTGCAGGAACGGTGAAATGACGCCGTCTCTATTTCCCGACCTTCCTCGACCAAACAATGTAAAAGGAACCAAACTAGTTACTCGTCTTAGCAGTACACATGCAGTAAAACAATTTTTCATAAGCAGCGAGTGCTAACTCTTCCGTTTATATCGCTTTTTCCCCTACCTCGTTTCAGTGAATTTCCATCTCTTTTTCCTCGCTAGCATACTCATGGGGGATTTGCGAGAGAGGAGGAAAAGCCTGTGCTCTCTCAGACGGAGATGGTGGGCGGGGCACTGCACCACGTTACAGCACCTTATTGGCTAAGAGCAACCCACTTTTACGTCAGAACTCTTAACTCTTTCACTGCTGAACCTATGGCTTATTCACTATAAATCGAGTATAACTGCTAAGATTAATAGTCTTGTTTTTACATTTTGGTACAATTAATCCAAGCCATACTTAAATATGGGTTACACAAGTGTCAGGATTGACTGATCTGGCTGAATCTGTGATTTAAAATGTGATCATCATTGGATTCGTCCTACCATGTAAATGGGCTTGGACACAGTAGCTGATCTCTTACAGAGCCTATGATATCGTTGGGTGGATTGGCCCGCTGAGGCCAGACTCAGACTCTGAATTTCAGTTATTAGTTTTAATACATTTAATACGTTTTTGAGTGTTAAGTCATTTCAGCCTCATTTTGACTCAGATACTTAAATTTTCTCCAAGATCCAATCGTTAGACACATTTTTGTGCTTCTGTCCTTTTATATTGATAACTGAGCGACTGGAAAATCGCAAAATAGCAAACTAATGTAAAGCTGCCTGTGACAAAGTGGGTGAGAACACCACTTGTCTATATTCTTAGTTAACATTTATGTTTCGATTTGGCCATATTTCATATGTATTCTGTAATAGACAAACATGTACTATCCCGGGTTTGTTTATGTTTTGCACATTTACAGGTTATATAATATAACATCTTGGTTTAAACCGTTTCTGACAAGTTTGTTAAATTAACATGTTTTTTATTTCAACTGTTAATTGGTTTAGTTTGAACTCACCTTACCTACCTGTGTAGCAGGAACAAAAGGAGGAAATGTAGTTTTACTTCCTGTATTTATAGCTTCCTGGTTAATCTGAGGTCACAGGAAGAGACCAGGAGAAGAACGGGGAGAATCCTTGTAATTTAATAAAGCTAATTTTAGAGTGTGTTTATAGAGAAATGGACTTGTTGTAATATTTATCGACTATACACCGCAGAGTTTTATTGCTAGGAAGGAGTAGCAGTACAGGTTTGAGTGTAGATATGTTTGCCTTACCTACCCTAATGGAATAGTCCAGGGTGAGATTGTTTGGTTAAGTGGACTATTTCAGCAGATGAACGCAGGTGTTTCTTCATCTAGGCTGTGTCCCAATTCAGGGACACTTCAATGCACGCTTGAAGTACGCACACTACGCGTACTACAAGTACGGGAAGTGCGGAAGTGAGAGGCTTGTGAAATGGGACGGTCCAGCCTTCGTCGCGCTGTTCAGGTTGATACTAACCATGATACTAACCGCGAGAAATGTTTCATACAGCTTTGTGTGACAGAAATGAAGGAGAAAAAATGTTTTGTTGGTCATTCATTTTTGACATGACATCACTTTGATTAGTTGAGACCACAGGACTGTAAAACATGATAGTTGGGCTTCATTTCTGTACTGAACAGTCATTTCAAGATTAGTTAGTAAATAACAATTAGCTAATGTTGTTCATGAGACTAAAGTCATCTCACTGTGGTAATGTTAATATAATATGGACAATATTATATGTATTGTCAGATTATATATATATATATATATATATGAGCTTGAACTCTGGGTCAAAGATTCAAGTTGCAGTTATTTATATTTCCTATCACCTTAAATCTTCACTCAAAGACAAGTATCTCTGACAGTGTATATACAGATGTATTATATATAAGAGACAAACATTGTTCTTTCAATATGTTGGCATTACTAAATTTGGCTCAATGCTTATATATGTGTAAAAAGAAAATGTACGAGCTGTGATAACTGTTTCTGATAGAATGAAGATCAGACTGATATATTAAATATTCCTTTATTGGGTGAGAAAATCAGACCATGTCATAACTGCTTTAAGTCATACAGAACAGATATCAGAGCCTTAAACAGGCTGACTTCTGCTAAATGGGTCAAACTGGGCAGAAAGTACACAAACACATAACATCCTTATAGAATATGATGTAACACTATAGATCAACTTACCTCAGAATATATAAAGCATATAAACAATTACAGCAATATGATGCAACAAACACAGCAGTGCTACTAATCCAAAACACTCAAAGCTTCATAGAACTGAAACAAACATTTATTTTTAGCTCCATTCTGCTGCTGATACATACTTTAGGTTTCTGAATATTAAACTTGTTGGTGCCTTTCATAGTGTGTAACTTGAAGGCCCTGAGTACTTTCTCCCACACTGAAAACACTGGGATGATAACATTTGAACATTACCTAATAAGACTGATTCAGGACAGACAGTTAGTTATGTTAAACTTTCCTAGTGTGACCAAGTGGTCGGCGGGGTTAGATAAAAGGAAATAAAATGACAACGCCACCTAGGGGATTTTCACCCCTAGGAAATATATTTAAGAAAAATAGATAAAAGGAATAAAAAGAGGCCGCACAGATTCAAGGATGCACTCCGAGGCAGGTTGGCTCCAATATTAAAACAGTTTATTTATAATAAAAATAAATAAATATTAGAAACCAAAATGTAGCGTCATTGTTGACAGTGTCTTAACGTGAAAATAAAACAATCATGGAACTTGGACTTACCAGCAGCCGTGGACCCAAAAGAAAATCACACAAAACGAAAATCACTGCAGCCCACCCGGTGCTGTGCAAAAGAAAGTGTGAAAACGACCCACCACCTAAGGTCCCAGGGCCACTGGTACGTCCTCCGTTCACTAAAAGAAAACACAGAAAAATATGTTAAAAGAATAACAGGACACTGAGCGTCAGGCTCGCTACAGATGATACAAAGAACTAAAACACACTTTAATAGCTTTAATAAAAGAAACCACACACACACACACACACACACACACACACGGGAAGGCTTGTGCCCCGCGGGTCCACCCGTACTGGTAGTAATGGTCCCAGCCTCAATCGCGAGCTGGTCTGGCTCCCCACAGGCTAAGACCAGCAACGGGGGCAATTTAAAATCCCCGGCACGACACTCGGGCAAAGAATTGCTTCAGCCCGATCACAGAAGCGTGGGCACACGCAACAATCCAGAGATAAAATAAAATAAAACCAGGCGAACCAGGAAATGGTAGGCCTACTTAATAAAACCAAATAAGACAAGGTAAAACAATTCAAAACCAAACAAGACAAGACAAGACAACAGGCTCCACTGAGGAGGAGCCCTCACAACAACGGCTAGGCAGGTGTCTTGATTCTTCACTTAAGGCTGTGTGAGTTGCCACGGAGGTGAAGGCAGCGATCACACCCTAAAACAGACAAATATAACCTTAGCCTCTTGTAGTGGTGAATGCTAATAAAAATAGTTTGAACAGCTTACCCCAGGACCGGAGGCGCTATACTCTCACTGGTGGGGGAAATCACACAAGCACCTCTCCGCAACGCCGGAATAAAACAACCTGCCGCGCTACAACAGGCCGCAAAAACTATTACTATACATTCCAATACTGAGAGGGAATCTGAGGTTAAGCGAGAGCATACCTGTGGCTGTCATATGATCTACTCTTGCCGATCAGTCCGTCGCAGAGTGTCAGCATTTACTGCTGCTTTGCGCTGAATGCATGGGAGGAATAATCCAAAGAAGCACCGGCTTAGCTTTATACCTGGTGCCAGCCTGCAATCAATATGCAGGTGGGTTCCCAATTGACCTAGTTTTGCAGTAAGAGCGAGCGCAGGAGAGAGCGAGAGCAGTAGAGCGAGCGAGCGAGAGAGAGAAAAGAAAGGCGAGTAGCCCATCCGGCTACACTAGCAGTCCTTCACAAACAGGGAACAGTCTGTCTATTCTCTCCATCTGTCAGCTGCTGCTGGCTCTTCCTCCTCCTCTTCCTCACACACTGCTGAGTTTGTCCTGGTGGATCATCAGGGGTGCAAAGCCTCACAGATGATGTGCAGCAGTGGGTCCCTCAGTCTGTCCTCACTCTGGACACTTGCAGTTGTCACACATGGAAATCAAATGTGTGATAAGCTGCAGGATTCAAACACAAGTGTAACTTATAAATACATGTTCATACTTTTATTCCACAATCAGAGAGAAAGAAACAGAGAGAGAGTGCAGGACAGACAGACAGGTGACAGTCTCAGGTGTATACACTGCTACAAAACAGCACAAGAGAAGGAGGATTTAGTGTTTGTGTTATTACGAGTGCTAAACAAGAAGAGTTCCCAGATGGTACAGTGGACACATGTGTGACTCCTGTGATTAAAGCATCTTTCTTTCAGCTTAACGAGTGAACCGTCAGCTCGTTCAAACACACGTTAAAGACCGTTTGGCTCGACACCACCGAACAGAGGCAGCAATATAACATAGCTAACATTAACAGTGCAGTGAATCCTGCTTGTGCCGTCATATTCAGGACTGCAAACCGAGCAGCATCACTGACTTTCAGCTTGTTGTGTTTGTGGATATATGACTGACTTTAATTATCCATAAAATCATCACATTCTCTGTAAGATTAAGGTCGACTATATATATATTTAGAAGTAGAGGCTTTAAAACCAAATTATCGCTTAAAGTACAAACATCGCTATTGTCACATAACTTTGCCGACATGTGGCCAACAGTAATGTTTTAATGTTCTTAAACATTCGCACATAAATAAGTGACATCATATTCAGTACTTACTTTTGACAGTTCACTCTTCGGCCGCTCCCTTCTGCCGTATTTTGCGGCAAAATTATCCACACCCACCGCCGCGCTATGGATTGTGGGATATATGGGGCCACGAAGCGTGCACCGGACCACGCTTGATATTTGGGGAAATCGACGGCGCATTTGGAGTATGCATTTGAAGTACACTTTGAATTGGGACAGCCGTCGTCGCGTGGCGGTGACGTACTCGCACTTGAAATGCGTACTTCAAGCGTGCATACCCTGAATTGGGACACAGCCCTAGTGGGGGACGAGTCAGGCCATGGACAGGTTGTAGATGATTTTGTGGATTGGTGTGATGAGTCCTTCCTTTCAGTAAATGTGTCAAAAACTAAAGACATGATTATTGATTTTAGGAAGTCCTCTTATAGCTCATCACCTACTATCATTGAACTACTAAAAAAGTTCAACAAAGACTGTTCTTTTTAAGGAAAATGAGATCTTTTAATGTCTCATCTGAGATGTTGTCTTTGTTTTATAGAAGTTTTATCGAATCTGTGATGTCTTTTTGTATCGCTGCCTGGTTTGGTAACCTGACAGTTAAGAATAAGAATCGGTTGGGACTTCTGGTAAAAACTGCTAGCAAAATTTCAGGGCGCTGGCAAGATGGACTTTTGGCCATGTACAATAAAAATGTGCTTAGAAAGGCTCATACTATTATTAATTGTTTGAACCATCCACTTCACAGTGAGTTTGAGTTGTTGCCTTCCGGCCGCCCTTTTAGACTTCCTGTGAGGAAGACTAAAAGACTCCAGTATTCTTTTATCCCTACTGCATCTTGTCTCCTTAATGGCAAATAACTGTCCTTGGACTTTCTATCACTATTATTGTCATTATTATTTTATATTATTGTTCTGTTTATTTTTATCCTGCTGCTAAACTAATTTCCCCTTGTAGGAAAATAAAGAAATTGAATTGAATTGAATTGAAAAGGACCAGCTCAGTGTAGCTGTGTACAGTTTGACCTTAATTTCTGTTGATTTAAGTTCAGGTATGTTTATTTGAACCGAGTTAACTATGGAGTTGAGTTTCTTATTTGTTTTTGTAAATATTGTTTGGTCACAAAATGGTGAATAAATCACTCGCTATACTGGACAGCATCTGTCTCTTGCCAGTCTTTAGCCGCTTAGGTCAAGTCCTACCACACTGCCATTTCAGTCTTTGTTAAAATGTAAACTTCTGGAAATACAGCCACTCCTTTATGAATGAGGACATCAATCGCAGAGTCAGTCAGCTGGTTTAGTTGCAGCAGGACAGGAGTCAGAGAGAAACTTGGGGTTTGTTTGAGAAAACCTGGCCGTGAGTATGTTAGTGTCACAGAGTCTATTACCCCAGTGACTGACTCAGAGTTGAACTGTTTTTTTCTGCAACAGGAAGCCATAGTTCCACCATCTCAGGTTTAACAAACTCAGTTGTTAGCTAGACCTGCCCAGCCATACCTGTGACTGACTGTGCCACATGGGCACACAGCTAATCTGTGAGAGCTAGTATTGCTGATTTGTAGGAGATCAAGTAGTTTTTTAACTCAGTGACATCCAAATCAGTTTGGATCTTTAAAGTAAAATGTTTCTTTCTCACTCCATTAAAATGAAACTACCATAAAAATTTGAAAGACTGTTGATTTTTTTATACTACAGGAATAAAAAAAGATCAGGAAGCAAGTTATTTCCCTGCCATTTATCATGCAGGTGGCTTGTGAACGGGACTGCGGTTCCACTGAATTTGGACCGATACACCCTGGTGGCTGGTACCCTGGTGATCAGCAGCCCCGACCCCATCCGGGATACAGGCTCTTACCAGTGTCTAGCTATCAACCGTTGTGGCACCATCATTAGCAGAGCAGCCAACCTCAAGTTTGGTTGTAAGTAATAAAGACCTTTCAGTCATTTTACTTGTTTGAGCTGTCTGCTTTTTAAAACATGGCAGAACAGGCACCAAACAAAAACACAAGTTTACATTCTTTCTCTGCTTCTGGATCAGAGCCCACTGGTTATATGACTTTTCTATGGTTGTTTTCAGCATTTATTACTTATTTGTCTGCATTTGCTTGTTCTTCAGACCTCCATGACTTCCCTCCAGATGGCAGAAGTCCTCAAACAATAAATGAAGGTCAAGGAATGTTCTTGGCCTGCCAACCTCCTCCACATTACCCAGGTACCTCCTCTGTTTCATTGTTCTTGGAAATGATATTTTGTATATATATTCTTAGAGAGCCACAGAATAGTCCTGTGTGTGGCTGGAACATTAGTTTTTACTTTTGCATAATTTTCCTTCACTAAGAAAAAAAAGAGTCCTGCTGCAGCTAGCCACTTCACCACTAGTGCCCAGGGCCAAAAGGTGATTAACAGGTCAGAGGGGCAGAATATGAAAGTGAATATGAAATGAAATCTCTCACTGATACATTGTGACTGTTATGATTGTGACTTTTTAAAGTGAAAGCTGAGCGCTGACAGAATGAAATGACTAAAGTGACTGACGCCGATTCTTTTCTTCTCTAGCGCTGTCTTACCGCTGGTTTCTCAACGAGTTTCCCAACTTCATCAGGAAGGATGATGGGCGCTGGTTTGTGTCACAGGTCACTGGGAATCTGTACCTGGCCAAAGCTGAACCTAATGACACAGCAAACTACTTCTGCTTCACAACAATCAACATGGAAGTTAGCACAAAGAGCACATTTAGCAAGGCCAACCAGCTCACTGTAGTCCCCGATGGTATGAAAGACCTACAGCTGCATCACTTGTCTCTTAGCATCCACATGTATGTTGGTTGTTCTGCTGTCTGTAGTTGAGCCTAAATTATTACAAAAACATAGGATAACAGGGTGTTATTGTTCACTGATAGCCCAGTGCAACGTCCACTTTTATATTAAAGTTGTGGCATTAGCTTGCCTGCTATCAGTTTGCTAAAGGCTGAAGCAAAGTCGATTTAGAGACAACTGCTGACTTTCTCCTTCCCATCAGTAACCCTACTGGTCAGCTCGTTGAATACTGGCCAAAGACTTCTACTAAAGATCTAATTTAGACTGAAAGAATTTGGAATTTGACAACACTAAAAACAGGTTATGGCACAGAAAGCAAATTAAGTGATAAGCTAATCTAAGAAGATTTGCTTTTTCATTCCAGCCAATCCCAGGAAGTCAGCTCCAACCATTAAAGTGCGCTTCCTAGCAGATACCTATGCCTTGGCTGGACACACTGCCCAGTTAGAGTGCTTTGCTTATGGAAAGTAAGTGTCCATCACAGAAATTGCTATGTAATGCTTCTTTATTTTTTGAATAATGTGTCTTATATTATAGAATGACGCTGTTCAGCTGTAGTAATACATATCCAGGGATTTTTATATCCTCATACATCAAACTTGTAATTATCACTCTCTGATCTTTGCACTCTGATTTTATTGACCTCTTACTTCCATCTCTCAACTCTCGCTTTGCTTTTCATCTTAAAGTCCAGTTCCAAAAGTGCGGTGGAGGAAGGTGGATGGTTTAATGCCATCCAAGGCAGGCCCCACTGTGGAGGGTCCCACCCTGACCCTTCCTGAACTCTCCTTTGACGATGAGGGCATTTATGAGTGTGAGGCCTACAACTCAGAAGGAAGGGACACGTACCAGGGACGCATTAATGTGCAAGGTGACTAAAGGTTCTTCATTGTGCAGCAAAGCATGTGTAATTTCATTTTTAATGCACTCGTGTTCATTTTATAGCTCATGTATATTTGTTTTTTACTGCCTTTCTTCTCGTCCAGCTCAACCAGAGTGGTTGCAGGTGATGACTGACTCAGAGGTGGAGATTAGCTCAGATCTTCAGTGGAGTTGTGTGGCTGCCGGAAAACCTAGACCCTCTGTACGCTGGCTACGCAATGGACAGCCACTTAGTACACAGGTAACACACACACACACACACACACACCTACCTGACCATAAAACTTCTCCAGAAGGCATTTGGCATGTCCATGTGGGCAGCTACAATTATCCTTTGGACTTGAAAGTGTTGATTTTGAAGCAGAGAGATATTTCTTTGATGCCTCTCAGCCCATCGTGATGATACTGTGGGCATTCCAGTAGTTCCAGCTGGTGGCGGCCTCAACCCTCGGTGTTTCCTGTGTTTTTCCTTAACATCCTAACAAATTTCCTCCCATGTGTGGGTGACAGATTGGATTTTCAATCAGATCAATTTTAATTTTTAGTTTTTATTTATATAGCACAACATCACAACAACAGTTAACTCACCTACAGTACCCTACAATAGGGTAATGTCAGTAATGTTGTGGGGATGGAGCTGGACTCCCTTAAGGTGGTGTCTTAGAGACGGATGTTGTCCAAGATAAAGACAATGCTGGACAATATCTCCCACCCACTCCACGAGATGCTGGCCAGTCACAGGAGCACGTTCGGTGGGAGACTGAGATTACCCATGATGCACCACTGAACGACACAGGATATCATTCCTGCCCGTGGATATCTCTGTACAACTCCTCAATCTAATACACAGTAAACACTGCAATAGTTACAACCTTTTTGCACACGCGCTTTTCTTACTTGGTAATGTTGCTGTCAATATTCTTGATATTTATTTATAATCACCTCTGTCATTTGTTGATATTTATTATTGAGTGATTTGTATATCGTGCTATTTCTTAAATTTATAAATCTGTAACATTGTATTGTTAAATAGTTTGTTGTCTGTTTCTGTTACTGTACTGGAGCAACTGTAACCCACATAATTTCCTTATGGAATAAACAAAGTATGCTCATTCTGAGTCTGAATACAACAGCAAATCAGAATAACTTGTATTTATGTCCAAATTCTAGAGCTGATCTCAGAATCTGCAGTTGTTTGGAAATGGCTTCATTAACCTTCTGGAATGGTATTCTGAAATTCCAAGACTTTAGAGCTATTGTAAATTTGAAAACAACTTAAAAGCCTATTTCGTATACCTTTAGATATACTCTGTGAATGGTACTCATGGCCACTGATCAGTGGTCTTTGATCAAAGTGGTTGTTGATCTGTGGTCATGCAAATTTGCTTATTAATGATCATAAACTGATCTCACATCCCAGTTTTCATTCAGTGGTGCTAGTTTCAGTCATTATGCAAATGTACATAAGGTTGGAAACCTGCAGTCAGCTGAGACTGAAGGAGTCACCTGGATGATAATGAAATGTTTCTCCTGCTGAAAACGTCCAGATGAACAGAATCAACCTTTTTGGGGGTTTATTAAATGGTATTATGGTATTAGGAACTGTGCCGAAGTGCTTCATATGTGATAGATTCTACTTTGTGGATGTAAGTGGACAAATTGTGTGATAGGCTCCAACTCCCATCACTACCCTGGGTTGGATAGGTGGAAGGGAATGGATTAATGAACACAAGGAGTTGCTACGTATACATTACTGGAGTAAAACTGAACAGTGAGGTCTCATAGGACCTCATAATTCATGTGAGGCAGAACTTGTCTTTGTTGTTAGTCCTGTGGAACTTTATCTCATGTTTTGCTACCGTAAGATAGAAGCAAAACATAACAGAGGTTATTTTACTACTATTTCTTTGTCTTTTGCATGGTGTTTATGGAGAGGGCTATGAGCACATTGTGGCATAACTTTCAAATTTCCTTATTTATTAGGGACTTCATCTTGACCCCAACCATGGATACTGCCTCTTAAAAGCAGTGAAAAAAGGAACCAAAGCATAATTAGACAAATAAGGAAAACTGTGCTTCAGTTAATGATTCGACCTAAGAACACCTGGGTGTATGAATATGGCTTTTGTCCTTTAATAGTTTAAGTGTTACTTTAGTTATTTCTGCAAACAATGAACTTTATAATGCAGTATTGTACAGCATGCTTTGTTACACATGTCACAGATCTGTTTGTGCTTTCTGTAACTTTATCTCTTCTTTACCTTCTTCGAACCTCAAGGATCGTGTGGAGGTGAATGGAGTTCATCTTAGAATCATCAACCTGGCTCTGGAGGATTCTGGCATGTACCAATGTGTGGCTGAAAACAAGCATGGCACCATCTACTCGACTGCTGAGCTCAGGGTCCAAGGTAGATAGAGACTTTTCATTCTCAAGTCAAGCCAAGTAGTCAAGTTGTTATTGTCAACCCAACAATATACACTCAAGTATATAGTTGGATGAAATATCGTCCTCCTATATCAAAGGTGCAAACTGTAAAATTAAAGAAATTCAAATACATACGTACAACTATACAGAAACAAGATAAACTACAAATGAGTACAGTGTTGTACTTGAATAGAAATAGAGTAAGAATAGAAAAGAATGAGAATAAATAAAAACAATAACAGACAAAGTCGAACACAACAATACAGAATAGCCAAGTAATGGAAGTGAGAGGACAGTGTTATGTACAGTGTTATTTAATCCAAAGAAGTGTGTGGAGAAGAGAGTCCAGTGTGGAGGGGGGCAGCATAGAGCCAGACTGCTTGGGGGAAAAGCTTTTGCACAATCTCGCCGACCTGCTCCTGATGCTGCAGAGTCATCTTCTGGATGGAGGAGTAAAAAGTTGGAGGGAGTGATGATGCGGGTCAGCCATGATGGTAGTGGCTTTATGAATGCAGCATGAGGTGTAAATATCCAGTAGACTGGGTAGAAAGCTGCCAACGATGTGCTCAGTGTTCCACACAATCCTCTGGAGGGCTCTGCAATCGAACACAGTACCTGTGCTCAGTGTGATGGATCTTGTATTTCCAGCCTGTACTGTCTGGAATCTATCAGTGAGAAAGACGAGGATCCAGGTGAAGGTTTTGAGTCTGAGCAGGTTCAGTTTGCTGATCAGCTGTTGGGGGATGATGGTGTTGAATACTGAGCTGAAATCAATGAAAAGCATTCTTACGTAGGTGTACGTTGATCCAGGTGTGTGAGGGCCAGGTTGAGTGCCAGTGAGATTGCATCGTCCATTGATCGGTTTGTGTGGTATGCGAACTGTAGTGGGTCCAGTTTGGTCTGATGGTGGTGTTTTTAAAGCACTGTGGCACAACAACTTGACTCAGGGAGATGTTGAAGATGTCTGCTAGGACATCAGTCCGCTGGTCAGCACAGGCTCTGAGCACATGTCCAGGTATGCTGTCTGGTCCAGCAAATTTTGTGGGTCGACCCTAGCGAGAGTCTTCTCTTTCGGGGTGGCTGTGGCTCACGTAGAGCAGATCAGCTACTGATCAGAAGGTTGGTGGTTCGATTCCTGGCTCCCCCAGTCTGCATGCCAAATATCCTTGGGCAAGATACTAACCCCAAATTGCCCACCGATGCGTTCATCGGAATGTGAATGTGTGTGAATGTTTATTAGTTGTACTTGAGTTTAGAAGTGCTTGTATGAGTGGGTGTGAATGGGTGAATGAGGCATGTTGTATCGAGCGCTTTGAGTACTCCGAGAGAGTAGAAAAGCGCTATATAAGAATCAGTCCATTTACCATTTACCATTACTGACTTTCACTGTCTCAGCATTCTCATTTATGTCTATGTAATAGACATAGATACTGGTTTCTTCAGTTACTGGCCTCGGAATAGGACTCTTGTTACTTGATCATTCCTAAAGACAACACAATAAAAGCATGCCATTACGTGGGGGGGGAAAAAAACAAATTTCTTTGGATTAAAACAAACTGGAGATAAAATTTACAGCGATGCACCACTCTCTTTTGTTTCCCTATCCTTGTGTGTCTCTTCCGTTTAGTTCAGGCTCCAGATTTCCGGTTGAATCCAGTAAGGAAGCTTATTCCAGCAGCTAGAGGGGGACAGGTGATGATTGATTGTCGCCCTCGAGCTGCCCCAAAGCCCAGTCTGTTCTGGAGTCGTGGAACAGAGTTGCTCACCAACAGCAGCAGGTATTCCCCTAACTAAGCCTGTGTTACAGTTCATACTACAGTGTAAACAGCATGTATGGTCAACTATCATGGTCAGTAAAGTCGATCCTAGCACTGATTTTTTTTTTTGTGCACCCTCATGTGGTATCTCAGGCCAAAGTGGGATGCACACAGATGGCTGCAAAAGAACATTGTTGCTTAGTCTTTCATTTTTTTAAGCTTATATTCCTGTGAATTCCATGAATAGCACAAGAACTACTCAAAACAGTTTCACAGTTAGCTGAGGCCTGCTCCCATGTTATTCTATGATAAATGACAGATATAATATCTGTTGTTCCAAGCACTGAACTGATTGATTTGTATATTATTATTTTTATTGGAACTTTCAACACAAGGTCCAGAGAGATGTTGTTGCAAGTAACGGAGTCTATCATACCAGTCAGAGGAGCCAAGTATATCTAACCTATACTTAAAAAACAATATATAGACAGAGACAGTTTCGTTAATTTTAAGTTTTCGGAGATTGTAGACAATATACAAAATTGGCTGTAATTCCATATCAGTTAATATAGTACATTTGTTAAACACCTTGAATTAAAGTTTAAAGTGTGCACTTACCATATTTTCCGTACTATAAGGCGCACTTAAAATCCTTTCATTTTCTCAAAAATCAACAGTACGTCTTATAATCTGTGCGCCTTATGTATGAATTCTGGTCATGCTTACCAACCTCAAACCGATTTTATGTGCTACACGGCGCTCAAAAATCTGTCAAAAATGTTTTAGTATGACTTTGGTGAGCTACGAAGCCGCACCGCTTGATGGATTGTCGGAGCATTACGGCTGCCGTAGTCAGCAGCCTCGTGGAGTAATCTGGGTCCTAAACTCCGTCCGCTTCAGGTCCCAAAGTCAAAAGAACACTGCGGCATCACTGAGATTTAAAAACTGTCTGAATTCTTTCATCTTTAATAAAATGATCAGTGTTGCTGCTTTACCAGGTGTAACAATTAAGTTTAACATCCAGGCATCCATGAAAACAGGATTTATTACATTTAACGGAGTTAGAAGTTAACAGGAAGTTAGCTCACTAGTTTCCACCTAAACATGATATAGCATGTTCTGACTGAGAGATTTCTGAAACATTCAAACGTACAGCTCTGCTATCACTTCCAACATAAATGAAGACAGAAAACTAAACAGCAGTGATGTTTGTAGGGTTACTGAAGTTGGGCTAGGTGGTATATAATGATGTGGTACGTGATCGCTAGCGACACAGCTATGTTAGCATAACAAACACAGTGAAGCTGGAGGATGTACGCTAACTTTTTTCCACTCGATAAAAGTTAACGTGAGGGTTCCTGATGGTTAGGGACAAATGCAATCGCATGGCAGGATGCTGTAAACGGACCAAACTTCAGTCAGGAGAACAACTGAGATAATCCATCCACAATATGAGGTTAGTCATTAATATACTGCAACAACATGGGAATAGAGCAGCTGTGAGAGAATTCAGCATTAATGAATCAATGGTACGGAAGTGGAGGAAGCAAGAGAGTGAGTTGAGTAAAGTTTGACTTATCTGACTGTTTTGTTTGCTTAATGTGCGGTGCGCCTTATAGTACAAAAAATACAGTAGATTACATAGTGATTGTTTGATTTAAAATTCACTTTAGTGGTTTACAATTATACACCTAAGGGTATATGTAAGTTTGTCATTCTTTCAAAAACTCATCTGCAAATGGTGTGAATTCAGAGTTGTTTGGCTACAAAAATAGCAGACAAACGTTAAATTGTGCGATCTACTGTACAATATAAAGCGCCTTGAGGTGACTTTTGTTGTGATTTGGCGCTATATAAATAAAATTGAATTGAATTTAATTGAATTGAATTAAACCTTAGAAGCGCAAGCTTTGGTCTGTGTAGATTCTCAGTCACCCAGGTCGTAGTAGTTTAAGGAGCTTGGAAAGAAACAGACTGGATTCATCCAAGAGGCTTCTTTAGATCTAAAACCAGTCCCAGGTATTGAAGCCCTAGTGGGGGTTGTCCCTTAAGAGTGTCGTTGACCTGTTTTAATCATGTGCCTCATTACATGAGCCAAGGTGTGGGGAAAAAAGGCGTGGGTCATTACCACCAGGGGTTTGGATGTTCCTGGTGACCAATTTCTTAGTCGACTAAATGAGGAAAAACATTTGAGTCTGAAACTAAGAAACACTAAGAAAGATTTAATGGACAATGTCAAAATCTAATAACAAAGGCATTTAAAAAAAAACGAATAATCACGTTTCTCTATAATGAATCGTGCCGCTTAACTGTGCAGCACCTCGCATCGTGCATTATGAACATTGCATGTTATACAATAGAATAGAATAGAATAGCTTTTTATTGTCACTGTTACAGGAACAATGAAAGGCAGTTTGGCATCTCTCTATGTGTGTGAAGTACAGAATAGTACTTACACAATAGTATTTACACAATAACAGACAAATTTACATTTACACAAGAAAGATATGTACAAGTTATACATACACCTGCAAACATACACACACATACATACATATATGTATATTTACATATATGCATGAGTACATACATACACACATATTTCCACATACACGCTTACATCTATATGCATAAACATACATGCCATTTAACTAGCAGGTGCATTGAGAGGTGCAGTGTGATCAGTGATATTGCACGTTGAGTTGGGGGGTGCTGTTGGAACTACACTAAATACGGTTATAATTAAAGCTGCAAGCAGCGTTATGAGGGCCCTCGCACCCCAACGCGTCGAGCCACGCCCAACACCTAAAACCAGCACGTCCAATCTGATGTCAAATGGATGGAATTCATGCATTTAACCACCAGCTAACATTTCATCTCATTCAATCATGATTATAGTCGTCCCACTATGTGGCGCTCTAACCTTTATTGACAAATGGCATAACAAACATTTCCGAGCTCGAGTCTCATCACGCCTGCGACCTTTGGGAGAGATTGGACATTGTGTTTTTGAGTGACAGCAGATTACTGCTTTTTGGCGAGTGATTGAAACTCCACGTGCCGACACGACCACCTTGTTTCCCTGAACGTAAAAAGCTTCGCAATTTAACATCACAAAGGTCTTTGGATTCCACGCAGTGGAGATCGCGTAAATCTGATGAAATCCCTTGGAGGAGTTCGTCAAAGAATGGTGCCTAAAAAGAAGGGGAAATGGCGCCAAAATTACACATTAATTTCAAAATGGCTGACTTCCTGTTGGATTTGGGATATTGCTCCAAGAGACTTTTTTGTACATCTTGATATCTTCCATAAGCTTACCAGGTTTCAGACTCATACATAAAACACAGAGCAGGGGCTGTTGTTTTGAAATTTTGTAGGGGGCGCTCTGGAGCCATTTGCGCTATTCAATGAAAATGGTAAAATAACAAGAAAACGCTCATCACATTGGAGGTGTGCGCCAAATTTCAAGACATTTTAACCTTTCCAAGCCCCTCAAAAGCCACTTCATTGTTCATGGTGAACCGCGTTGCCACCAGGGTGCGCCGTTCAGTTTAAAGTCACAATTTTCGCACTGAAGCATCATGAGGGACTGATGGTGATATTCACCGCTTTTGAAGTGGCCACGATGAAAATATAAGACATGACATTTCCTGTTCCCACTAGGTGGCGCTCTACGTAGTCCTGACAATGGGCACATCAATCTGTTCAGGGCCGGTCAGACATCATGCCTGTGAAGTCTGGTACTGATCAGACTGGATTTCATTGAGTTATACTCATTTGTTTGTTCATGGCGAGACATCAATGTTCGCCATGGTGCTGGGGTCACACCCTTTAGTGAAAAGTCACAGTTTTCACTGTAACCCAAGACCAACTGCTTAAGGCTTTCCTGGAGAAATTTGAGGCTGCAGATGTCAACCATAACAATACTGTACACCAAAGTGTAAAACATGACATTTCCTGTTGCCACTAGGTGGCGCTGTCCCTGGTGTCAAATATGGCAGTTGAAATATGTTCAGGGGTGGAGCCTTATCATATGTCTGCTCTTTGGTCCACATCGGACCATGTATGAGGGAATGAGAGACAATAAGATTTTCATGGCGAGTCATCGAAATTCGCCGTGGCGCCACCGCCTCACAGTATCGCGAAAACTCAAAACCTCCGCAATTTAACATGGCCCAGGTGTGTAGTTGAAACTGACCAAAGATGAAGCTTATACGACCAAATCCCAAGGAGGAGTTCGAAAAAGTTCGAGGCATGGAAATGGCAAAATTAGAGCCAAAATGTCACGTTCACTTCCAAATGGCGGACTTCCTGTTGGGTTTAGGACATGGCCATAACAGACTTTTTTGTGCGTCTCTTAACGTTAGATATGTTTGCCAACTTTCATACATGTAGGTCATACCCATCTCGGGGGCTCGCGTTTTTCATTTTTCTAGGTGGCGCTACTGAGCCAATTTTCCCTGGACATGTCTACAAACATTAAAATACGTAAATTTTCACCACACCTGACGTGTGTGCAAAATTTCATGAGTTTTTGAGCATGTTTAGGCCCTCAAAAGGCCGATTCATTTGCCGAAATAATAATAATAATAATAATTAAAGCTGCAAGCAGCGTTATGAGGGCCCTCGCACCCCCAGCGCGTCGAGTCACGCCCAACACCTACAACCAGCACGTCCGATCTGATGTGACATTGATGGAATTCATGCATTTAACCACCAGCTAACATTTCATCTCATTCAATCATGATTATAGTCGTCCCACTAGGTGGCGCTCTAACCATTACTGTCAAAAGGCATAACAAACATTTCCGAGCTTGAGTCTCATCACGCCTCCGACCTTTGGGAGAGACTGGACATTGTGTTTTTGAGCGACAGCAGATTACTGCTTTTTGGCGAGTGATTGAAACTCCACGTGCCGCCATGACCACCCTGTTTCCCTGAACGTAAAAAGCTTCGCAATTTAACATCACAAAGGTCTTTAGATTCCACACACTGGAGGTCTCATCAATCTGATGAAATCCCTTGGAGGAGTTCGTCAAAGTACGGTGCCTGAAAGGAGGGGAAAATGTCGCCAAAATTACACATTAATTTTAAAATGGCTGACTTCCTGTTGGATTTGTGATATTGCTCCAAGAGACTTTTTTGTACATCTTGATATCTTGTATAAGCTTACCAGGTTTCAGAGTCATAGATAAAACACAGAGCAGGGGCTGATGTTTTGAAATTTTGTAGGGGGCGCTGTGGAGCCAATTTGCGCTATTCAATGAAAATGATGATATGACCAGAAAGCCCTCATCACATTGGAGGTGTGCGCCAAATTTCAAGACTTTTTAAACTTTCCAAGCCCCTCAAAAGCCACTTCATTGTTCATGGTGAACCGCGTTGCCACCAGGGTGCGCCGTTCAGTTTAAAGTCACAATTTTCTCACTGAAGCATCATGATGGACTGATGGTGATATTCACCGCTTTTGAGGTGGCCACAATGAACCTGTGAAAATCAGTACAACAAAGTGAAAGACATGACATTTCCTGTTCCCACTAGGTGGCGCTCTGCATATTCCTGACAATGGGCACATCAATCTGTTCAGGGCGGGTCTGACATCATCCCTGTAAAGTCTGGTTCTGATCAGACTGGATTTCATTGAGTTATACTAACTTGATTCTTCATGGCGAGACATCAAAGTTCGCCATGCTGCTGGGGTCACACCCTTTCGCGAAAAGTCACAGTTTTCACTGTAAACCACGACCAACTCCTTAAGGCTTTCCTGGAGAAATTTGAGGCTGCAGATGTCACCCATCACAATACTGTACTCCAAAGTGTAAAACATGACACTTCCTGTTCCCACTAGGTGGCGCTGTCCCTGATGTCAAATATGGCAGTTGAAATATGTTCAGGGCTGGAGCCTTATCATATGTGTGGTCTTTGGTGCAGGTCGGACAATGTATGAGGGAATGAGAGGCAATAAGATTTTCATGGCGAGTCATCGAAATTCGCCGTGGCGCCACGTCCTTACCGTATCACGAAAACTCAAAAGCTCCGCAATTTAACATGGCCCAGGTGTGTAGTTGGCACTGTCCAAATATGAAGTTTGAATGACCAAATCCCAAGGAGGAGTTCGCGAAAGTACAAGGCATGGAAATGGTAAAATTAGAGCCAAAATGTGACCTTCAATCCAAAATGGCGGACTTCCTGTTGGGTTTGCGTCAATGGGCCCATTGACTTTTTTGTTCGTCTTGGCATGATACATACGTGTCCCAGATTTCATACATGTAGCTCAAACCATGTGGTCGTAGGGCTGCATTTTATAAGGCATAGGTGGCGCTCTAGAGCAATTTTCCAATGCTCATATGTAAAACCATTAAAATACGAAATTTTTCACCAGACCTGATGCGTGTGCAAAATTTCATGAGTTTTTGAGCATGTTAAAGCCCTCAAAAAGGCAATTCATTTCAATGAAAAATAATAATAATAATAATTAAAGCTGCAAGCAGCGTTATGAGGGCCCTCGCACCCCGGCACGTCGAGCCACGCCCAACACCTACAACCAGCACGTCCGATCTGATGTCACATTGATGGAATTCATGCCTAGAACCACCAGCTAACGATTCATCTCATTCAATCATTATTATAGTCCTCCCACTAGGTGGCGCTCTAACCATTACTGACAAATGGCATAACAAACATTTCCGAGGTCGAGTCTCACCACGCCTGTGACGTTTGGGAGAGATTGGACATTGTGTTTTTGAGTGACAGCAGATTACTGCTTTTTGGCGAGTGATTGAAACTCCACGTGCCGACATGACCACCCCGTTTCCCTGAACGTAAAAAGCTTCGCAATTTAACATCACAAAGGTCTTTAGATTCCACACACTGGAGATTGGTTCAATATGATGAAATCCCTTGGAGGAGTTCGTCAAAGTACGAGGCCTGAAAAGAGGGGAAAATGTGGCCAAAATGACACATTAATTTTAAAATGGCTGACTTCCTGTTGGATTTGGGATATTGCTCCAAGAGACTTTTTTGTACATCTTGATATCTTACATAAGCTTACCAGATTTCAGGCTCATAGACGAAACACAGAGCAGGGGCTGTTGTTTTGAAATTTTGTAGGGGGCGCTGTGGAGCCATTTTGCGCTATTCAGTGAAAATGGTAAAATAACAAGAAAGCGCTCATCACATTGGAGGTATGCGCCAAATTTCAAGACTTTTTAAACTTTCCAAGCCCCTCAAAAGCCACTTCATTGTTCATGGTGAACCGCGTTGCCAACAGGGTGCGCCGTTCAGTTTAAAGTCACAATTTTCTCACTGAAGCATCATGAGGGACTGATGGTGATATTCACCGCTTTTGAGGTGGCCACGATAAACCTGTGAAAATCAGTACAACAAAATGAAAGACATGACATTTCCTGTTGCCACTAGGTGGCGCTCTGCATATTCCTGACAATGGGCACATCAATCTGTTCAGGGTGAGTCTGACATCATCCCTGTAAAGTCTGGTTCTGATCAGACTGGATTTCATTGAGTTATACTAACTTGTTTCTTCATGGCGAGACATCAATGTTCGCCATGCTGCTGGGGTCACACCCTCTCACGAAAAGTCACAGTTTTCTCTGTAACCCAAGACCAACTCCTTAAGGCTTTCCTGGAGAAATTTGAGGCTGCAGATGTCACCCATCACAACGCTGTACTCCAAAGTGTAAAACATGACACTTCCTGTTCCCACTAGGTGGCGCTGTCCCTGATGTCAAATATGGCAGTTGAAATATGTTCAGGGCTGGAGCCTTATCATATGTGTGCTCTTTGGTGCACGGCGGACAATGTATGAGGGAATGAGAGGCAATAAGATTTTCATGGCGAGTCATCGAAATTCGCCGTGGCGCCACGTCCTCACCGTATCACGAAAACTCAAAAGCTCCGCAATTTAACATGGCCCAGGTGTGTAGTTGACACTGACCAAATATGAAGCTTGTATGACAAAATCCCAAGGAGGAGTTCGCGAAAGTACAAGGCATGGAAATGGTAAAATCAGAGCCAAAATGTGACCTTCAATCCAAAATGGCGGACTTCCTGTTGGGTTTGCGTCAATGGGCCTATTGACTTTTTTGTTCGTCTTGGCATGATACATACGTGTACCAGAGTTCATACATGTAGCTCAAACCATGTGGTCGTAGGGCTGCATTTTATAAGGCATAGGTGGCGCTCTAGAGCAATTTTCCAATGCTCATATGTAAAACCATTAAAATACAAAATTTTTCACCAGACCTGATGCGTGTGCAAAATTTCATGAGTTTTTGAGCATGTTAAAGCCCTCAAAAAGGCAATTCATTTCAATGAAAAATAATAATAATAATAATAATAATAATAATAATAATAAACAGAGCAGATACAATAGGGCCTTCGCACTCTCGGTGCTCGGGCCCTAATTAAAGCTGCAAGCAGCGATATGAGGGCCCTCGCACCCCCGGCGCGTCGAGCCAAGCCCAACACCTAAAACCAGCGCTTCCGATCTGATGTCACATTGATGGAATTCATGCATTTAACCACCAGCTAAAATTTCATCTCATTCAACCATTATTATAGTCGTCCCACTAGGTGGCGCTCTAACCATTACTGACAAATGGCATAACAAACATTTCCGAGCTCGAGTCTCATCACGCCTGCGACCTTTGGGAGAGATTGGACATTGTGTTTTTGAGCGACAGCAGGTTACTGCTTTTTGGCGAGTGATTGAAACTCCACGTGCCGCCATGACCACCCCGTTTCCCTGAACGTAAAAAGCTTCGCAATTTAACATCACAAAGGTCTTTAGATTCCACACACAGGAGATCGCGTAAATCTAATGAAATCCCTTGGAGGAGTTCGTCAAAGTATGAGGCCTGAAAAGAGGGGAAAATGTCGCCAAATTTACACATTAATTTTAAAATGGCTGACTTCCTGTTGGATTTGGGATATTGCTCCAAGAGACTTTTTTGTACATCTTGATATCTCCAATAAGCTTGCCAGGTTTCAAACTCATACATAAAACACAGAGCAGGGGCTGTTGTTTTGAAATTTTGTAGGGGGCGCTGTGGAGCCATTTTGCGCTGTTCAAGGAAAATGAACATATAAAAAGAAATCCCTCATCACATTAGAGGTGTGCGCCAAATTTCAAGACTTTTTAAACTTTTCAAGCCCCTCAAAAGCCACTTCATCTTTCATGGTGAACTGCGTTGCCACCAGGGTGCGCCGTTCAGTTTATAGTCACAATTTTCTCACTGAAGCATCAAGAGGGACTGATGGTGATATTCACCGCTTTTGAGGTGGCCACGATGAACCTGTGAAAATCAGTACAACAAAATGAAAGACATGACATTTCCTGGTACCACTAGGTGGCGCTCTACGTATTCCTGACAATGGGCATATCAATCTGTTCAGGGCGGGTCTGACATCATCCCTGTAAAATCTGGTACTGATCAGATTGGATTTCATTGAGTTACACTAATTTGTTTCTTCATGGCGAGACCTCAATGTTCGCCATGCTGCTGGGGTCACACCCTTCAGCAAAAACTCACAGTTTTCTCTGTAACCCAAGACCAACTCCTTAAGGCTTTCCTGGAGAAATTTGAGGCTGCAGATGTCACCCATTACAATACTGTACCCCAAAGTGTAAAACATGACATTTCCTGTTCCCACTAGGTGGCGCTGTCCCTGATGTCAAATATGGCAGTTGAAATATGTTCAGGGGTGGAGCCTTATCATATGTGTCCACTTTGGTCAAGGTCGGACAATGTATGACAGAACGAGAGGCAATAAGATTTTCATGGCGAGTCATCGAAATTCGCCGTGGCGCCACGGCCTCACAGTAACCCGAAAACTCAAAAGCTCCGCAATTTAACATGGCCCAGGTGTGTAGTTGAGACTGACCAAATATGAAGCTTGTACGATGAAATTCCAATGAGGAGTTCGCAAAAGTTCGAGGCATGGAAATGGCAAAATTAGAGCCAAAATGTCACCTTCACTTCCAAATGGCGGACTTCCTGTTGGGTTTAGGACATGGCCATAATAGACTTTTATGTGCGTCTCCGAACGATAGATATGTGTTCCGAGTTTTATACATGTAGGTCATACCCATCTCGGGGGCTCGCGTTTCTCATTTTTCTAGGTGGCGCTACTGAGCCAATTTTCCCTGGACATGTCTACGGACATTAAAATACGTAAATTTTCACCAGACCTGACGAGTCTGCAAAATTTCATGAGTTTTCGAGCATGTTTAGGCCCTCAAAAGGCCGATTCATTTGCCGAAATAATAATAATAATAATAATAATAATAATAATAATAATAATAATTAAAGCTGCAAGCAGCGATATGAGGGCCCTCGCACCCCCGGCGCGTCGAGCCAAGCCCAACACCTAAAACCAGCGCTTCCGATCTGATGTCACATTGATGGAATTCATGCATTTAACCACCAGCTAAAATTTCATCTCATTCAACCATTATTATAGTCGTCCCACTAGGTGGCGCTCTAACCATTACTGACAAATGGCATAACAAACATTTCCGAGCTCGAGTCTCATCACACCTGCGACCTTTGGGAGAGATTGGACATTGTGTTTTTGAGCGACAGCAGGTTACTGCTTTTTGGCGAGTGATTGAAACTCCACGTGCCGCCATGACCACCCCGTTTCCCTGAACGTAAAAAGCTTCGCAATTTAACATCACAAAGGTCTTTAGATTCCACACACAGGAGATCGCGTAAATCTAATGAAATCCCTTGGAGGAGTTCGTCAAAGTATGAGGCCTGAAAAGAGGGGAAAATGTCGCCAAATTTACACATTAATTTTAAAATGGCTGACTTCCTGTTGGATTTGGGATATTGCTCCAAGAGACTTTTTTGTACATCTTGATATCTCCAATAAGCTTGCCAGGTTTCAAGCTCATACATAAAACACAGAGCAGGGGCTGTTGTTTTGAAATTTTGTAGGGGGCGCTGTGGAGCCATTTTGCGCTGTTCAAGGAAAATGAACATATAAAAAGAAATCCCTCATCACATTAGAGGTGTGCGCCAAATTTCAAGACTTTTTAAACTTTTCAAGCCCCTCAAAAGCCACTTCATCTTTCATGGTGAACTGCGTTGCCACCAGGGTGCGCCGTTCAGTTTATAGTCACAATTTTCTCACTGAAGCATCAAGAGGGACTGATGGTGATATTCACCGCTTTTGAGGTGGCCACGATGAACCTGTGAAAATCAGTACAACAAAATGAAAGACATGACATTTCCTGGTGCCACTAGGTGGCGCTCTACGTATTCCTGACAATGGGCATATCAATCTGTTCAGGGCGGGTCTGACATCATCCCTGTAAAATCTGGTACTGATCACATTGGATTTCATTGAGTTACACTAATTTGTTTCTTCATGGCGAGACCTCAATGTTCGCCATGCTGCTGGGGTCACACCCTTCAGCGAAAACTCACAGTTTTCTCTGTAACCCAAGACCAACTCCTTAAGGCTTTCCTGGAGAAATTTGAGGCTGCAGATGTCACCCATTACAATACTGTACCCCAAAGTGTAAAACATGACATTTCCTGTTCCCACTAGGTGGCGCTGTCCCTGATGTCAAATATGGCAGTTGAAATATGTTCAGGGGTGGAGCCTTATCATATGTGTCCACTTTGGTCAAGGTCGGACAATGTATGACAGAACGAGAGGCAATAAGATTTTCATGGCGAGTCATCGAAATTCGCCGTGGCGCCACGGCCTCACCGTATCCCGAAAACTCAAAAGCTCCGCAATTTAACATGGCCGAGGTGTGTAGTTGACACTGACCAAATATGAAGCTTGTACAATGAAATTCCAATGAGGAGTTCGAAAAAGTTCGAGGCATGGAAATGGCAAAATTAGAGCCAAAATGTCACCTTCACTTCCAAATGGCGGACTTCCTGTTGGGTTTAGGACATGGCCATAATAGACTTTTTTGTGCGTCTCCGAACGTTAGATATGTGTTCCGAGTTTTATACATGTAGGTCATACCCATCTCGGGGGCTCGCGTTTCTCATTTTTCTAGGTGGCGCTACTGAGCCAATTTTCCCTGGACATGTCTACGGACATTAAAATACGTAAATTTTCACCAGACCTGACGCGTGTGCAAAATTTCATGAGTTTTTGAGCATGTTTAGGCCCTCAAAAAGCCGATTCATTTGCCGAAATAATAATAATAATAATAATAATAATAATAATAATAATAATAATAATAATAATAAGAAACAGAGCAGATACAATAGGGCCTTCGCACTTTTGTGCTCGGGCCCTAATAATAATAAGAAACAGAGCAGATACAATAGGGCCTTCGCACTTTTGTGCTCGGGCCCTAATAATAAGAAACAGAGCAGATACAATAGGGCCTTCGCACTTTTGTGCTCGGGCCCTAATAATAATAATAAGAAGAAGAAGAAACGGAGCAGATACAATAGGGCCTTCGCACTCTCGGTGCTCGGGCCCTAATAATAATAAACGGAGCAGATACAATAGGGCCTTCACACTCTCAGTGCTCAGGCCCTAATAATAAGAAACGGAGCAGATACAATAGGGCCTTCGCACTCTGGGTGCTCGGGCCCTAATAAGAAGAAACGGAGCAGATACAATAGGGCCTTCGCACTCTCAGTGCTCGGGCCCTAATAAATACAGTTTAAAGAGGTAGGAATGTTGGTTGCATTAAAGTATAAACAGAAATACGATTTATAAATAAGGTGTGATGTCCATGAGTGTTGGCAGTGCAGTTATCCTCCGATCAGGATGGAGGTAGGGCATGTTTGACAGCCTGTGGGTGAAAACTTCTGTTGAGTCTGTTTGTCTTTGACCTGATGGACCTGTAGCGTTTACCAGACTGAAGGGGGGAAAAAAGTGAGTGTCCAGGGTGTGAGGGGTCTTTAATGATGATGCTGGCTTTCTGCTGAAGTCTGCCAGTATAGATGTCTCTGAGGGGGGTTAGTGAAGTGCCGATTGCCCGCTCTGCAATTAGAAATATCCTGTCTCAGAGTGATGCTGAAAAACTAGTTCATGCATTTATTACTTCCAGGCTGGACTACTGTAATTCACTATTATCAGGATGTCCTAAAAACTCACTGAAAAGTCTTCAGTTAATCCAAAATGCTGCAGCAAGAGTCCTGACAGGGACTAGAAAGAGAGAGCAGATTTCTCCTGTTTTGGCTTCCCTTCATTGGCTTCCTGTTAAATCCAGAATTGAATTCAAAATCCTGCTCCTCACATACAAGGTCTTAAATAATCAGGCCCCATCTTATCTTAATGACCTTGTAGTACCATATCACCCTATTAGAGCACTTCGCTCTCACACTGCAGGCTTACTTGTTGTTCCTAGAGTATTTAAAAGTAGAATGGGAGGCAGAGCCTTCAGTTTTCAGGCCCCTCTTCTGTGGAACCAGCTTCCAGTTTGGATTCAGGAGACAGACACTATCTCTACTTTTAAGATGAGGCTTCAAACTTTCCTTTTTGCTAAAGCATATAGTTAGGGCTGGACCAGGTGACCCTGAATCCTCCCTTAGTTATGCTGCAATAGACGTAGGCTGCCGGGGATTCCCATGATGCATTGAGTTTTTCCTTTCCAGTCACCTTTCTCACTCACTATGTGTTAATAGACCTCTCTGCATCGAATCATATCTGTTATTAATCTCTGTCTCTCTTCCACAGCATGTCTTTATCCTGTTTTCCTTCTCTCACCCCAACCGGTCGCAGCAGATGGCCCGCCCCTCCCTGAGCCTGGTTCTGCCGGAGGTTTCTTCCTGTTAAAAGGGAGTTTTTCCTTCCCACTGTCACCAAAGTGCTTGCTCATAGGGGGTCATATGATTGTTGGGTTTTTCTCTGTATTTATTATTGTGCTATCTACTGTACAATATAAAGCGCCTTGAGGCGACTTTTGTTGTGATTTGGCACTATATAAATAAAATTGAATTGAATTGAATTGAATTGCTGCCCTCACCACCCGCTGCAGTTTCCTCTTGTCCTCCGCGGTGCAGCAGTTGAACCAGAGTGTGCAGCAGTAAGTCAGAAGGCTCTCGATGGTGGAGCGGTAGAAGTTTACTAGCAGTCTTTGGGGTAATTGGGCCTGACGTAGTTTCCTGAGGAAGTACAGCCTTTGTTGTGCTTTCCCTACCTGGTGGGAGATGTTTGTGGACCAGGTAAGGTCGGCCGAGATGTGGACTCCGAGGAACTTAAAGCTTTCTACCCTTTCTACCTCCTCCCCATCAATGTAGAGCAGGGGTCCCCAATCTCAGTCCACGAGGGCCGGTGTCCCTGCAGGTTTTAGATGTGTCCTTGATCCATCACAGCTGATTTAAATGGATAAATTACCTTCTCAACATGTCTTGAAGTTCTCCAGAGGCCTGGTAATGAGCTAATCATGTGATTCAGGTGTGTTAACCCAGGGTGAGATCTAAAACCTGCAGGGACACCGGCCCTCGTGGACTGAGATTGAGGACCCCTGATGTAGAGGGTAGAGTGCTCAGATCGCTTTGTTCTTCTGAAGTCGATTACCATCTCCTTGGTCTTGGCTGTGTTCAGATGCAGGTTGTTGTCGTCACACCATCGCTTCAGATGCTGAACCTCCTCTCTGTAGGCTGAATCATCGTTGTTGTCGATCAGTCCTATGACGGTGGTGTCATCAGCAAATTTTATAATGGTGTTACTGGTGTGGATTGGTGAACAGTCATGGGTGAAAAGTGAGTATAAGAGGGGACTGAGGACACACCCCTGTGGGACACCCACATTCAGAATGAGGGTGGAGGAGGTGTGCTCTCCCATTCTGACGTTCTGGGGTCTGTTGCTCAGGAAGTCCAGTATCCAGCTGCACAGTGAGCTGCTGAGTCCTAAGTTGCTTAGTTTATTAACCAGTTTGTGGGGTTGAACTGTATTGAAGGCAGAGCTGAAGTCCACAAATAGCATTCTCACATAGGTGTTACTACAGTCAAGGTGTGTGAGGGCTGTGTGAAGAGCTGTTATTATGGCGTCCTCTGTCGACCTGTTTGCCCTGTATGCAAACTGGTATGGATCGAGGTTTGCAGGGATGGCAGCTTTAATGTGTGACATGATGAGCTGTTCAAAACATTGAAGAGACAATGAAGAAGAAAAACACTCAAAATAAACCAATGTTAACATATAAACCAATGTTTACATATTATTATATGGTGTTATTTTTGTGCTTCTATTCTGAGCACACAGAAATAATTATAGCAAATACAAACGTTGCATTTTGAGGATAAAATTAATTTGAGCAAAGAAAAGTTTAATTTGAGCGAATAAAACTGACTTATTCAGTCTGAATTTAAGAAATGTATTTCAGTGTTTGCTATTATCCATATACACACAATAACAGTCCATCTCGCTCAGCTGCGAGCATTTGCTCTTGCTCAGATCTCTGCTCTGTGTGCTCACAGACATCTGCAGACCTGCTCTCAGTGTGTCGCTCTCACCATCTCTGCTCCGTGCACGCTCAACTCTCTGTGCACCGTTAAAAATGTGCCACAAAACCAACCAATCACAGACTTGGATGCAAAAATTCTGATTAGCTGTTTTGGCCTCCAATCAACTCTCTAGCTACTAGCTAAATTCAGTGGAGTGGTTTGGGTTAAACTACATTAAAACCAACAATGTTCCATAAAAATTATATATTTTAAAACAAAATAATTAAAGATAATAACTAAAAATTGGTTTTAATCTAGTTTAAACCAAACCACTCCACTGGATTTAGCTACATTTGGGACAGTGTGCTAACTTTTTTCTACAATCTCATTCTATTAGTGTTAAAAAGATCATGCCTATATAAACACACATATGGTGTTCTCAACAACAGTGCTCCATCTGGTGGAAGATTGTTGCATAACATTTAGGACACAGTCATTTACATCAATTTTAACAATCAGATTAAAAGACTGGTAAGTCTCGTACCGACTGTTGCATGAGGTGACTTAAGTAGGTCACATGGTACGGTGGGGGAAGGGCTCACAGTGGTTTCAACTGAAACCTCTGGTGGAAATGACACCTTGGCTCATGTGATGAGGTAAATGATAAATAGTGTCCACTAAAGGGTCAACCCCGCTAGAGTTTAAATACCTGGGACTCTTAAACATTTGGTTTTCGAACTGAAGACACCTCTTAGACGAGAAAAGAAACGTCTTCACGAACCTTTAAGAAGTCCAGTCGCTTTCTTTCTAAGCTCCTTAGACAACTTGGAATAAGTTAAGTATATCTTAAGTTTTTCATGTACAAACACAAACACTACTTGTGTGAGCCATGTAATGTTCAGGTTCTGTCAATAATGTATGAACAATCATTATGTTTAAATTTTACAATGTATTCGATTACATTAAGGATTATATTGTATTGTGTCTATTCTCAGAATCACAGTAACTCCAGATGGCATCTTGTGGATTTATAACATCAGTAGAGCAGATGAAGGAAAGTACACCTGCTTTGCTGAAAACTACCTCGGCAAAGCCAACAGCACTGGACACCTGTCTGTGAGAGGTACACAACTCAAACAACTCAGCCATAACTAACAAACAACCTCATGCCACATGTCAGTGAGTTGAAGCCTTTGTTCCTAGTGCTAGTCGCTATAATCATCTCATGGTGCTGAACTTTCGACACTGTAATGAAAGTATATGAGTGCTCTAGTCCCACAGTGGTTGATTATCTTGTGTTCACTACTGCAGCTCCTCCGAAAAAGAAAGCCTCCAATCAGAATTATTTGACCTGGTGACCTCAAATGCAAACCTTAAAGCAGATGACTGTTAACATGTTTGTTTATCCACCCTGAGGAATCACCAGTAAAACACTTTTGATTACGATTTTATTAAAGCAAGTATCATGTACATGGAACTGGTCTGTTCAGAAAACCACAGTCAGTATTCCCAAAAGAGAGTAACCCCCTGGCAGTTCAGAGTTTAATATGAGAATGTGCATCTGTCTGTCTAAACGGTTAAATCTGGTGGGGAGAAGCTGCTTGTTTTGCTGGCACTGAGGTGAGTGATATCAGGTGCCAGTTATCGTGTCTACATCTGCCCCACACATTCTTTTTTTTTTTTTTACTGATATGTCTGCAGGTTTCTACGTAATTATTCAATCCGTAAAAGACTTTTAATTATATTAATCCCAAATAAAAACCAAACCCAACATTTCCCTCCAGATAAGCTGGAGAGGAAATGGTGTCTCATTTATTTAGAAGTTCTTCATTTATCCTGGAAAGAATGAGTTTGCTTCTCTATTAAAAAAAACGCCAGGACATGTTGCACCACTGACTGAAGAAAACAAAAAGCCCAGGTTACTTTCAGCACTGTAGCCAGGCTAACATTCAGGTTTGGCCCAGCAGTGCTCTTTCTTTAACCTTAACTAGCAATGACTGTATGAATTTCTTCACAAATTAAATTGAAAGCATTAGAGAAAAAACCACAGCTCACAGATTTCTCATTACCTACAGCTACTATTGATATTTATTCACTCTTTCTCTGTTTGATCTTACTGAAGGAAATCACTACCTCCAAACCATCAACGAGTCTGCAATACTGCTCAACAAAGTTGTTAATTAATTAATGCATGTCTTAAATATGATCTATCTCTATTAATGGGCAACGTAACACAGGCCTTTAAGGTGGAAGTAATTAAACTATTACTTAAAAAGTCATCACTTGGCCCAGTGTCTTAGCTAATTATAGGCCAATCTGCATTCTTTTATTTATCTAAAAAATTCTTGAATGAGTAGTTGTCAAACAGCTAGCTAATCATCTGCTGAGGGATGTTTTATTTAAAGAGATTCAGTCAGGCTTCAGAGCCCATCACAGTACAGAAACAGTCTTAGTCTCCTTAATCTAATAGATCCAACTTGTTCATGTAAATGGAGAGTCCTCTTCACACACTAAGGTCAATTATGGTGTTCCACAGGGTTCAGTGCTAGGACCAATTCTATTTACATTATACATGCTTCCCTTAGGCAGCATCATTAGAAGACATAGTATACATTTTCACTGCTATGCAGATGACACGCAGCTCTATCTATCCATGAAGCCAGGTAACACACACTGATAGGTTTGTAGCTTGAACCTATTCGCTGGAACGTTGAAGGCAATGTGATTACACAGCAAGCAAGACACGAGTAGGCAACATTCTTTATGTTTCACGTGCACGGGAGAGAACTGGACAGGCGCCGTTCCTTCGCTTGACCCCAGTTGCTCTCGTCCGTTCCCCCGTAACACTGCTCTTTTATTGAGGTTACATGAATATGCATAGGTTCATTAACATATGACATCTTATAGGTATACATGTGAACAAGGAATACCTTGTGTGTGTGTGAGCTGCTGACCAAAAGGGTCATAAAGCAGGAACAACATCCTAGGTCATAAAGAGGGTAACCTCCCCACACCCAATCTATGGTTCACCCTAGATAACACAGTGAAGCCATACAAAGGGCAGGAAGTTTTACCACATCAGACCTTCACAAGGATGTTTGCCTGTGATAAAACACTACAGCCCCCCACTCAGAACCTCGAGAATCTGGGGAGGGGAGAACAAAAGAATTCCTTTCAACACACAGTTAAAGTACAAATGGTAAGAATAAAAATGACAAACATTTAACAATTCACTCTAACACACACCAATTAGTTAAACTGCAGGAATGTCTTAAAGACATAAAGACCTGGATGGCCACTAACTTTCTGCTTCTTAATTCAGATCAAACTGAGGTTATTGTACTTGTGTTAGTGTTTGGTGAGTGCTGAAGGAGAACCCAAATGCAGACACCGGAAGGGAGGCAGAGAAAAAGGCGAGGAAGAAACTTTACATACACAATAATTAGCAACGAGAGACAAACGAAGGTTTCTGAAAGAAGCTCAATAAATCTAAAATCCCAGAATCTAAAAAGAAATGACTAACACAAAACATTGGGTCCAAATCTCTAACAACCGCACTCTAAAAAGACACTTACTCTGGATTGCATTACCTTGGCTTTTTCTCAGTTGGGATCTGACAGATAGCCAGCCCAAATAACACAGACATATCACAACATTTTAAAGCTACCCCAAAAAAGTGGGAGAAACGTTTCATCACTCATCCAAGTGACTTCCTGCATGAACAGAATCCACTCTTTGGGATTTCCTTACCTGGATCCTGAGTATCAGCATATTTTAAAGCCACATTTCTTTTGCTGTATGGATTTAGGAGAGCCATCATGTTGGATTACTTGCTCTAGAGGTTGGTAGGAGCTGTGCTTTGAACTGTATGTTTCCTCCATTTGTTATTTGTACTAAAATAAGCTGACTGTGTGGAAATACTGGGACCTGGTGTGATCGCTCCCATAAAGCTAGGTCCTGATTGGCCGTCCCTTGTGAGAATGTCATGCATCCTTTTATCCTTAAGCATCTGAATGGTACACAAGAACATCTATAAATACATTTTCCAAACTGTCAGACTTGTTTATTTTTTGTTTTGGCATCTTCAGACATTTGGCCAACGTCTTGCTAATCAGAACCATTTACCCTCTCACAGATGCCACCAAGATCACGCTGGCCCCTTCTAATGCCGACATAAATCAGGGTGAGAATGTGACGCTCCAGTGCCATGCCTCCCATGATGCAGCTATGGATCTTACCTTCACATGGTCTCTCAATGGTGTCCTTTTGGACCTGGAGAACTCTGCTGGGCCTTACCATCGGGTGGAGGGGGTGAGTCCTATAAAGTTTTTGCTGAAAAGAAAGTTCTTGTGAAGATACTGCAGCTTGCCTACCAATCGGAAGGTTGGTCGATCGATCTCCAGCTCCTCCTGTCTCTGTGTCAAAGTATTCATGGGCAAAATACTGAAGCCTGAGTTGTCCCCAAAGCATCCATCGGGGTGTGAGTGTGTATGCTTGGATGTATGTGACTTGTAGTAGAAAGAACTCTTGAGTACTTAAATGGAGTGCTATATTAGTACCAGTGCAGGTTTGAAAGCCTGCAGAAAATTCTAGTGGCTGATTTGATAACTTCTATCATTCACTCTTGAGACTATGATATTTAACTTTTAGCTCCATCAAGGTTTCAAGACACTGTCTCTACTTTTAAGATTAGGCTGCAAACTTTCCTTTTTGCTAAAGCATATAGTTAGGGCTGGACCAGGTGACCCTGAATCCTCCCTTAGTTATGCTGCAATAGCTGTGGGTTACTGGGGGATTCCCATGATGCACTGTTTCTTCTTCACCCACTATGTGTTAATAGACCTCTTTGCATTGAGTCATATCTGTTATTAATCTCTGTCTCTCTTCCACGATCGTGGCTCAAGAGTTGGGAGTTCGCCTTGTAATCGGAAGGTTGCCGGTTCGATCCCCGGCTTGGACAGTCTCGGTCGTTGTGTCCTTGGGCAAGACACTTCACCCGTTGCCTACTGGTGGTCAGAGGGCCCGGTGGCGCCAGTGTCCGGCAGCCTCGCCTCCTGTCAGTGCGCCCCAGGGTGGCTGTGGCTACAATGCAGCTGCCATCACCAGTGTGTGAATGTGTGTGTGAATGGGTGGATGACTGGATATGTAAAGCGCTTTGGGGTCCTTAGGGACTATTAAAGCGCTATATAAATACAGGCCATTTACCATTTTACCATTTTCCACAGGATGTCTTTATCCTGTCTTCCTTCTCTCACCCCAACCGGTCGCAGCAGATGGCCCCGCCCCTCAAAAGTCCCTCAAAGTCTCTTCCGTTTTAAGTCACATTTGTGCTCCTGTTAACAAGTGCTTCGTCCTCTGAGCTGCATCAGCCTCCATCTCTTCTTTAGGCTGTCCATTCACCATCCCGGTCTCCAGAGGCCTTACAACCTTCTCGCAGGCCCTCCTCTCTCTCTGGACCTCAGATGGCCTTCTAGCCTTTCTGCAGACTCTCATACTTGCCTCCCTCCTGATCTATGCCAGCCTTCCAGCCTGATCTCAGGCTCACACACTTGCCTCTCTGCTGGCCCGCTTTGGCCTCCCACCTTGAATGCAGGATCTCACACTCGCTTGCTTATCATGGAAACACAAAGACTTTAGATGAAACATAAAAACCTATTAAAGCTCCCTGCAGAGAGATTTTCCAGGTGATGCTATTTCTGAGAATTAATTGGTCAGTAGGCGGTGATTTCATGCCTAAACTGCTCATCTGAGTTTACACTGAAGTTACTGGGGTAAGCCAAAATCCAGGCCTCTGGCCACACATGTTAGGGTAAATGAATTCAGATAAAAGAAAGAGATCCACGTTTTGGTAAACTTGTTTCTCCAATTAAATGTTAGCAAACATTGCATGTAGCTTCAGTATTTGTATGTGGGATAAAGTCTAAATAAATAGGTTACACACACAGATCTATGCTTGTTAGGATGCAGTGAATGTTAGTTTGAGCTTTGAAGTATTTGTGGATAACCATAATAAAAAAAGGAATATCACCAGAATTGCACCGTAATGCTTTCATTTTTTTAAACAGGGTGCAGGTGTGGTGGAAATTTAATTAACAAAGTCCACAGACACGGTCAGCTGTAATCGACACCTTTATTCTCGTATGGATGAGAGAGAGTGGGCCTCCAGCAGGGCGCTGCTACGCTGGTCCCCCACAAGGGACCAAGAACAAAAGGCTCCACCATCTGTTTAACCCGCCACACGGTGCCTGGATGTCTCCAACTGTCTCACGACCGTGTGTGCAATAAGCACATATGTGATATGATCAATACATAGGTATTTCCATCACACAGATGTGCAGTGACCCAGTCTGTTCAGAGTCTTTGGTTCACAGCTCGGCAGCTTGTCTGAAACAAGCGTGACAGAAAACTGCTGCTCCATGAAAATGTAGTTTCACCTGAATTTATTTTGTAAAGAAATCAAAATTCCTGTACACTGAAAGAAACTGACCTGCTATAGACAATCTACTTTATTTTAATTCATTAATGAATTAAAAGGTGGCATAATTCACAGTATCTGAGCATGGGCCAGGGAGGTATACGCTTTTAAATGAGATTAACGTCTATTTCACATTCCTGCTCCTTATATTTAACTGTTTCATGAACGTTGATGTAATAAGATGTTGCTATAAAGGTCTAGCTTAAAACTGGCTGCGGTGTCTTGGCTAGCTATTGTCAGGGCTTAGGATATGCTGCATACCTAGCTGTTGTTTAGCATGTTTAAGTTTCAGTTTCATCAAAGCTTTTGAATGCACATGACCTGAGCATTGAACAAATAGCATATTTTCCTCATAATAATTATGCACTTTGTATTAAACTTCCAGTATCGATATGACTTATCCAGTCGATTCCTTATCGGGTCGCTTTCACTCAGCTTTCACTGCGTCACTGTTTTTCTCCTCTGACACCCGAACTGAAATCAGCTGACCAGAGTGAGATCGCAAGAACTGATAAGTGGGAATTAGACTACTGAGAACCAGTTTTCTTCAAGAATCAGTTCTTGATTCCCATCCCCAATTATACTCAGAATGACTGAACTCCATTTTGACTCATTTCATTTGTTCTGTGTGTGTGTCTGTGTGTGTGTGTGTCCTTTCAGAAGGAAAACACTGGTGACCTGCTGATTGTGAGGGCTCAGCTGAGCCAGGCGGGGATATACGTGTGCACAGCTCAGACTGTGGTGGACAGCGCCTCAGCCTCAGCTAGGCTGGTGGTTCGAGGTAAAACAAGTCCCAGCTGTCCTCTGATGTCATACTCTCACTATTCTGCATTTACATAATAAGTGTTTTTGTTTTGCTATATAAAGCACTTCGAGGTGACTGTTGTTGTGATTTTGCGTGGTATAAATAAAACTGAATTGAACTGAACATAGATTATCATGCTTGTGAGCATGTGTTTTAGATCACACTCAGAATATTGCCAAGTATTACCTGTGAGGGTCCCGTCTATGTACTGGTGTGATGTTTAGTTTGGGTTGTTTAGTGTTTAAGCTAACACTGCATGGGAAGACAGCTTCAGGGCAAAGAGACTCATATGATAGCTTTCTGTTTTATTGAAAGCAAATGTAATTAAACTCACTTACATAGTACTTTTTAAAAAAGATAAAGTTGTAGTTGTCACACTCATGTTTTTCAAAGACAGCACTTTATTCTATGCACTTAAGCGTTTGATCTACCTTTCATCCACACGTGAATCCAATCAGAATCCTAAATAAATAAGTTTGTATTTATTAAAGGCAACTCAAAGGTTTGATGAAAACACAGCTTTGGAAGTGGAAAGCTGCTGGACAAGAATAATCCCAGAACAACGATAAGATAGGCAGTCACACAAAAGCAAGAACACAACAGGAGGTGGATTTGTAAAGGAGTAAAGGGATCACAGGTTTTACTGGGAGTGAGGAGTAGCCCAACCTATACAGCTGTAATAATTCTGGAGTTAGCACAGTGACTTCTGGTGTTAAAGTAATGATTTGGCATCTATGTAGGAGTAGGCAGAGATCTGACATTTTGTGACGTGTGTTATGGAAGGTAAACCAACCTTTACTACTTTGTCGATGTGGAGATTCTGTCATATGTTTAAACTTCTCTTGGTTTGAACAGGACCCCCGGGACCTCCTGGAGGTTTGTTGGTGAAGAATGTGGCTGAGACATCAGTGGAACTCAGGTGGAGCTGTGGTTACGATAACCACAGTCCTATCGGCAAATATGTCATCATGGGCCGCTCTCCTCTGTCGTCTGAGTGGAGGAAGATGAGGACAGGTGTGTCTGTGTGTGTTTAACCATACACCTGAACAAAAGGATATTCTGTACTTACGTTGTGCTTCTAGTAATAACAAAAACCACAGTAATAACACTACCAATAACACAATGATAACAAAAATGGAGCAAAATGATTTCATGGCTAAAACGAAGAAATCGAGTTGAATTGATATTCTCACTGAGTTTTTATCAACTGTTCTAAGAAGTCAGGGATAGACTGTGGTTGGTGGTCTCAGCGTTTTCATCACATTCCTGCTCAGAGACTCAGTCAGTCAGTAGTACACACACACCAGCCTCTCCAACATTATTATAAATAACTCTGTTTTCTCTTCTGTATTTATCACACACATCTTATCTTCTAGATAACACACTGAGATGTTTGCCAGGACACAGTTTTTACTGGAACTAAAAACTGTTGGAATTAAATGTATACAGCCCTGAATGACATGCGTACAGTCACATACAGACACTTTATATTTTAAGGTAAAGACCCAGAGACAAACCCCAACAATCAGATGAGCCCCTGTTAGCAAGCCCTCTGTGACAACAGCAAGGAAACCTCCAGCAGAGCCCGGCTGAGGGCAGACTCACACTGTGAAACAGGGAATAATGCTAAAGATGAAGCTCAGACTGATGTGTAAACATACAGGAGCGGTAAAGAAGTGAAGATTGTGGTGATTCAAACATGTTGCTGTCCAAAGCCGTCTGCGTGTCAGATCCTTTCTCTCGACTTTTTTTAACACCTGCATGTTTCTGATTGAATAAAACCTACATCTGTACAGCATTAGTATAAGTATACTTACACACCCATCGGGTCTGGTCATTGGTTGTTATTAAAATGAACTGGGTGTGTCTATGTTTCATACATTAGCACAGTATTGGTCAGTAAAACTTTCCTATCAGTGTTTTTGATTTTTTTCATTTAAATAAACTCGTGCTTCCTCACTGTGCACCAGATCCAGTGAACATTGAAGGAAATGCAGAGTCAGCTCGTGTGATAGGACTGATTCCCTGGACGGATTATGAATTCCGGGTTATCGCCAGCAACATCTTGGGCAGTGGAGAGCCTAGCATGCCTTCCCACATCATTCGGACACTGCAAGCAGGTAAGGTACCCCAGGTGGCACATTTTAGGTAGTTTAGACAGCTGTTCATGAACCAAATATTTACATCAGAACCAGTGAGGGTCATCTGCCACTTTATTAATGCTATTACTGGTTTGGACCCCCTTTTGCCTTCGGAGCTGCCTTAGTTCTTTCTGGCATAGATTCACCATGGTTCCTTCGGCCCATGCTGATATTGTAGGGTCTTGCAGTTGATTTGTCAGCTCCACATCCGTGATACAAATCTCCTGTTTCATCCCAGAGGAGCTCTGCTGGACTGAGATCTGGTGTTACATCATTTGTGTGAAATGAACACACCCCACGTACTTTTTCAGCTGCTTCTCCACTCCACACTCTGTGGTCCTCTCGAGCCCCAGCGTCACTGAAAAAAGGGAGAATCTGATTACTGAGTGGCAGCAGCTGCCCTGCCAGCACCCTGGCACTGCCCTCGAGCCTGCTGCACCACCCCTCCACTGCAGCGGAGCCAGAGACCACACACCCCACAGTTTGATAGAAGCAAAGACAGAGAGCTAAATTCAAAGGCAGCCTGGAAGTCAAAGTGAAAAAATGACGTGGAATGCCAAAATTTCATCTAACTGAAAATGATCGTAGTTTATATGGCTTCCATGTGCTGTATGTATGCCAACATCCGGGCATATCCGGGGTTTTCTGAGAGTATATAAATACAAGAAAAGATTTGGTGTGTGGGTGCACTGTCCCTTGAAAGCAGTATTTTCCAGTTTTCAAAGCTACTTATACTACTGTACATTGATCCACACTTGTGGTTCATATTGTGTAAGTCATCTTGTGTCTTTGTCCTTTTGGCCCTCAGCTCCCACTGTGGCCCCGAGTGGACTTGCAGGTGGAGGAGGAGACCGTGATGAGCTCATTGTTACATGGACGGTGAGTGGAAAGGTCAAATTGGGTTTCTCTATTTTCCAAACAGAGTTGAATTTAGGTTTGTATGTTTTCAAAGTTTTCCATTCATTCATTAACAAATTGTGATTTTCTTTTAGTTTCATTCAAGTAGAATTTAATCTAGTATCAGTTTAGTTGTTACTGTTGAAAATGTTTAGTGTCATTTTAGTTTTATGGGCCAGATTATTGTCAGGTATTCCAGTACAAACAGATACTGTGATTTTAGAGGCAGTGGGCTCACAGTTAAGTAACACCCCAGTCTCATTAACACTAACTGCTGGAAATTGTCCACTCTTGGGCCAGACCCAAAACAGTGGTGGTACAGAAAGTCAGAGCAGCTGATTAATCCCAGTGGATCTGCATCTGTTCAAAAAGCTGAGGATCATTTATTTGCACACTGATTTGTTTTGGTTTCATGTCATTGGAATGAAGTGGAGATGAGTAAAACCAGGAGTGGATTGATTTGTATTCTTCATGAATGAACTGAAGTACAAGTTAAATTAGAGATTTTAAATATATATAATTATAATATATTGTATTCTTTCCCACTTAATTTTGATAGTTATAATACGTAACTACCAAAACAAAGTGGGAAAAAGCATAAGACACATACAGAGATGAAATAAGACAGAAAGACAGAAACACGAGCAGTTAACCATGAACAGTACTGGAGATACTGTGATATCACTGTGATCATGATGGTGCTACTGGGACAGCCGGGGTTCAGACTTGGTGTGTGAGAAAGTCTGAATTTGTCCTCCAGCCCATGGCCAGAGAATACCAGAACGGTGACGGCTTTGGGTACATCTTGGCGTTCAGAAAGAAGGGCACATCATCATGGACAGAGGTGCGAGTTCCCCGTGTAGAGTCCTCTCGATATGTTTACTACAACAGCAGTCTGGCGGCGTACACTCCTTTTGAAGTGAAGATCAAAGCTTATAACCACAAAGGAGAAGGCCCATTTAGCCAGGTTGCTGTGGTTCACTCTGCAGAAGAAGGTGAGTAACGGTGACGTTCAGCTGATTCCACTACAGTGTTATGATTGTGGCAGATGTCATTCCCAGTGTCCATCCTAACTGCTATTTTACATGGCTGCTCTAATTGCATGATAATTTAGCATCACTGCTTTGTACAAGCCCAGAGTTAGTTTGTGGTGGATGAAATATTGTGCAGACAAAGATATCGACTGTGTTTTACTGTAAATGTTGAACTGACTCAGTGAAAAGCCTCTGAGTTCACCTGCACAGCATTCTGTTTAAATAACACAAATGAACCAAGAAACTGTTTCTTAGGAGTTACTAAACACGTTTGTGGGGAACCACATGACAACCACGCCACTTTTCCTGTTTCCAGTTTAATCTGCTTCTATCATGAAACCAGTCCACCAAACCACCACATCCCAGCTGTGGATAGGTTTGAACACTGTTCAGATACTGTGTCACATTCAGTCAACAGCACGTTGGTATTAAAAGGCCTGGTCAGTGGACTGGTGTCTACTCTACCAGAGCACTCTGAAGTGAACATCCAGTTTACCAGCAGCAGCATCTTGGCATGTTGGACTTAAAACACACATGAGGTAGTTAGGGAGATGAAATACACCAGGTGATTACCCAGATAGGTAAAATAACATGGAGACAAGACTGATTTCCACAGGAGACGCAGAGGACAAGAAACAGAAGGAACCTGATATCAAGAAACCATCCATCCATTCTCCTCCACTCATGTCTGAGTTTGTCAAGCAGAAATACAGAAACGCAGACACGCTAAAGAATTAAACTCGAGTGTACACAGCTTGAACTTAAATCACCTTATTAATGCAAAGAAAAGAATCACTGGGTCCAGTATAATGACAGAGCCTTTGCTATCAGCCTCTGATAGCTGTTCATGGCTGACTGAAGTCTTGCCTAAAGAAGTCTTAAACTGTGGGAGTACACCCATGTCTCTTTAACTTAGGACAGCTGCAAAGAGTTTCTCATTAATACTGCAGTCTTGTTGCCAGTTGCAGCCAGCCGTGGTCCTCCACCTGCCTCTGTTTACAGAGCTGCCACTCGCTCAGTGTTTCTGAATAAACTCTCGATACTATAAGTCCCACCTGAATGTTTAATGAGGACATTAGCTGAAGCTCCCACCCTGCACGATTAGAATTTTAATGCATTGCATAAAAATGTAATCACAACTGTATAAGCTCAATTGGTTCTATATGTCGTTAGCAAGTTTACACATCTGTGCACTTAATTAAGACAAGGCACAGTGGTGTGTACAGTCAGTTCCTATTTCACTTGCAGGTCCATACACCATTCTTATATTTAGAGAAATGAGACAAACAACATTTCAGATCCAATGCAGAATGGAAAGCAGTGAAAGCACGGGGCGGGGATCTGTAGTATCAGTAGTTTCCAGTGTTTCTGAAGATCAGATTTCTGATGTATCTCCACCTGCAGTCTTTACTCTAACCACTAGAGGGCAGCCATAGTTTTAGAAAGGTTCACAGTCAGTTCACCTACAACTTGACTGATGGTAGTAGTTCATGTAAATAAGATTAAAATAATGAAAACCCTGATATATACCCAATGGGCTGGTTAATCAAGCACAGTAAGAACACAGTCAGCAAAGCTGCAGCAGAAAAATGGACAATGCTGTAACATTATGTAATTATATGAGACAGCGGACATGCTGACCTCTGACTGACTCCTCACAGAGCCAACTGTGGGACCTTCGAGCATCAATGCCACGGCACTGTCCGCCTTTGAGATCCAGGTTTCCTGGGAGCCTGTGCAGCAGCTCAGCGCCAATGGCATCCTGAGAGGATACGAGGTGACCAGCTCAGTGACTTTATCCCTGTAAAGCAGCATAGCCTGTAACTATCAAAAATATGTGGACAATCTAGAAAACATAGTGCAGTCACAAAAAGCTAGTCTCTTAGGTGATAACTGTGTGTATGGGAGACGCACGGCCTAAATAACAAAAGTAAGGAATACATTTCAGTAAATAATGTTCTGAATATAACAGATGCAGGAAAATATCAAAGGAAACTTCAGGTTCAGTTTTGACTTGTATCATTTTAACCTTGTGTTATTCCAAACTTTGTCATGTGCTGTGGACAGCATGTGTTTCTGAAAGTGAAGGCTGTGGTGTCTTAATACTGTTCACATGGAGTTTATAAGATAACATTAATAATAATAATACCTTTGAAGAAACCCAAGGATGCTTTAAAAAAGAGTATAAATATATAAAGTATATAAGCTGAAGAAAGACATTTAGAGAGTGAAAGATCTGTAGTGATGTTTGTGTCATTGTGCGCGTTATTGTGCGCGTTAACAGATCCGGTACTGGCGGCAGCACGAAAGAGAAGCAGCAGCGGACCGAGTGAGGACAGCAGGGCTGGAGCCGACAGCCAGGGTGTCCGGACTTCGACCCAGCACTCGATACCACGTCGCTGTTCTGGCGTACAACAGTGCCGGCACAGGACCGCCCTCGCCACGCACCACCGTCACCACCAGGAAACCACGTACGGGTGCAGCACTCTCACACAGATCTCTGTTAGGAACATGAGCGTGCACAACACAGAGCACGTGACATGAAGCAAAGACAAAAGCCACTCAGAGAAAAGTCTGCTCTCACACCGCTGCACTCTTCTGCTTTGCAGTTTGAAAGGTCACACGAACCTTTCAGACAATGTATGACTGTGTGTAAATTCTACAGACTTTAAATGTAATATCCAGCTGGCTGCTCTTTCATTGATATTTGCTCTTCATGATAATACATCTCAGATAATGAGAATATCATGAACACGTTTATTTCTTGTAATTTATTCATAAATGTAATATTTTATATCTTCCATATTCATTACATGTAAGTGACTCATTTCAGGACCATTTTTTTAATGACAGCCCATTAAAATCGGAACTCTAGTCTATCAGATTAATACATATTTCTTTTTCTGTATTGGAGGCGAGCTGGCTGACCCCCCGAGCACAGTAATACCCCGACAGGAAACCATCCTGCTTTTCTTCTACTGACTGAGTGAGGCTGGAAAGTTGTGAACCACGTGTTTTTAAAGGAGAGTTTACTCTGCTTACACTAATAGGATTTGCATATGAGCAATATAAGCTAAAGTTAGAGCAAGCTGATTTGAAGCTTTAATCACTTCAAATACAAATGTTCCCTGTGGAAGCTACATTCATGAACCATCTGTAAAGCTGTGTCACTCAGATGCATCCTGTGTGTAGGCCTCTCAGCTGGAAGGACTCTAAGTGTGTTAAACAAAGAGGTTCTTCTAATCACCACTCTGTCTGGTGTGACTTTGTTATATGGCGACTGGGTCAATACCCTCACAGTAATACATATGAAAATGGCTGCTGTTATTCAGGATGCATGATTTCTACTGAAAAGTATTATTTGGATTCTTTTGAAATGTGTTTTTTCCTTCTCAGCTCCCAACCGTCCTCCAGGCAGCGTGTCATGGAAGGCTCACGGCTCGCGGGTCACGGTGAGATGGGACCAAGTGATAGCCATGCACAATGAGTCAGCCATATTGGGCTACAAAGTGAGTACTGAATCTAAATAACACAGCGTAAGATTTATGTTATTTATCCCACATGTGGGAAATAATCCGAGTGTTTACTAGGCAAGCGCGTTGCATAGTCTTAATGCATAAGAGCTGAGCCAGGCTCTCACTGACGTAAGCTGCTGCCTGTCCAGTGAGTGATGCAGATGGTGGTCAAGATTAGCTGTGATACACTTTCACTACCCTGTACAATACCTGCAAGTGTTTCCAGTTTGCAGCCATTCACAGAGCCAGCCTTCCTGATCAGTTTATTTGGTCTTATTCAGTCCTAAGCACACTCTGTGCATGCAAGCTAAAGCAACATCAGTTTCTCACATTTTGGAGTTTGACCTGGAAAATCTTAAATGATTGTGACCCTGAGAACATTGATATGTTCTAGTAGAAAAACCGGGTGTCCTAATATTCATATGGAATACACTTCGATACCCACCTACATGTTTGGGAATTTAACAATAATAAAAGAATTGTAGTGGGATTGGAATATCAGTCAGCAGGATGCTATCGTTTACAGTGGCTGCCTGACTAACTGCAGAAAAGACCCTTAGTCTGAGCATGTGATGGCACACATCCAAAGTGGCCAGAGAACATTTGATCTATGCTTATTTGAGGACTTAAACTACAGCTTTGGTTCATTTTTAACGGTCCAAAGTGTTCTGTCACTCCACTGTATGGGCAGGAGGTGGCAGGTTAATATGTTTTATACATTTTAATCTGTATTTATGGTCATAACTTAAAGCCACTTGCATGTAGCATAGTTTACAGTGACAAAAATGAGTACTTGTGACATAAAAGAGAGTTGCAAGCCTTTACTTTGTAACACTCGATCATAAGAAAAGAGCAAGCCTGCGATAAGAGCTTACCTCAGCTGGACAGTTAGCAGTGCTGTGATTTGGACTTGGCTTTGGGAATATATAAAAGTGTTATCCTGGGAAAAAAATCCTTCTTTTTCATCCAGCATTCAGTGACTCGAGGATTTTCATGTATATGGTTCTGAGCACATAAAGGTGTCTTGGATTAACTGCTTTCTTTTTGATGAAGCACTAATGCTCGGTAAGGTTCATCGTGAAACAGGTCACCTCGTCTTGGAATTATGTGAACTAATAAACTGGCTGTAAAACAAAGTCAAAGATCATGTTTATAAGCCTTGTATCATGTTATAATTACCCAAAGATAACTTTTATACCGGCAGTTCAAGCTGATTTTATCAAATCAACAGATAAACACTGTAAAAGTGGAGACCCTGTAAAAAGACTTTGTTCTGTTTGCCAGGTTCTGTACAAGCACGAGGACCAGGCAGCTTTGAAGTTTCTGGACAAGACAAAGACATCAGTGAGCCTGCCGCTGCCAAAAGACAACGGTTACATTGTGCTGGAGATTTGGTCATGGGGCGAGGGCGGGGACGGGCCAGCACACGAGATTATCGTGTCCCGGGATTCAGGTGACAAATCAGGAAACACAAACCAGATATTTCTCTGGTTTAATAGTTCATTAGTTAAAAAATAGTGCAAATAATGAAAGGAAAAACACTTTTTACTACCTGGCTGTGTTACATTAGGTCAGATTTGCTACTTCTGTCAGCAGCATTTCTATAAACATGAGTGACGTGGTTTCCCAACACATGCCTCTGCTGTAGCATCGTCTCCACCCAGTCTAAAGATCTGTTTCTAAACTGTACAGACTCTGTTAGCTATGACAAAGTCTGGTCTAGTCTTCTTGAGGGTAACCAGCCACATGGCTTTTGTGCCCCTGTATTTCCATTTGTGAAGACATTTCTTAATTTCAGAGCCTCTCAGTGAAATACTTACCTCCTCAAAGACTTTAGTCCTCTGTAGTCTTTCAGGCCTTTTCATGCTGCTCTGCTGGCCAGTGCCTTGCTTTTAAGGTTGAGTCTGATTTGGAAAGTTTTTGTAGCTTTTTCAGCCTCGTGATTGATTCCTTCGCTCATATTTAAAACTGTCATGAAAAATGAGCAGGCCTCACCTAACCATGAATCTGGTTATTGGTCAGCTGTCCAGTTCATTTGAAGGCTGTTAACTTTGGGGACTGTGTATAAAAATATGTTTACCATGGACTGTCCACTCTCAGGGACCAGTGAAAACCCTTTATACAAACTATATTCACCTTTTTACACGTATATTTTTACAGCACTTTTATTCCATGCACGTACCCTCTTATCAATAAATAGTTGTACAGACGAAAAGCGACCCCTGTTTAGAGACTGGAGCCTGTCATTTATCCAAGGCCATGTTATCTCAGAGATATGGTTTGATAAGATTAGGATATTTATAATGTTGATCATAAACATTTATGGCTTTAAATGTTCGCAGTTTAGTGCATGCTGGTTATACATGAAGGTCAGTTATAACCGTTTTTATTTTTTGTACGATTCTTATTGTTGTTTTCAAACCTTCCATAGCTGTGATAGTAAAGCTGTTTCAAGTCATACTCTATTCACATGTAGAAAAACTGTACGCTGAGCTGTTCCACATGCTCTCTGTCTGTCTTGTAGGGACTGGTATGATGGTGCAGAAGGATGCCTCCTCCACACTGCCCTGTCCCCATGCCCACCTCCTCTCAGGCTTGGCTCTGCTCATTTTTGTGGTGATGTCAGGCCTGTGATCTCGGCACGTCGGAACTTTTTCTTATCGGTGGCTTGAAACTAATGCTCCCTTTTATGGATAGGTGGGTGTCGGTCCAGGGATGGGAAACACGGGGATTCACTTTTAATAATGACAAGGATCTTTTTAAAAATGTCTGAAGGAGGTATTATGTTTGTGTACTGGTCTCAGTATAAACCATGCCTTATTGGGACATCTGTGGCTGACATGCCACATTAATGTGTCCTTGAAACTGTAGCTGGCAGGACTTCAGGTGTAAATGTAGAGTCAATGTGTTGGAGGTCTGCGTGTTCACACCGAGGGCAGGTTGCTTACAGAGTCTTTTGAGTTACAGGTGATGTAAGAGCTGTAACTGCATTCATAGCATGCATTTTTCACTTTGCATTTACAAACTGAATTTGTGATCAAATACCAGAGAGGCTGACGGCTAAAGTCAAACGTTCTACTAAAACTGCCATGTGGCTAATTAGAGACTCTTTCATCTGTGTCTTATGTTTGAAATCACAAAGCTGTTCTAACCAAAGTCTGATGTGCTTCTCTTGTTGCTCACAGTGTGAACACAGAATAAAAGGCCTTCACTGAGGCTCTGAAGAACTGCTAACTGTTGGTTCCAGCTTTCGCTACTGTCTCTGCGCTTGTTTCACATGTCTAGATGATTATTATACTGTTTGATGTCTTGTTTCATTTCAGGGAATTGAAATTTGATTGTATTTAATTGTATTTCATTCTTTGTTTGTTTGTTTGTTTTTGTGCCTGCTTATTTGAATCATTTTGACAGGAATGTGAAAATACTTGTGTTTAGTGTTTCTTGGGTTTACTATCAGTGTCTCTTGTGCTGATAGGCTGAGATGAAAAGGCCAGAGCAGCAGGGATAGATGACTGAGAGAGATGAAAGTCCGATCACCAAAGTTATCAACAGTGTTGTAAACTGTCCTCATTGTAACCCCGTTATCAGCTCTTATGTAACAATTCTGCTTCACCACATTTTACAGGAAACATGTGGCCGCTGTCATTCTTGTAGTACATTTTTATCTACAGCTCGAGAGTTAAGATCAAACATATACATCAAGTGCTAAAAAACTGCGTCTTTGTCAATGTTTTTTTTATTATTTTGTTGTTGATATACTCAGAACTTTTGATTTGGTTTGAACGGCAGGTGATGCTTTTGTCTAAGATTTTGGAATGACAGGAATGCATGGTTTTGGTTTTCTTAAACTACCCGCAAAACACTGCAATGCTTCAAACTCAGTTTTTACTGGACGAGGTTCTTTTGTTATTTTACATCTGTACCAAACGTTATTGCTAATGCATGCAGCGCTTAATATGCTGTTCATTGTTAATACAGTTTGTTTTTAAGCCAGTAAGTGAGAAGTCACGCTGGTGGATGTTTTAATGTCTTTTATATTCCTGTGTTACATCAGTCACACTGTCCAATATTCAATTATCGCCATCACATTTCCCTAATCCTAACCACATATTGTAGTATTGTAGGGTTAGGATAAGTGTTCTAATGTAATTTTCTTGTAATATCCCCAAGTATTCTGTTAAAAACATAAAATTCCCCTTTTAGCCGCATCACAGTTTCCTAATAATCTGCTCAGAATAATCATGGAAATAGTTCTGTTGTCCTTACATAGGATAACAATCAATACATAACTGATAGCTGTGCATGACAGACACTGAAGATATACAATATAAAAGGCATAATAAGAGAAACTGATGCTAATGAGAGGAGGCTGTGGAAGCTTCCAGACAGTAAGAGAAAAGAGCAAGCACAATGGAGAATGAGTATCAGTCAGTCACTAGCTTGCTTTTCTCTTTGCTGGTCTCTGATGGCACTAAGCTTAGTGGTCATCAAAAGGCTAGGAAGGAGGATTAATTAACTATGGAATAAAAAAGGATAAAAAAAAATAAAAGACTCAATATGGTGGACTGAATAGACTTCCATATGAAATTCTGATGCAGATATGTGCAAGCCATGCTGAATGTACCACCTTGAAACACCGGGACACAGTAGTGCCAGGTTGATGCAGGGATGTGAATGCTGCCAGTCGCTGAAGCAGTGTTGTGGGGTTATGGATGAGCCTCGCCATCCAGGCCCAGCCACTAAGTCACTGAGCCCCCTCAGCTGAAATCTGAAAATACATTTCTACTACAAGTTACACAGATTAATGTAGTTTGGAAATGAAAACCTAAACACCCTAATGCTGATAAGCTATTGCAGCGCAACTACAGATCAATATTTGATGGAGCAGCTTTGGAGCAGTCATGATAACCAACATCACTGAGGATGCTGAGCAGGAGGGCTGCAGGTCAGACTTTTGGGAAATGACGTCTCTTTGAACCTGTAGGTTATCAATCAGCTGTGCAGATAGTTTTAACCCTGACTGAAAAAGCAAAACAAATGGGAAAGTGCTGAGGATATATGGGCTGCTCCCAGTTAACTAGTCCACTTCTGCAACCAGGGAGAAATGGCTGTCCTGGTGCTTTGCCTCTACAACCTAATAAGATATTATCACTGCACTTTTAGATTTAGGCTAGATTTCTTCAAGAGTGAACTATGAGCGAATGGTTGCAAATATACATGGCGTTTTTGTTTTGGGGTTTTTTTGGTGAATAAAGTGACTTGAGACGACCCCCCCCTTCCTTCCCCTCCATTTAGGTTGGTTGCTGGCACAGAACATATGGTCTACTGCCTAAGGTGAGAAATATCTCCTCACCTTCTGCATGCAGTGTTGAGATGCAGTTGATGGAAAATTAACTTGAATGTAAGTACGTATGCTGCGAGCGCTTCTTGGCTTGCTTAAGGAAGCTGTGGAGGGGAAAATGCAATAATTTTCTCAAAATTCCTGCAGACTTGATCAGGAGTCACCAACCAGTGGATCGCCATCTCTGTGTCAATCAAAGAAGATCGCAAAGCGTTTAAGGCTATTAATATATTTTTTTAACCTATCAGAAGAAGGTCACTTAAGCTTTTTTCCCGATTCAGCCAAAGGGGAGAACGAGAGGTGCAGACATGTACAACAACTGGTGACAATCAGAGGATTTCAGATTCATTTATATTTTTGACATCCTGTTAGTTTCAGCTGACATTGAGAGACAACTGAATTTGTCTTTACCTTGGAGATTCTTGAATCCTTATGCACAAATTAAAAGATGCATTTGAATCCTGGGGAAGCAAGAGTGGCCCAGGGAGGGAGCGAGTTCATCTAGCATAAACAGAAGACAACAGAGACAGCGCTCCCAGCTGAGCAAGAGATTTACATGCTCTTTGCACTCACCAGAACTTACATACAGATGCTAAAGACTTGTATATGTGAAAAGTCTAAATCAAGCTCTTGCAATTGCGCAGCACTGAGCTAAAAGCTGGAGCGAGAATTGCCAGGAGGATAGGTTGTAGTCCTAACAGAATGGAATGCTGCTAATAGTGCTATTACACGGTAGAACTTCATGGATGATGATGATGATGGGATTGAAGAAAATGCTCCCCGAAATCAAAATGACTGAAAGACAACCAACATGTAAAACTACATGGACACAATTGCACGAAAGGCTCTGAAAAGACTTTTCTTTTGCAGCAGTCAGTGAAAACAGAGGCCAACTCAAGGAGACGGCGCTCCCAAGGTGGGAAGCTGACTGAAAGATTAAAATCTATAATTAAACCCGAGATTGCCCAAACAATTAATCCACTGCTTCCCTCCAGATTAACTGAAGAGATAATGAAAATCACTCACCCCAGAAGAATAACCTCCAAACTATACAAAATAATTTCAAACACTGATGTATCTATCACACTACCAATACTCAAATGGGAAAATGACCTGGAGTGCTCCCAATAACATTTTCTCCATGACCAAAAATGCAAACTTATACAGTATAATACAATTCACAGGACACACCTCCCACAAAGGAAAACGTTTAAAATGGGTTTAGGTAGCACAGACACTTGTTCACGGTGCACTTCAGGGAGCTCGGACGATTACGTTCACCCATACTTTTGTTTTTTCAATAGGAAGAGGGCCATGTGACACATCAAACTTATTGGTAATGTCACAAGAAAAACAATGGTGTGCTTGGTTTCAACGTAACTTTATTCTTTCATGAGTTATTTACAAGTTTCTGACCACTTATAAAATGCATTCAATGTGCTGCTCATTGTGTTGGATTGTCAGTGCAACCCTCTTCTCCCACTCTTCACACACTGATAGCAACACCGCAGGAGAAATGCCAGCACAGGCATCCAGTATCCGTAGTTTCAGGTGCTGCACATCTCATATCTTCACACCATAGACAATTGCCTTCAGATGACCCCAAAGACAAAAGTCTAAGGGGGTCAGATCGGGAGACCTTGGGGGCCATTCAACTGGCCCACGACGACCAATCCACTTTCCAGGAAACTGTTCATCTAGGAATGCTGGGACCTGGCACCCATAATGTGGTGGTGCACCATCTTGCTGGAAAAACTCAGGGAACGTGCCAGCTTCAGTGCATAAAGAGGGAAACACATCATCATGTAGCAATTTCAAATATCCAGTGGCCTTGAGGTTTCCATTGATGAATGTGGGTTAGTGTCAGACCAATAGCGGTGATTTTGTTTGTTAACTTCACCATTCACATAAAAGTTTGCCTCATCACTGAACAAAATCTTCTGCGTGTACTGAGGGTCCTGTTCCAATTTTTGTTTTGCCCATTCTGCAAATTCTGTGCACCGATCTGGGTCATCCTCGTTGAGATGCTGCAGTAGCTGGAGTTTGTAAGGGTGCCATTTGTGAGTAGCTAATATCCGCCGAAGGGATGTTCGACTAATGCCACTCTCCAGTGACATGTGGCGAGTGCTACGCTGTGGGCTCTTGCTGAATGAAGCTAGGACAGCCACTGATGTTTCTTCATTAGTGACAGTTTTCTTGCGTCCACATTTTGGCAAATCCAACACTGAACCAGTTTCACGAAACTTAGCAAGCAGTTTGCTAACTGTAGCATGGGAGATGGGTGGTCTCGTAGGGTGTCTTGCATTGAAATCTGCTGCAATGACCCGGTTACTGCGTTCACCAGATATCAACACAATTTCGATCCGCTCCTCACGTGTTAACCTCTTCGACATGTCAATGGCTGTGAACAAAGAGAAACTTGTAAATAACTCATGAAAGAATAAAGTTACGTTGAAACCAAGCACACCATTGTTTTTCTTGTGACATTACCAATAAGTTTGATGTGTCACATGACCCTCTTCCTATTGAAAAAACAAAAGTTGTATCCAAGATGGCCGACTTCTAAATGGCCACCATGGTCACCACCCATCTTGAGGAGTTTGCCCCCTCACATATACTAATGTGCCACAAACAGGACTTTAATATCACCAACCATTCCCATTTTATTACGGTGTATCCATATAAATGGCCCACCCTGTATATTAATCGCATTTCATTTTGCATGAGCAAAAAGACTCGAGAAAAAAGGGAAAATATACACACTTAACATGTTTATTGAACACCTTGAACATTCATGTTAACAAAAAACTCTGTAAACATTTATCCACTCTCTCTGTGTCACTCTTGGGGAGGCTTCAAGTCCTTGAGACAAGGAACCAAAGCTATGTAAAGCGCGTGTTCTCAAAGATATTAACAGGTCTGCAGTTTGTTGCAATCCACTGGACAATTGTGTCAGTCAGTATGTCCGAGGCAGACTTACTGAGCCCCCGATCCTCCGTGAGTGGTTTGTCGCAAGCTGGGTGACGCATTAGCCAAACTCCTAGCAGCATCCCCAGCTAACGCTTGCTTCACGTCAGTGTGATATTTTAAGCTGGAAGTGCTTCGGTGAAAAGAAAATTCCTTCTTGCACAATGTGCATAATGCTTTATGTCGATCAACTGCTCCGTCTTGTTATTTTTTTAATACTCAAATTTCCCATCGAGTGGGCCAATGTGCGTTTATCATCTTCCACATTGAGTTGATTGGTTCAGCTGCCCGTCACTACCAGATCTACTGCCCATTTGCTAGACTTGTAGTCAAGACCACCTAAACCAAGACCAAGACAATACCAAGACCAGAGGGTATCGAGACCAAGACCAAGACAGACCGAGTCAAGACCAAGACACACTCGAGACGAGACCGAGGCTGAGACCGAGACAAAAAAGTCTTTAAACTGCAGCCAGATGCTGCTTCATTTACTGGTGTCAGGCATATTTATGTGTTTTTGCAATGCACTCGCACAGCCCTCCTCACCGTGGTTTCTAACTACATTCATACACATTCATACTCCGATGGTTGCATCGAAGAGCAACTTGGGGTAAGTATCTTGACATGTGTCTGTGAAGGTTCTCAGTCATCCAGGTCATCGTAGTCAAAGGAGTTTGCAAAGAAAAGCGTCTGGACTTCTTTGAGTTGCTTGAAGACGTTTCACCTCTCATCCGAGAAGCTTCTTCAGTTCTAAGGTCAAATGGCCGAGAGTCCCAGATTTAAACCCAGTGGGAGTATCCCCCCAAGGAGGGACAAAGGACCCCCTGGTGATCCTCTAATCACATGCAGACACAAGAAGACAGCTCCTTGGAAGACAGGACCAACTTCACACCCGATCAGATTTGCACACTGTTAGACCTCTGCCTTACCACAACATACTTCAAATACAACGAAGGCTTCTACAGACAAAAACATGGCTGTGCCATGGGCTCCCCTGTGTCACCTATTGTAGCCAACCTTTACATGGAGGAAGTGGAAAGAAAGGCTCTTGGCTCTTTTAAAGGGAGAGTACCCAGCCACTGGTACAGATATGTAGATGACACCTGGGTCAAAATCAAGACACAAGAAGTGGAATCCTTCACTGCGCACATTAACGCCGTGGATAAAAACATCAAGTTCACCAGGGAAGACACTAAGGATAACTGTTTGCCTTTCCTGGACTGCGCTGTGCACATTGAAGAGAATGGCAACCTCAACATTGAAGTTTACCGGAAGCCCACACACACGGACCAGTACCTCCTCTTTGACTCCCATCACCCTCTGGAACACAAACTTGGAGTAATTAGAACCCTACACCACCGGGCAGAACTTGTTCCCTCTAAGCCTGAAGGGAAAAAGAAGGAACACACACATGTAAAGGAAGCACTGAAAACGTGTGGTTATCCTAACTGGGCGTTCATAAAGTCAGCAAAGAGGCACAGGAAAGACGATCAGACACCAGCGAGGGAGGATAAGAAAGACAGACGCAACAACATTGTCATCCCCTATGTAGCCGGTGTATCAGAGAAACTCAGGAGAGTTTTCTCCAAACACGACATCCCAGTGTACTTCAGACCCAGCAACACACTCAGACACAAACTGGTTCACCCGAAAGACAAAACTCCAAAACACAGACTTAACAACGTGGTGTATGCTGTACAGTGCAGTGAGGAATGCCCAGACCTCTACATTGGAGAGACCAAACAGCCACTTCACAAGCGCATGGCACAACATAGAAGAGCCACCTCCACAGGACAAGACTCAGCAGTCCACCTGCATCTTAAGGATAAAGGTCACTCTTTCGAGGATGCCAATGTTCACATATTGGACAGAGAGGACAGATGGTTTGAAAGAGGAGTGAAAGAGGCCATCTATGTCCACTGTGAGCAACCATCTTTGAACAGAGGCGGTGGTTTACGACACCAACTGTCTGCCATCTATAATCCAGTTTTGAGTTCCCTCCCCAGACGCCTTAACCCCCACTCACATCCTGGGCCATCTGACCTCAGGAATTCACATGACAAGGTGGGGCCAGGTTTCACAATGGGCTCACCCGAAACCCTGGCTGATTAGGTCCCACACCCGCTTTCACACCTTGGCGCATGTGATTAGAGGATCACCAGGGGGTCCTTTGTCCCTCCTTGGGGGGGATACTCCCACTGGGTTTAAATCTGGGACTCTCGGCCATTTGACCTTAGAACTGAAGAAGCTTCTCGGATGAGAGGTGAAACGTCTTCAAGCAACTTAAAGAAGTCCAGACGCTTTTCTTTGCAAACTCCTTTGACTATCTTGACATGCAAACTCTATATAAATAAAACTGAATTGAATGGAATTAATTTGGTCAAAAAGCATTTCCATTGGTGCAGACATAGTCTTGGCATGAGGCTTGATATAGCTGAAATCAAGACATGTAAACTTCTGTTAGATGTTTAACTCAAGCCGTAAATAACACTGGTGCTACCAATTAATTTTTCACTGGTGTTTATTGGCTCAAAATAACTGGACCAACATGTGAGCATGAATAATGATAACAGCTAGCTACAGCTATCTACGTACAGACAGAAAATTATTTTTTCAAATGTTTGTGTATGTTAGCCACACTCAACTTGACATAAGTGACATGATGAAGCAAATACGAAAAAATGAATCATCACAGAGTCATCAGGTTTAAGTATAAAACAAAAACATCACTAAATGTTTTGATTGTCCACATGAATCACATACTGAAACACACCAAAATAAAGTTTCAGAACCAAACAGTGTAAAAGAAATGTTTCCTGTCCTATGTTACTGACCATCTGCAAAGCCTTCGCTTTGGAAAAGAGGCTGAGAGCGACATGGGTGTGACACACAGACTGTTAAGCTATACCTCTGGTCTTTAAATATGAGGAACATCGCCCTCTAGTGGCTGTAGTAATTTTTGATGAGACCAAAGAAATAGATGTAAAGTATCGCAAGACGTTTAAGGTGGATGGATGGGTCAGCAAAACACTGAATTTTGAATTTTGTCTCCAATCTTAGGTCCAGTAAGAGCAATATCTTTTTTGTCCTGGTTGTGGAACACTGGACCAGGTCCTTATCCTCTTGAGAGTGTGTGAGAGTGCATGGGACCAACCTTTGACCAACATGACTACATGTGTTCTGTATACTTTGATTCAGTTTTTTCACTTCAGTTTTATTTACATGCCAATTGCCAAAAGAGTCACCTCAGAGGGTTTTATATTGCAAGATAAAGACCCTACAATAATACAGAGAAAACCCAAGTAATCAGGTGGCCCCCTTTGAGCACTTGGCAGCAGTGGGAAGGAAAAACTCCCTTTTATCAGGAAAAAACCTCCGGCAGAACCAGGCTCAGGGGGGGCGGCCATCTGCTGCAACTGTGTGGGGATTAGGGTAAGGGAGACAGGACAAAAGACATGCTGTGGAAAAGAGCCAGAGACTAATTATGACTAATGATGACTAGAAAGTAGGGGTGGCTGTAGCTCAAGAGGTAGAGCAGATCACCTACTGATCGGAAGGTTGGTGGTTCGATCCCTGGCTCCTCCAGTCTGCAAATATCCAAATGTCCTTGGGCAAGATACTAACCCCAAGTTGCTCTCTGATGCATCCATCAGAGTGTGAATGTTGTTCGAGAAAGTGAATGTTCTATAAAGTACTCTGGGAGAGTAGAAAAGTGCTGTATAAGAATCAGTGCATTCACCTCTTCCCTCTGTAGAGTAGAGGTAATTCAATCTTATTTATATAGCACCAAATCACAACAACAGTTCCCTCAAGGCGCTTTATATTGTAAGGTAGACCCTACAATATATCTATGCTGTCCCCAGCATAGATAGTGCCTGTCTCCTGAATCCAAACTGGAAGCTGGTTCCACAGAAGAGGGGCCTGAAAACTGAAGGCTCTGCCTCCCATTCTACTTTTAAATACTCTAGGAACAACAAGTAGGCCTGCAGTGTGAGAGCGAAGTGCTCTAATAGGGTGATATGGTACTACAAGGTCATTAAGATAAGATGGGGCCTGATTATTTAAGACCTTGTATGTGAGGAGCAGGATTTTGAATTCTGGATTTAACAGGAAGCCAATGAAGGGAAGCCAATACTGCAGAAATATGCTCTCTCTTTCTAGTCCCTGTCAGGACTCTTGCTGCAGCATTTTGGATTAACTGAAAGGACAACCTGAATATAATGAGTTACAATAGTCCAGCTTAAATATTAAGAAATGCAACCAGTGCAAATGAAGTCATTGTTTTAGTATCTCCAAGATTTCTTATAGTTTACCTTCTGTTAGTCTGTGGAACCAGCACCCCAATACATGAAGTATGGATTGACTCCAAGTCCAGTTCATGATGCTGTGAGTTTTACCAGTAGGCAGTGCAGAGCTTGGATGGAGCTGCTGGGTGAGGAGACTCGCCAAGTTCTAACTGCCTCTGATGTCTACCCCTCGTATGTCTGAGGAACCCTCTTCTTCACAAGATCTGGGCTGTTTGCCATGTTTGCACACATTCTCCACTGGTACAGATGGCACAGAAGCACACACACACACACACACACACACACACACACACCAAATCACCGTAAAGGGTCAGAAGGTCAGGTATTAGAACCATTTCATTACTCAAACTGCAGTTCACATTTATCGTATTAATTAAACTTCTTTGATTTTATCTTTGATTAAGAATAAAGAGGATTTACTATTAGCAAAAGCATATACGGATAAACTTAGAAACGCCATGTTTCTAAGATTTTTAAGGCAGAGTACAGTAACCTCAGTATTGTCCCAAACAAAGCAGGAAATTAGAGGTCATCCAGATTTTTTTGTCTTTCGGACATTCCTGAAGTTTAACTAACTGGTGAGTAGTGTTGGTCAAGTTACTTGAAAATAGTAATTAGTTATTTATTACTGATTACTTGTCCAAGAAAGTAATCCCATTAAATTACTGATTACTTATTTTCAAAACTAATTGGTTATTTTATTACTTGGTTACTTTTTAAAAATGTGATACACAACCTGAATACGTAATAAAGCAATAGACCTTTCAGCCCAATTCTATTTTTTTCTGCATAATCCATCATATAAATCTGAATCAAATAAAAAAGGCTCTTTTTAATACGTGTTTTATTAGTTTTAATCTTTTAACTTTATAAGATAAGATAAGATGAGATAAGATAAACCTTTATTAGTCCCACACGTGGGAAATTTTTTGGTCACTGCAGAAAGTGCAAGAGCAGTAAAAATTAAGTAAAAAGAAAAAAAACAATAGACTAGAATAAGATAAGATAGAATAACATGCTATACAAAAAAGAATAAAATACTTTGCTCTATTGGGAAAATTGCACTTGGTACTATTGCACATCAGGGAGACAGGGTGAAAGTTATCATTGTGTTTTGGATGCGTGTGTTTGTCTGTCTGCTCGTGTGTGGTCATCTGCAGAGACCATGTTGTAGAGTCTGACAGCAGTGTGAAGGAAAGACCTGCAGAGTCTCTTCATCCCACACCGTGGGTGCTGCAGCCACTGAAGGAGCTGCTCAGTGCTGTCAGAGTCTCCTGCATGGGGTGGGAGATGTTGTCCAACAGGGATGACAGCTTAGCCACCATTCTCCTGTCACTCACCACCTCCACTGGGTCCAGAGGGCATCCTAGAACAGAGCTGGCCCTTCTGATCAGCCTGTTCAGTCTCTTCCTGTCCCAGAGATGCTGCCACCCCAGCAGACCACACCATAAAAGATGGCTGAGGCCACCACAGAGTCATAGAAGGTCTTCAGGAGTGGGCCCTCTACTCCAAAAGACCTGAGTCTCTGCAGCAGGTACAGCCTGCTCTGTCCTTTTCTGTAGAGGGTCTGAATTATGAGTCCAGTTTATTGTCCAGATGAACACCAAGGTACCTGTAGCTGTCCACAGCCTCAATGTCCATACCTTGGATGTTTAGTGGTTGCAATGGAGGATATTTGTGTCTGTGGAAGTCTACCACCAGCTCCTTGGTTTTACTAGTGTTAATCTGGAGGTAGTTCTGCTGGCACCAGTCCACAAAACCATGGGTCAGTTCTCTGTACTCCCTGTTGTCCCCATCAGTGATGAGGCCGACTATTGCAGAGTCATCAGAGAATGCACATTGAATCAAGCAAAAATTAAATTATATGCAACATTCTCTGACTGGAAGAAATTTGTTTATCATTTAAACCTATTTTCTGCATATTCCAGCACATAAAAAATTCATTTTTTGTGTTTACTTTTTCAAATAGATGCAAGTAAAACACAATAAATAAAATCAAAGATTCAGCAGCACTAAGTCCTGTCGCTCTTAAATCTATTGTCACCTGTTTAGTAGGAGTGGGGCGGGTAGAGGTTTGCCTGGTGCTGCAGCGGTCATGTCAGTGGGGGATCGGGGGGCCCGTGTGGTCAACCCGACCCCACCGCAGAGGAAAGTACACCCACCTCATCATTCAATCATCTACCACACTACATAAGACAATCGACACCCAGGTTGAGTTCATTCTCCACCTCTCCTGTGCCGCTCCCCCACCTGCAGAGTGGACTCCTGTGGGGCAGACCCTGCAAGGATCTGAGAAATTCCCCGCCGGTTGAAAAGACCCCCATTTCCACCGGCGGATCAGAGGCCCCCACGCCAGGGCAGGGCCCCCGTGCACGCACTCACCCACAACCCGGGTGACACACCAGCCAGGGCCCGAGCCCCCAGGACCCAGCCAGAGCCCCAGCCCAGAGGTGGAGCACCCCCAGAACCCCAAGCCCCCACGCCCGCCCCAGACCACCCAGGGGCAGTTAGGCCACCAGGCCAGTGACCCACATCCGCCAACGCAAACCCACCCCAGCCCTGCTGCACGCAGCCACCAGGAAAACACCACCCAAGAGTTACCAGAGTCCCCATCAGAACATGACCACGGGCCCCAGGCGGTGCTCTCCAAGGGAAATGTCCCTAGGGATCCCCCAGATGCCTCAAGCCCGCATCTACCCCTACACCAGCGATACTAGCGAAGGCGTGACAAAACCACGACCCCCCACTCCCACTAGGTGATGGATCCGATCAAAGGAGCCCAGAGGGATTGATCTAATGTGGTGGCAGAGGCTGTATCAAGACTAATGTGATCTATTAGATGGTTTCTATATTGGTTAGAATTAAGATTATTTTTATTTTTCCAGTTCATGAGGAACATGTTCTTGGCAATGCATAGGGCCGTACAAACCATATGGGCTGTATTCATTTCTGTAGTGACATCGTCCAAGCTGCCCAACAAACACACTAAAGGGGAAGTTGGAATGTTACATTTCAGACACTTTAATAAGTCTTCACATATCTCGCGCCAAAACTTCTGAACTGGTGGACAGAACCAAAGAGCGTGGATATAATTGTCCGGTGAATTGGTTTGGCAGTGTGAGCAGTTGGAAGATGTAAAGCTCATCTGAAACATCCGATGACCAGTATAGTGCACTCTATGTAGTATTTTGCATTTTATTAATTGCAGACTGGGATTTCTGATCCATTGAAAGGTTTTTAAGCATACCTGAGACCAGAAGTTTTGGTCTAAGCTGACTGATAAATCTGCTTCCCATTTGCAATAGGAAGTGATATTGATTCATCTATTTTAGAAAGTGTTCTGTATATTTAAGACAATAATTTGGGGGTTTTAAGAGTAAGAAATTGTACCGCACTTGGTGGTGTTTGTAATTCAACTTGACTGGGTGTAAATTTCTTTTTTACAATGGATTTAATTTGTTGATATTCTAAAAATCTTTTCTTGTTGATCCCATATTGTGTAACTAGTCTGTCAAATGGAATAAAGTCTGTTCCTTCCAATATATGTTCCAAGTATTTAATTCTTTTATAACTCCAATCTGGCAAGTTGATCATGTTATTGTTTTGTAATATGTCCGGATTGTTCCAGATAGGTGTACGTTTGCATGGGATTAATGAAGACGCTGTTATTTTTAGAAACTCCCACCATGCTGTTAGAGAAGAGCTGGTGTTGATGCTTTTGGATCAACGTAGTATACTTGCATGGACTTGAAGTGATTTATTGAAGTATGTAGAGTGAAATTTGTTTTAATTGATTCTACACAAGTTAAAAACTTTAGGAAAGCACAATGAAATCTTGTTGTTTGAACAACTACTTTGTTAATAAAGGCAATTACTGCTAGTCTTGCTTAATGAACCAATATGGGGGTTGATGATTTCATAGAGACAAACAACCATTTGCACTTACATTCATGGGTAACTTAGAATCACCAATTAACCTAACTCTAATAACACACTGCAAACCAACCAGATTGTGGATTTGAACGCGGGCCCTTCTTGCTGTGAGGCAACAGCACTAACCATCACGCCACCAAGCTGTCAATCCAGGCTTAGCAAAACTAGGAAAGCTATGATTTATGTAGAATTTTCTGTACGTTTTTGTCTTTGACAGGTTAAACCACAATAAATAGCGAGAGCATACACGTGGTGTGGGTGTAGTTGTCTGCCTCTTAAAACTCCAGCGATTTTCCTGCAGTTTGACATCTAATGTGATCTTGTGAATTTTGTGAGCCCAGGCAACTAACCACTCTTACTAGATTGTATCACGTCATCTCAACAAGAACAAATTAAGTTGCTGAATTTCATGCAGATGCTACATGATTTAATTACGTTCACCATAGAAACATGAAATTATTTAGTTCAAAATGCAAGTTTGAATCTTGTACATGTAACAACCACCCAATTTCATTTTTTTGAGTGTACGTGTGTTTGTTGATGAGTGCCTTCCTTTTATGAAACCAGTTTGGTCAGGATGAATGAAGAGGGGGGTTATCTTCTCTAATCTCTTTCAGAGAGCTTTGGAGGTTATTTTGAGGTCTACATTAATAGGGGATATTGGACAATAGCTTGAGGGAAATACAGGGTCTTTGTCAGGTTTAGCAGGAGACTAATGTTGGCAGAATTCATATTTGGTGGTAGTCTGCCATTTTCCTTGATTTCCTGCAACATTCTGTGGAATACTGGTGCCAGAATTGTCCAGAATTCTTTGTAAAATTCTGCAGGAAAGCCGTCTGGACCTGGAGCCTTATGATCAATTTCATTTTTAGATGGGTTTATTTGTGGTGAATATAAAGTTTCATAGAGATCCCAAAAATGTTGTTTATTCTTTCAGGATCATATATTGTGTCACTGTTGGTCACTGTTTTAAATTAAATCAGCTTTCAGCTTTAATTCAAATGATTTAAAATAGTGCTGGATTAACTTACACCCATTTTATACAAGGTCCCACATTTTTAGAAATGTGCCCAGTACTTGATTAAACTAATATAATTATATAAGAATATAAGAGTTTTTAAATACTTGGCTTTGCAGTCTGACTTTAATCTACAACCAATGAACATTCTGCACACACTACATCATTACAGCTGGGATAGGTTCTAGCACCCAGACAAACCTGAAGTGGTTAACCAGAAGAAATTGTATGGCTGGATAATTTGTTGTTATTAATTAATAAATAAAGTACTGATTATGCTTATCATTGCAATGTCAGCTATTGATCTGATTGCTCATTTCCAAGTCAAATTATTGATTGGGTTTACCATGTCTTACCAGGAAGGGGGGTTATTAGGCACGTCACCTAGACTCCCACCATCCTGAATCTTTATCACTTGCACTTTGATACCTTCTATTAGTCATGAATGAGTAAGATATAAATCTGTTCAACTCCATCAAGCTCTGAAGTCTGCTCCAGTGTGCCTTGCAGGAAGGTAATGACATCAATGAGTTCAGTCGGGTTCTGATTTGTGTTGTACGCAGCTAGTATTTTGCTGCAATTGGGAATATTGTTTTTACATTGTAGTGCACATACTAGTAGCTACACATAGGCCTCAAATTAAGGATTCAGTAAGCTTTTAGATTGTTTGTCATCTATGTTTTAACAATCTGTAAAATTTCACTCAGGTAATGTTCATCTTACTAATTGTATTAGCAATTGTAGTTGAAGCTCTGATTTTGTGACTCGTGTAGGATATACTATCTAATGACACTGATTTATAATTACTCAGAAGCTCAGTTCTACAGAAGGACACCAGGGGAGTCTTCAGACAACAACATGGCAAAACTCCTTATAGGTAAATAACGTTCATTCATTCTTCCATTAATTTTTCCCTGATAATTTATTGAGCGGTAGAGCATCGGCATTATAATACTGAATTTATCATTATTATTATTGTAATTACTATGCATAATATTTTTTCTATCCTTCTGTCTTGGATAGAGATTACATGTATTTAGTATTGATCAGGGCTCAGGCCAAGAGTGAAGGATTTTGGTGTTTCTCAACAACAATGCTCCATCTGGTGGCAGATGGCTGCATAGCATTTAAAACACATCAATTTACCAGCCAGGGCATCAATTGAAATGTTAACAATTATATCTAACAACTAGTACATCTGGTACCAGTAGTAACAATAGCAACGATTAGTCGTCTTGTTGTCTACACATGCCTGGTATTCACCACCTGTTATTTCTCCACGTTTTCTTTTTTCCTTTTTTCAGCTCTGGGCATACTATGTGTTATACACATCGGTAAGTACCTGTGTTCACTGACCGAGTCTTGCCACCATGATCAAAGTTTCAGAACAAACCCAACGAGTCTTTGCTTCCTTTAGGTTCAGCCAATAAGCTGGTGTGCCAAATGACCAACTGGGCCCAGTACAGACCAAGTGCTGGCAAATTCACACCAGACAACATCGATCCCTTCCTGTGCACCCATGTCATCTATGCTCTGGCCACCATTAACAGCTTCAACCAGATCATCCCCGTTGAGCAGAATGATGAGGAGCTGTACAGCAGCCTCAACAGCCTCAAGAATGTGTGAGTTCAGTCATGCTATGCACCAGTATTAAGCACAATTTAACATTAGCCTGCAACCACTTTTAAGCCAAAAATCATATTTCAGTGTTTCCATCACTGCTTTTTTCAAGTGCGAGTAGCTTTTAGAAGAATAAGAGCGACGAGTAACCTTGAATTCTGTCACAATATTTGTAATTATTTAGAAATAATTAAGATCACATTGATCACAGTAATCTGACTGGATGTAAGGTGTTCCTTAATTATTTAAGGTTATTTCTGTGTGTTTCCTACTCTCTGCTAACAGCAACCCTGCACTGAAGACTCTGCTGACTGTTGGAGGAACAGTTAATGGAGTGAGCCCGTGAGTTTCACCTTCACCAGTTCTCAGATCTCATATCTACCTCTGTTACTTTCATGTAGGCGAGATGTCATGTTTTGTTTTTCCCTGCAACCCACCAGATTCATTGCTATGGTTGCCACTTCTGAGAATCGTGCACTCTTTATCAAGTCTGCCATCAATTTCCTGCATGCCCATAACTTTGATGGGATAAATCTGGACTGGGAATATCCTGGACACAATGGTAGCCCAGAAGGGGACAAGGAGAAGTTCACTCTGTTGGTCACGGTAAACACGGCTCAAATTTTAAATACAATGTTGAAGCTAGACTACATTGTGGCATGATGGTTAGCGCTGCTAGCTGTGATAGTAGGTGTGAGTATGAGTGTGAATGGTCGCCTGTGTCTCTGTGTTAGCCCTGTGAAAAACTGGCGACCTACGAAGAGTGTAACCTGCCTCTCACCCTGTGGCAGCAGGACCCTGAACTGAATAAGCAGAAGAAAACGAATGGATGCTGAATATTGTTTGAGAGTGTTTTCTCTACCATTGAATTCTTTTGGTTGGGTTAATTTCAAAAAGTTACTTTGTGTTGAACTTTTGTTGACCACTGCATTGCAAAATTTTGTTGATGAAAAGAAATAATTCTTGTAAAACAGAACAGCCAATATAGCTTTCAATTCATTCAGTGTCTCCATGGCCTCATAAGTTAAACCTCACAAATATTAAATTAAAATAAGGCCCTGTGTGTCTTCGACCTTGAAATAAGACTGCACTGGAAATCTTGTTTCTTGCATTACATTCTGTAACCTGTGGAACAGATTGATGAGAGGATGAATGTACCATACCCTGTTTTCTTTCATGTTGCCTCTGTGACCATTCTTTTTCCTGACAGTTTACAATATACATTTACCCTGTTTATGTAACTACTGACACCTTTTCCTCACAAAAAACAAAAACCCTTCGTCATAACAGTGTATTGCTTTGAGAATAATCATTCTTCATTGCTGTAATCAGAATTTTCTCTGACTGGCTCTGCGATGCTTTTGCCCTTGCCCCTACAGGAGCTTGTAAAAGCATTTGAGGCTGATGCCATAGAAAACAAGAGAACTCAACTGCTGCTATCAGCCAATGTTGCTGCATTTCCTCAGACCGTTGATAGAGCATATGAGGTCGCCAAGATTGCACCGTAAGCTTGATTTCAGCATTTGTACATATTTTAAGGAAAGTAAGGTATCCAAAAAGTTTTCACCATTACTGAACTTGATAGTATTAGCATTACTTATTACTCATTAGTATTACTTATTAGTATTTCTTATTTCAAATCACACAGAGCCCAATTTTACATGTACTGTGTGACCACAAAAGTCCCATATGTTCTGTGTCTTTCACCAGTGAACAAATGTATTGAACAAAAATTTCTAACCCAACAGACACTTTGACTTTATCAACATCATGACCTATGACTACCACGGTTCCTGGGATCCAGTAACTGGACACAACAGCCCACTGTATGAGAGCGCTGTGGACTCTGGCGTACAACTTCATTACAACATAGTAAGAACCACACCATCACATCTACAACTGTCTTCTAGGTTGTTGAAAAGAACATGCTCAATGTTCTTTGTTTTCTTCTTCACATAAAGGTTATCCAATCAAATGTAACATAACAAGAAGTTTAACACAAGCTTTATGCAATATTCTTCTCCCTTTTTTGTAGAACTCTTCTATAGCCTACTGGGTATCTCTGGGAGCACCATCTGAAAAGCTGCTGCTAGGTTTCCCTACTTATGGAAGGACCTTCCGTCTTAGCAGTGGGGCAAATGGCCTGGGAGCACCAGCCAATGGGCCCGCAGATGCTGGACCCTACACTCGCACTGAAGGTTTCTGGGCCTTCTATGAGGTACAACAACACATTCATAAAAAGCTCAAGTTTGTTTGTGCTATAAGTCACCTATTACTCCATGATTGGTGGCTGTAGCTCCGCAGGTAGAGCAGGTCATCTACTAATTGGAAGCTTAGTGGTTTGATCCCTGGCTGGTCCAGTATCCTTAGGCAAAGTATTGAAGCTCAGGTTGCTCTCCAATGTGTTCATCAAAGTGTGAATGTTGGATAGAAAGCATTTAGGTGTGGAAAAAGTGCTTGTATGAATGCATGTTTATAAATCCCTGTGAGTGCTCAAGTAGAGTAGAAAAGCCCTATGTAAGAACCTCTTCACCTACCATTAATCCACTTAACAAGGAAAATGTCAGTCCAAAAGCTTGTGTTGTTTCTGGGTTACCAGATCTGTGACTTCACTAATACTGCTACTCTTGGATGGATCTCTGAGCAAGAGGTTCCATATGCCACCTATGGCAGTTCCTGGCTGGGCTATGATGACCAGCGCAGCTATTCTTCCAAGGTAAACAGTTTTGACATGCCGCAAATAAGACAAGTTCTTGTATTTGTTCTGTTCTATTGAATTGTACCCGCTTTTATCATAATCATTTTTGTTGGCTGTCCCGCAGGTCCAGTGGCTGACTGCCCACAATTTGGGAGGTGCTCATGTGTGGACTATGGATATGGATGACTTCAGTGGATCTTTCTGCTCAGCTGGAGCTTATCCTCTCATCAACCACCTCAGGATTTCAATGGGTAAGTGGTGTAAATCAGCTAGCTCAGCGTTTATAAAATACAATACAATACAATACAACTTTATTTATATAGCACATTTAAAACCAAAGGTACACCAACGTGCTGGGACAGGGATAGCTCAGTAGGTAGAGTGGTGGCCCCATGATCGCAAGGTCGGGGGTTCGATTCCCCTGAACAGCTACCCTGAGGTACCCCTGAGCAAGGTACCGTCCCTACACACTGCTCCCCGGGCGCCCAAAGGCTGACCACTGCTTCACTGAGTGAATGGGTTAAATGCAGAGAGGAATTTCCCCACGGGGATCAATAAAGTACACTTTCTTTCTTTCACAACAAGGTTAAAACATAACAGACAATAGGGTACAAGTAAACTAACAAGTGAGAAACCATGTTAAACAATCAATACAGATAAAATAGGAAATAAAACATCTGAGCGTAATTTAGAAGACAAAATCACTGAGAATTTGTAAATATAAGGTAGGGGTATTTGGCACGGTGGCACTGTGGTTAGCTCTGTTGCCGCACAACAAGAAGGTCCTGAGTTGAATTCCACCATCAGGCTGGGGTCTTTCTGTGTGGAGTTTGTATGGTTTCCCTGGGTTCCCTCCGGGTACTCCGGCTTCCTCCCACAGTAATTGATTAATCTAAATTGCCCATAGGTGTGAATGCCGGAGTGAATATGAGCATGAATGGTTGTCTGTCTCTGTGTATTAGCCCTGTGACAGACTGGTGACCTGTCCAGGGTGTACGCTGCCTCTCGCCCTATGACAGCTGGGATAGGCCCCAGCACACCCCGCGAACCCTGAAAAGGATAAGCAGAAGCGAATGGATGGATGGATGGTATTTATACAGTGATAAATAACATAGGGATAAAATATAGGGACTGAGCACTAACTAACCAAAAATGCTCGGTCAAACAGTTAAGTTTTTAACCATGATTTAAATGAATGGATGGAATCAGAGCAGCGAATAGCAGCAGGAAGATTGTTCCAGAAGCTAGGGGCTGCCCGGGCAAAAGCACGGTCACCTCTGGTCTTTAACCAGGATCTAGGCTGCACTAAGAGTAATTGTCATGATGATCTTAGGGCTTTCCTAGGGGTATACGGACTAAGGAGTTCAATGAGGTAGCACGGGGCAATATTGTTTATGATTTTAAAGGTAAGCAACAGAATTTTGAACTCAATGGCGTGTTTAATAGGAAGCCAATGTAGGTCAGCAAGGACTGGGGTAAGAGGCAAACCTTCCGGTTCCAGCCAAAAGGCATGCTGCAGCATTCTGGACAAGCTCCAATCTATGAAGCAGAGTGGAGACCAAAGTAAAGGGAAATACAGTAGTCTAATCTAGAGGTCACAAAAGCATGGATAAGTTTCTCAAGGTCCTTGCGTGGTATGTAATGTTTGGTCTTGGAGATTTGACGCAGCTGGTAGAAACTAGATTTAACTACAGAGGATACTTGTTTATCAAACTTAAAGGAGCTGTCAAAGAGGACACCTAAGTTGTTAACAGTGCCAGAAGGAAAGGCGGCAAGGGGTCCAAGAGTATCAGCAAATTGGCCCCGGGGAATATGGTTATCAAGCAACACTATTTCTGTTTTCTTCTCGTTTAATATAAGAGAGTTATCAGAGAGCCAATCTTTGATCTCTCTTAAGCACTCTAGCAGACAGTGTACTGACGACGAAACGTCATCAGTCAGCCGAAAGTAAATTTGAATATCGTCAGCATAAAAGTGAAAGGAGCTATTATACTTCTTGAACATAGAGCCTAGGGGCAGCATATACAATGAAAACAACATAGGGCCCAACACAGATCCCTGGGGCACACCACAGTAGAGGGAAGCAACAGAGGAAGAGTAGTCCCCCATGGTGACGGAGTATGACCTATCCGAAAGATACGATCTAAACCAGTTAAGGTCACTACCCCTTATGCCTACTATATGTTCAAGCCTCGTTAAGAGGATATTATGGTCCGCCATATCAAAGGCAGAATTCAAGTCCAATAAAACTAAGACTGTAGAGCACCCTGAGTTGGCAAATAAAAGAGGGTCATTAAGGACTCTCAGCAGAAAAAAATAAAAGAATAAAAATAAAAGTTTCTACCTATTTTTCATTGTCCCATGATGCAGGCTTCGGTCCAAAGCCTACCACTACTCCACGCCCTACAACAACTAAGGACCCTGCTGCTGACTTCTGCTTTGGCCGTCCTGATGGGTTGTATGAAAACCTGGCTGACAAAACCACCTACTTCCAGTGCTTCCAGGGAAACACCTACCTGCACCATTGCCAGCCTGGTCTCATCTACTGGGACTCCTGCAAGTGCTGCAACTGGCCCTGAGCCACAGAAGCATGAGTTAAAGAACAAAAGTTCAACAATACAGAACACAGTCAATTATGGTTCAGTAAACTCTTGTCACAACTTACACTGATAAACATCATTGTCCTGAGTTAGAACAGGAACAGAAAGTAAACCAACAAGATATTACTTTTTGCATTTGACTCAATGTTTTCTTGACAAAAATAAACTAAATCGATTAATAACGTGTTCCAGTGATTGGTATGCTTGAATATTTTTCTTTGATGTGCTTTAGAGAAAAAAAAGACAAAAACAAGAAAACTCATATACATGATTAAATATTTTTAAAACTGTGCCTTACTACATTATATCTAATTCAGCTGCTCTAATTTTAAGTGGGAATTATTGCTGTGTTTTCATTTTTTGAACCGATTACACTTTAGTTAAATGAAATGGGGCAGCATGCTTGTGTGGTTGTGTGGTAGTGAGCACCGATGCCTCACAGCAAGTAGCTCTTTGATTTAAATACAGACTGGGGTTAGGGTTACATATGGTGGGTAAAATAAGTATTGAAGATGTCACCAATTTTCTAAGTAAATATATTTCTAAAGGTGTTATTGACATGACATTCTCATCAGATGTTGCTACAACCCATCAAATCCACACATGCAAAGGAATCAAACCACAGATAAACAAATGTATGTGTAATAACGACAAATGACACAGGGAAAAAGTGTTGAACACAGGAACAAAAGGGAGGTGCAAAAAGGCATGGAAAGACATTACCACAGCTGAAATCTATCAATATTTAGAAAGCAATCCTGACACTTACTCCAAATTAATTTTAGCTGGTTTAGTTTCAAATGATGGCCTATAAAAAGGTGTCTTATTATGGTGTCACACAAAAAACCCCGCACACAATGAGCAAACAATGAACTCAGGCAAAACTTCCACAACATACTGATGGCATTGGTTGCAGAAGAATTTAGGATATGTCTGTGAAATACTGGGATTATAATCTGGTCATATGCCATAATACCCACCATGTCTGGAGGTCAAAAGGGAATGCATATCACCGCAAAAATACCATACCAATAGTGAAGTTTGGAGGTGGGAAAATCATGGTTTGGGGTTGTATTCCAGCATATGGCACTGGCACACTTCAATTAACTGAAAGAAAGATAAATGGAAAAATGTACAGAGACATTTTTGATAAAAATCCACTGTCATCCCTCAGGATGAGGAAGATGAAATGAGAGTTAACATTTCAGAAAAACCCATGATCGCAAACACACAGCTAAGGAAACTCTCAACTGATTTCAGAGAAAGAAAATAAAGCTGTCCATATGACCATTCAATCACCTGATCTTAATCCACCTGAAAATTGGATGGGTTGGATGGGTTGTTATCAAAATCTGGTGAGGATTTCATGTGAGTAGCACCTCTATAAATATATTTACTTAGAAAATTAATGAGGTGTTTAGTGATTTTTTTTACCTGCTAAGACTCAATCAGACATAATCTACAGAACTTGAGTCTGTGCAAACAACAGAGAGGCAAATCAAGCCAATATCTTCCTAAATTACAGACTTTGCATGCATTGTTGGACCAGACATGAACACACTATTTCCAAAAGTTGCTCATGTGCCTTAACACGCACATGAACTTGAGTGACATCCCATTCTTAATCCATCTGGGTTAATTTGATGTCGGCCCATTTTTTGCAACTATAACATCTTTATAGATTTTCCTTTGTGCACTGGTGTGCAGTCATAGGACAAGAATGGGCCATCCACAAACTGTTCCCACAAAGCTGGGAGCATGAAATTGTCCAGGGGTTTCTTTCATTAATTTCATTATTATAAAGGGCAAAACCAGACTCTTATGACCAGCCCACCAAAACCAGACTTTTCCATCAGATGGCCACATGAAGTGCAATTCAACCATAATATCCTATTAGAGTGATTAGAACATGCTGTAGGTATTACAGGTACTACACTGCAGTGGTTTGTATCATATCAATCTAATAGACTCCAATTTGTTCTTGGAGTCTTCTTCACACACTGAGGTCAATTATGGTGTTCCACAGGGTTCAGTGCTAGGACCAATTCTGTTTACATTATACATGCTTCCCTTAGGCAGCATCATTAGAAGACATAGCATAAATTTTCACTGCTATGCAGATGACACGCAGCTCTATCTGTCCATGAAGCCAGGTAACACACACCAATTAGTTAAACTGCAGGAATGTCTTAAAGACATAAAGACCTGGATGGCCGCTAACTTTCTGCTTCTTAATTCAGATCAAACTGAGGTTATTGTACTCGGCCCTGAAAATCTTAGAAATATGGTATCTAAGCAGATTCTTACTCTGGATGGCATTACCTTGGCCTCCAGTAATGCTGTGAGGAACCTTGGAGTCATTTTTGACCAGGACATGTCCTTCAACGCACATATTAAACAAATATGTAAGACTGCTTTCTTCCATTTGCGCAACATCTTTAAAATTAGAAATATCCTGTCTCAGAGTGACGCTGAAAAACTAGTTCATGCATTTATTACTTCCAGGCTGGACTACTGTAATTCATTATTATCAGGAAGTCCTAAAAACTCCCTGAAAAGCCTTCAGTTAATCCAAAATACTGCAGTAAGAGTCCTGACAGGGACTAGAAAGAGAGAGCAGATTTCTCCTGTTTTGGCTTCCCTTCACTGGCTTCCTGTTAAATCCAGAATTGAATTCAAAATCCTGCTCCTCACATACAAGGTCTTAAATAATCAGGCCCCATCTTATCTTAATGACCTTGTAGTACCATATCACCCCATTAGAGCACTTCACTCTCACACTGCAGGCTTACTTGTCATTCCTAGAGCAGTGATTCTCAAACTTTTCACCATGAGTACCACCTCATAAAATATATGGCTCTTGAAGTACCACCCTTATGACTGACATCAAAGTACAGTAGTATAGGCCTAATTAACAACACATACAGTTTACACGAGACAATTTTATTTCTTGTATGAATGTTATTTATTTTAACTGTCATAAACAGGATGTGACAAGTGATAATAATAACAGCTGCACTGCATTAAAACATTCACAGCAGGTGGGATATCCAATCTTTAAGTGACCTGATGAATCCTGCTTCCGGGTCCAAACTACTCTGCATTTATTAAGGCTGTTGTGTTTTTAACATGTTTTAATGCTTTGTTTATTGTTCTATTTAATCTGAACAAGCCCTTAAAACAGTCAGTGATCACTGTCGGCCTCACTCAGTTTTTATCATCACTATTCATTTTAAAGCCTCAAAATCCTGCTCCTCACATACAAGGTCTTAAATAATCAGGCCCCACGTGCACGTCGAAGCTCAGTTTGGTCTTCGTGGCGTTTCAGCTGACGACATGAAATACCATCATGTGGTGGCCTTGCTGGATCCGCTGTCCACCCGCCATGTGATGGCCTCCTCCGGGATCCCCCCACCCAAGGGAAATACACCGCTCCTAAGGCACTGCTGCTGTGGCACTACTCCCTCTCTGATGCAGAGCGGGCCGAGAAACTCCTCTCTCTCTGCACCTGGGTGAGCTCATGGAGAGCACGTTGCCCCTGATAGGAACGGATGACGGCGGATTGCTCTTCACTCACGTCTTCCTCCGACAGGTGCCGGTGCGAGCTGGCCTTGCCAACTGCCTGCTGCTGGCCGCAAAGGATTACGCCCACTCGCAGAAGAAGCGGATCGCATTCTCCTGGCTACCAGGAGCTTCGGCATCCAGGCAATGGTTCCCGACTCACTGACGGCATCTTCCACACCCGCACCGATTCTCCCGGGGCCTCCGACTTATTGATGGTGGCTGGGATTGCGGCATGGCGGAAAACGCCTGTGCTTTTACCATCAGCGTGACAGCGTCGTGCTGCCTTTGCAGTTTTAAGGCCCTGGGAACTGAACCCGCCAGCGCTCTGTACCGGCTGCGACCGCTGGCGATAAGGAAAAACCCAACAATCATATGACTCCCTATGAGCAAGCACAGTGGTTCTCACAGTTTGAGAACCACTGTCCTTGAGTATATAAAAGTAGAATGGGAGGCAGAGCCTTCAGTTTTCAGGCCCCTCTTCTGTGGAACCAGCTTCCAGTTTGGATTCAGGAGACAGACACTATCTCTACTTTCAAGATTAGGCTTCAAACTTTCCTTTTTGCTAAAGCATATAGTTAGGGCTGGACCAGGTGACCCTGAATCCTCCCTTAGTTATGCTGCAACAGACGTAGGCTGCCGGGGGATTCCCATGATGCATTGGGTGTTTCTTCTTCACTCACTATGTGTTAACAGACCTCTCTGCATCGAATCATATCTGTTATTAATCTCTGTCTCTCTTCCACAGCATGTCTTTATCCTGTCTTCCTTCTCTCACCCCAACCGGTCGCAGCAGATGGCCCTGCCCCTCCCTGAGCCTGGTTCTGCCGGAGGTTTCTTCCTGTTAAAAGGAAGTTTTTCCTTCCCACTGTCGCCAAAGTGCTTGCTCATAGGGGGTCATATGAGGTCTACCTTACAAAATAAAGCACCTTGAGGGGACTGTTGTTGTGATTTGGCGCTGTATAAATAAAACTCAAATGAATTTGTCACTCCTGGGAAACCGTCTCCACTGCTCCTGATACCAGAGGCAATATGTTTTACACCACTACATCCGACACTTTGCATTCCTAATTGGTAATGTAAGGATTTGATGCTGTTGCTCGACCACTGAAGCTCATTACATGAAGCTCTCTACACACTGTTCTGATCTGAAGACCACATGAAGTTTGGAGCTGTGTGGCAAGTGAGTATGCAGAAAGCTGATTTTTTAGAAGCAGTCTGCATGATCACTTCCATGACCTCTCATCATGGAAGTGATTAGAACACTGGAATTTAATGATTTGAACAGGTAAATGGACTGGTTCTTATTTAGCTCTACTCTATCTCTAACACTTTTTTGTCTATGCTTTTCCTAAGTGCTTACTATCTAACATTCACACACATTCACACTCCGATGGATGCATCGGAAAGCAACATGGGGTTAGTATCTTGCCCAAAGATATTCGGCATGCAGACTAGAGAAGACTGGGATTAAGCCACCAACCGTCTGGTTAGTAGGTGACCTGCTCTACCACCTGAGCTACAGCCACTCCCCTGGTGAGAAAATATATATTTTGAAAATATTGTGTAGTAGCAGCTCAAGCAGCTTGGAATGTTGACATGAGGAATTTTTCCAGACCACAAGTCTCTGGTCCAAAAACCGTGGGCTTTATACATAATTGGGAAACTTTCTTGGGAAAGAGTCAAGATTCAAAGCGTTTATTGTCATGTGTAAGCATTTCTCTGTACAATGAAATTCTTTCTCCACTGTCCACACACAGATGCCAGTTAATATATACAATAGATAGAATACAAATAGTATGAATAAATAAATGGAGACAAAAAAGAAAAAATTGAAGTATTAAATAGATTTATGTGCAAAAGAACTATGAGCTTAATATGCTGGTTGATATGTGAGATGACCTGAAGTGCAAAAATTATTGCTACTGTTAAAAACTATGTCAGCTGTTCATGAGTCTGATAGTAGTGGGGAAGAAGGAGTTGTTGAGTCGAGATGTTCTGGATTTCACACTTCTGAACCTTCGTCTCGAGGGCAGAAGTGTGAACAGTCCGTGTTGGGGGTGTGTGGGGTCTTTGAGGATAGAGGCAGCTCTCCTCTGGACTCTGCGATGGTAGATGCTCTGCACAGAGGGCAGCGGGGTCCTGGTGATCTTCTCCGCAGTTGTTATCACTCTCTGCAGGCGTTTGCGGTCCATATCAATAATGCTGCCGTACCATGCAGTGATGCAGCTGGTCAGGGTGCTCTCCACAATGCAGCTGTAGAACCTGCTGAGGATCTTGGCCGACATACCAAATAAAAATCTTGTTAGTAGACACGGCATCTATCCCACTTTGGATGGAGCAGATCTTATTTCTACAAATCTGACCAAATTCACTAAACCCCCCCAAATCATAGAATGGGGACAAGGAAGGAAAGTTGCAGGGTGATATGTAGTTGGTTACAGGATGATTATGTTAGTTTAGATGAATCACCAAACCAAGTCACACTAACTGTCAGAATCTTCAAAGGGGGTGTGCCATCAACCAAAGAGCCAGACATAGCTTTAATTCTTTTGAAAGCCTAACACTTAGCCTTATCCACCTTAATTGAAAAACTCAAAAATCAGTATTATTTGTTATCTATTGTCCACTTGGCCCCTACTCAGAGTTTCTCTCTGATTTCTCAGACTTTATCTAAATTAGTGCTCAGTTCAGAAAAAATAATTATTGCAGATGATTCAGAAAATGAAAGCCTCAATACAGCAGAGTTGTCTTAAAATGTAAAACACCCCACCCACAACTTTAATCACACTTTAGATCTTGTTCTGTAATGTGGCATAGAAACTGAATATTTAATAGCATTCCCTGAAAACCATGTTTTGTCTGATAATTTCTTAATAACATTTACATTTACAATAATAAATTACACAGCAGTGGGCAATACATTTCATTACAGTAGATGTCTTTGTGAAAGTGCTGTAACTAAGTTTAAAGATATAATTCCTCCACTGTTATCTTCTTCAATCCTATGTGCCAACACAGTGCAGAACAGCTACATAAACTCTACACCTACAGGTAAATGATTTTGTTAATAGCTTTACATGCACCCTGCATATCACTCTGGATACTGTAGCTCAAATAATAAGTACTTTACTACCTGGTATAACTCTCACCTTATCCAGACAACCCAGAAGATCTTCATTTAGTCTGGAAAAGAGCTTATTACTCTTTAAAAAAAGACTTTCTTAAAGCTGGACATCTTACTGTTCATCACCGATGGAAGAGAACAAGAACAACCCCAGGTTTCTCTTCACCACTTGTAACAGAATTAAAAAACCCAAGAAACAAACAAACGAAAAAACCTGTTCTTTGTAACATGTGAATAGTTGGAGCCACCTGGTGGATAAATAATGCAACTGCACTGTTATGGTTTCTCACCACGTTACAGTACTTGTTTCAGCAAAGGTAAATAAACCCAACCTGGAGGTGTATTAGCTTTGGTTACACAAGCTAACCCAAGCTAGCAGAAGCTGATTACAACAGTGCCCACAGCACCTGTGGGCACTGTTGTAATCAGTTGCTGTATGTTTGATAGTGAAAATATTCTCTCTGTATTTATTATTAATATGTATTTTATTATAAACACTGCTAGCATGTAACTTGAAAGTTACAGTCATCTTGGTGCACAAATAGTAACTTTATTCACGAGTAGCCATTTTGGTTTGCATGCTAAGCTAATATAGTCCCACTCAGAAGTTTAGGATCACTTGAAAAATGGCAAAAAATCATATTTTGCATGGTTGGATCTTAACAAGGTTCCTAGCAGAGCTTCAACAGGCAACAAGAAGAAATGATAGTGTCAGGGAGCTGGGTCTGTGACCTGAGGAGATTCGGGTCAGCTTGCTAAGGCTCTGCCCCAGTGGAATCGCTTGCATCCAGGTCTCCGCCACGAAGAAGTCCCACACTCACCGCTTCGGTCGGACCTCCCGTCGCCTGCCTCATTTTTGGCGAGGACATGGTCAGACGATGAGGATTCTGCGGCATCAGCTTCCTGTTGGAGTCAAATTGTTAAATGTTGTCATTGTGTTTCTTAAATTTGTAAAGTCTTAGTTCAAACTATAGGATCAAAGACATTCCTTTGTCTCTGACCACCTCTCCAGCCAATCTGGTGCTGGGGGAGGCTGAAGTGTTTTATTATAGGCACATCCTATCTGAAAGATCTGTTTCTTGTGTGGTAAGCTTCCTGCTTTTATGACCCTTTTGGTGAGCAGGACATCACACAAACGCACCCCCAAACACATTCATACACACACACACACACACACAGTGCCTTGTCTTATAGATCCATAGGGGGGGTTTACGAGGGGATGTGCTTGTGTAAACTATTGTGTTGTGTAAACTGTAACTGTCATGGAAATAAATAGCTGCGAGGAGGGCTGCTTGTTGAAGAAGTTGGGTTGGAGACAGATGAGGAGCGTTGAGCTCCATGAGCCTGGTTCCGACCAAGCCTTCCCTTGCTAGCAAGTAAAAGATGTTTGCCTTGTTTCTTTCGTTAACGAGAATAAGTTTCTAAACTAGCAGGGCCTGTGGAAGCGCAGACCCAACACTCCCCTTGCACCCACTTCCAGGAGGAAGCGGCGTCCATGCCACAAGCACTCTCTGCTGCGGTCGGAACCCTAGACTTCACTGGAGCGACCAGCAGTGGTGAGTCAAAGAGATTTTTGCTTTACTCCCTCAGAGCCGGGGGACATTAGGACTGTTTATTCGGAGAAGACTAACTCTGGGACTATTCACACATTACATGACTGCAGAGCTAACATTTCCAAGTCCGCCATAGACAATTCTTTTCTGGACTCAAAGCCAAGTTGTGAACTCATAGACAATGTTTTCACGGACAATCAGGTGGAGAATGTTTTGTGTGTTACTGAATCAGCTTTCTTGGAGACAAAGAGCTAGTTTGGGGCCTGTTTAAGTACCAAAAAAAAACCTATTACTAACCATGCTATAAAAACCAAGAATGAGACTGACTGTGTTTCAGGCTATGAAAAGTTGAAACAAGCTGAATTCAGTGAACTAGCTCTTATGTCATCCACTTCCGGCAGCCTAGAAACTGTTCGCAAGGGACATGCTAGCTGTGAGACTCAGCCTCTGGAGCCAACCTGGCTTGAATTTCAGTCCCACAGTGGCTCAGCTGAGTTGGAGGACTCAGGTTGCTCTGGATCCCCAGAGGAGCTTGTTTCGGTTGCCACTGGGGTTGCAAGGGGGGCAGAACAGAACAGGCAAAAACTCAAACATGCCAAGCCTGTAGTCAAAACTGTGAAGAAGTGGACTAACGCAGCAAAGCAGGAACTGCAGGACTGTTTTGACTGCACTGATTGGACTGTTTTTGAAGCTGCATCTGATAACCTGGATGAGCTCACGGACACTGTGACATCACACATCAGTTTTTGTGAAGACGTGTGTGTGCCAACAAAGACCTTTTGCACATACAACAACAATAAACCATGGTTCACTCCTAAACTCCAACATCTTCGTAAGGCCAAGGAGGACGCCTACAGAAGTGGTGACAGGGCCCTGTACAAGCAGGCCAGGAACACACGGACCAAGGAGATCAAAGCAGCTAAAAGGATCTACTCCCAGAAGCTGGAAGAACAGCTCTCAGCCAACGATCCTGCGTCAGTGTGGAGGGGCCTGCAGGAAATCACCAGCTACAGACGCCCCCCACCCACTGTTGAAGCAAACAGAGACCTGACCAACGAGTTAAACACATTCGACTGCAGGTTTGAGACGGACAGACTCCCACGCCTCACCCTCCCCTCCCCAGAGACATTGCTTCAGACATTGACCCCCAACACACCTTCCACTTCTCCCCCTTCACCCTCACCCTCCCCAATCCAGTCTCAACGACCACCCCACCCTCCCCAATCCAGACCCAACGACCACCACCACCCTCCCCAATCCAGACTCAATGACCACCACCACCCTCCCCATTCCAGACTCAACAACCACCACCACCCTCTCCAATCCAGACTCAACGACCTCCATCACACCTCTCACCCCCCTTTCCTCCTCCCTGAAACTCAGAATACACACTGAGGATGTGAGCCGACTATTTCAGAAACAGAAGCCCATGAAAGCCCCCGGACCAGACGGTGTCTCACCCTCCTGCCTCAAAACCTGTGCAGAACAGCTGGCTCCCATCTTTACTCACATCTTCAACAGATCCCTGGAGCTGTGTGAAGTTCCCTCCTGCTTCAAACGCTCCACCATCATCCCTGTTCCCAAGAAACCCACCATCACAGGACTGAATGACTACAGACCTGTCGCCTTGATGTCTGTGGCCATGAAATCCTTTGAACGACTGGTGTTAGACCATCTGAAGGACATTACAGGCCACCAGCTGGACCCTCTGCAGTTTGCCTACCGGGCAAACAGGTCGGTGGATGATGCAGTGAATATGGGGCTGCACTACATCCTGCAACACCTCGACCGCCCGGGAACTTATGCCAGGATCCTGTTTGTGGACTTTAGTTCGGCTTTTAACACCATCGTGCCTGAACTTCTCTCCTCCAAACTCTTCCAGCTCAGCGTGTCACCAGCTACCTGTCAGTGGATCACCAGCTTCCTGACAGACAGGAAGCAACAAGTGAGGCTGGGGGAGATCACCTCTGAAACTCGGTCCCTCAGTATTGGTGCCCCTCAAAGATGTGTCCTCTCACCACTACTGTTCTCCCTCTTGTGGAATTAAAGAAATTGTTTTACTGCTACAATGTATCTAATAGCATTAGCATCGCATTAATAATATCACATATAGCTTTAAGACGGCAGGGAGACATTTAACACACCGACACCATATTAACCTTTATTACAGGTGCAGTCATAATCATTTTTATATTGTTATATCTCTATATACACATTGCAGTTTTGTGCTCATAAAAGAGTTGAAGCTCCCCCAGGTAATTAAAGGTTAAAAGCTTCGTTCGACGTTAGGTTCGGACGATCCATTGGATAAGAGGCTGGGAGCTGAGGAAAGATCGCACACATGCTTACAAAACACATATATATCACATATAATCTAGAAACAGATCTGAGCAGAGGCCTGAATGTATTCAGCAAACCTGTAGCACTAGAGTCTACCCAACAACAGGTGACAAGAAGGAGGGGACCAGCCCATGGGGACCCAGAGGCCTGGGACCATCGCCTTATTTGGAAGAAGATGCCAGAAAGAGGAACTCTTGTGTCTGCATTTATCTCTTAAAATTGATCATTGTCTGTAAAAGAGGCAAATAATGTTCTTAAGATGCAAATTATGTGCTTGTAAACGCATGAGGGGGCGTCATAATACCCTGATATTATAAAAGCAATCTGAAATGTATTTTGGGCGAAGATTCTTGCTGATGTGTGCAGTAACTATCTTCCCGCGCGTGTGTTTAAATAAAATCATTGTTTGACCGACCTCTTCTGGACCATCATTGTTTTACTCTCATCCTCAATTTCGGACCCGTAACATTTGGTGCATTGGCCGGTGTTGAGGGGGAGAGAGTTGGAGATTGAGACCGAGAGGGTCCAAGGCGCTCGAACGGGCAGACACGAGTCAGTGGTCGAAGTGAGTGGACATAAGCCGGCTTATTCAAAGGTAAGGCACTACCTGTTGAATTATTTCCAAAATGTGCCAATTGGATATTACAAAATTAAAAGTTTACTCACTGAAATTACTGGTAAATGTCTGTTTTGATTTTGGTGAAAATCTCATGAGAACTAAAGTATAAGTTGAAGTAAAGATACGTTGAAAATAAGTATAGAGTAAAGAGAATAAGTGTATTTAAAGCAGTTGGACTGCTAAGTGAATTTAGAATAATAGGTAATTGGTCGTTTTGTGGATTACACTCCCAATTGGTTATAAGGTTGGACCTGCTTCGGTCATACACTTGTTCTGAGGTGTTGATTGTTGTTTCAAAGTATTACAAATTTCTGTAGAACGGCAGTTGGACGGCTAAGAAGCGCATTTTCTCGGAGTTAACGCTCCCTCCTGGATGACGACGGTTATCCTTGACCTATCGTGAATAGGGTTAGTACGGTTGGTGACCGGGGAGGACTTGGGAATCTCCAAAATAACTAGTGGTTGGACCACTTTACCGTTTGGAACGGTATTTGCGCTTTTTTGGGTAGTAAAGCTTGGAGCTTGGGCGTTGGACGCTTTTAAATTGAGTTAGGGATTTTAGAGATTAGACCAGAGACAGGTTGGACCTGATACTGGGTAATTGACAATAAAAAACTTGGAGTTTGTCCCTTGGAGGGTTAATATAAATTTTTCAAAATTCTGTAGGTTGTGCAATCTCAGGCCTGATAATTGTTGTTATTGTAATTAAAAGACGTCTGTGTAATATAAAGGAGATTTCTGTGTGAAAGGAGTCTGTGAGTCAGGCTGGTATTATTTTTAGACTGTGTGTGTGAAAATGCAAATAAGGCAGCTGCGAGGTCACTAGAGTTTTAGGAAGTTTATAGGGCTTTGGAGTTGACGTCACTGGAGGTGGGCCACGCCCCCTTTCCGCCATGACAGTAGGCTAGACACAGGATACAGCTTCAGCTATGGTTCGTACGTGTTGTGTTATCAGTTGCAACGTTTGATCACACGATCGTGAAGGCAAGAAGCTGGATAATGGGCTCTTTTCATCGTTTTTCAACCTGGAGGCAACGTGAGGGATCCCATGTATCCGATATTACTAAACAAAGACGTCAGGCTTGCATTGCAGCGGTGAGACGAGCGGATCGAGTTCTGTGCAATCCCCAGCTTTTTGTTGGTTTGGTCTCCGCATCTTCTTTCCGGTGAGTTCTAAATTAATTCATATCACTATTAAAATGCTTTTAGTGTTATTTTCAATGTGCTGAGGTCATAGATAATGAGATAAAACATGCTAATGTGTGATGCTGCAGAACCACGTCATGTCATCATGTCGACTGAGTAGCTTATGATTTAGCATTATTGCAGGCAAACCAGCATATGAAATGGATGTAACAAATCCAGACTGGGCACCAACACTGCCCATTGGCCTCTAAAAACATACTAAATTGCTCTCATTGTACACTAATCCGCACATAACTTCCAGATGAATCACACACCTGTCATCTGCACTAATTTTATCTTACAGGCTTTTATGCAGCTGCAGAGTCTGAAGGTGTGCCCCGTGCAGAAGTAATCGATGAAGATCTGACAGAAGAACAACAACAAAATTACAATGTCATAGCTGTGGACAGCAGTTGTGTTGGACAAGTGGAGGTTGAGGTACCACCTGTAAATGTGGACAGTGGTGATCGGACAGACAGCATCACAGAAGCTAAAGGGCAGACGAAGCATTGTGTGTGCAATGAACAGGGCAGAGCAGAAATAAACACAACACTGGTTGATAAGATTGTTAAGGTTTGCTGTGTTTTGGTGAATATGTGCCCCAGTGTGGTTGTCAAACCAGCGCCAAATGAAACTTGCTCTTGTTGAGTATTCATAAAGCTGTTGTGTTGCATGTGTAGTTCATTGTAAATAATTGTACTTTGTGTGAAGTAATTTCAATAAAACAGAAAAGAATAGTATACATGTTTTTTTTTTGTTTTTTTTTATTCTTGATCTTATCACATGTACTTAGCAAGTACATAGAAATGAAATGCAAACTATTTACATGGCAACACACAGCTGGCATCAATCTTGAACCACAAAATGAAACATTACAGGCTATTTAGAGCAGCACATTGTTTGGAGAAGTATTTCCCAACAAGTTCAGGAAGACACACTTTAAGAAAGAAGTCTTGTGCTTGCTTTAAACGTGGTTCCCAGAAATCCACATCAGGGAAGATGCGTATGACAGGTCTCTCTGTGTCCACACAACGAGGTCACAGTGCAGTTTCATTCAGTCGTTGTGAGTGCAGTACCTGAAACACACAAAAACCACTTTTAATAAAAGGTCTGTAATGAACCAAGGCTAATATAGATGGTTTGGCTGTACGTGCAAATCAAAAACTGTAACAAGGAAGTTGTTTAGAAAGTTATCATGTTCAAAGTTATCATGTTATCATGTTACCTTTGTCTTAACGACAACGTACAGTTGTCGCAGCGTGGAGGCATAAAGATGGACAAATCTTGCACCCAGCCGTTCGTGAATTGGATGTGGGCCTCCAGGGATTTATAATTCTTAAACTGGTTTGCTGTGTATGCGCTGACTCCACAGACAAGGTATGCAAAGATCGGGATAGGACAAAGGCGGTAAGATAAAATTAGTGCACATGACAGGTGTGTGATTCATCTGGAAGTTATGTGCGGATTAGTGTACAATGAGAGCAATTTAGTATGTTTTTAGAGGCCCATGAGCAGTGTTGGTGCCCAGTCTGGATTTGTTACATCCATTTCATATGCTGGTTTGCCTGCAATAATGCTAAATCATAAGCTACTCAGTCGACATGATGACATGACGTGGTTCTGCAGCATCACACATTAGCATGTTTTATCTCATTATCTATGACCTCAGCACATTGAAAATAACACTAAAAGCATTTTAATAGTGATATGAATTAATTTAGAACTCACCGGAAAGAAGATGCGGAGACCAAACCAACAAAAAGCTGGGGATTGCACAGAACTCGATCCGCTCGTCTCACCGCTGCAATGCAAGCCTGACGTCTTTGTTTAGTAATATCGGATACATGGGATCCCTCACGTTGCCTCCAGGTTGAAAAACGATGAAAAGAGAGCCCATTATCCAGCTTCTTGCCTTCACGATCGTGTGATCAAACGTTGCAACTGATAACACAACACGTACGAACCATAGCTGAAGCTGTATCCTGTGTCTAGCCTACTGTCATGGCGGAAAGGGGCGTGGCCCACCTCCAGTGACATCACGCTCCAAAGCCCTATAGAGACTGTTACACATTGCTGAATGCCTGTATTTAAGACGCTGGTTTTGCTTATTACAATATGGTAAGTGAAGTTTTTATTTCTTGCCATGACTGTATGACTTTTTTGCTGGGTTTTGAGATAGGATACATAAACTGTTGATACTTATGACCGTTATTTGGGGTCTGAAAACTGAAATTGACTGTGAAATAATTTCATTAATAAATATGTCTGTAAGTGATGTCTCTTTTGGTGGGTCCAAGTAAGATGTTTTAGGATTTTTAGATGGGTTTTGTTTCAGTTTGAGATAATATATACAGTTACATTTGGTGTTTCTCAGGTATTGTGGTTGACTTTGAGTGATACATATAGGTGTAAGTCGTTTGATGTTTGTTGGGCAAAGGAGGACTTTAGAAGATTGTAAGTGGTTTTTACTTTAGTCCGATAATATATAAGTAGTTAGATTTGACAGACTTTTTACATTTTGGCTTTATGTTAATATAGGTTGCAACGGGCACAGAGGAAACACAGCACAACATCTTAAGGGTTTAAAATAATAATAAATAAATGAATGAAGTTTCTTAAGGGTTCTTGTGTGTGTTTTTAGGGATAGTTTTTGCGGGTTTTTAGGGGGAGTGTGTGTTTGTGGTGTTTGTGTGTGTCAAACGGAGATAACATGAAAACAGAGGAATTAGAGACTAGAATGCCAGAAGGCAATAAAATGCAAATTAAGAAGCTGTGAACTGCTTAAACCACAGTTGGTTTCACAAGTACTGCTGCAAACATTGTTGAATGCGTGTGTTTAAGACGCCATTTATGTTTATTAGAGGGTTATAAATAAAGTTTTGAGTTGCTGTAGTGGATGTATAGTAATTGACTGAGTTTTGAGTTATATATATATATATACGGAGTGCATTGTATATACTTAAGACTAACATATTACTTTCAGTAGTAACCTCTCTTCAGAAATAAAGGCTGTGGTGTTTTATTTTTCCAGTTATGCGTGTGCTGTGAGAAGGATTAGAGGTTTCAATTGTTCTTATTTCATTTGCTCTTTCTGAGTTTGAAAAGCATGCCTGTAAAATACTCTTAGGAAAGTGTATTTTGAGTGATTTTAACTGTGTGAATGCTGTCAGTATTTGATTTGAGTGACTCTGTGTGATTTGTACCAAATAGTAAATAAGTAATAACAACACTAGGGAGGTTTATAGTAGAATGAGTGAAAAGTGGGAGGTTGAGAGAAGAGGTAGTGTGTGTGAGACGATTATGAAAGTATTGGGTGAATGATGTCACAAAAACTGACAAATGCAAAAAACTTGGAATATTTAAAAGTGTGCATGAAATAAGGGTGTATTGTTTTTAGACCAAGACTTAGTAAAACTAAAGAGGGTTTGTAGACTGTAAATATGAAAAAACAAGGGTTTGATTAATTTGTAGAAACAGGAAAGAGAAACAGGAAATACTGTGCTGCTGTGTGTGTGAGAGGAAGGTGTGTGTGTGACTGACGATGTCAGGGGAGCACCCAGAGAAATAGGCAGACGAGTTAAATTCTAAGAAGATGAAGCGAATGCATGTTTTAAGAAAAGTAAAGTAATAAAATTATATTAATTACAGGTTTTAGAAAAGAGACAGACCGAGAGAAATAAATACATGAACTAACAAGTACATTAATGAAGTGAAAACGCACGTACACAAACTGTTACATGTGAAATTATTGTTGGAAAGTTTAATACACACATGAAATAAAGAAAGCAGTTTACACTCCTTTAATTTCCAGAACCAGTGTGTCCCCTAGACCTGATAACACCCTTGCCCAGTTGGCCCCCGTATCAGGCGAGCATGGAAGGCTGGACAGCCCATGACGGGTAAGATCCCACCTCGAAACCCTGGGACAACCTAAGGCAAGGCGCAGTCACGATTGCTTGAACCTCAGTCCCCAAGTGAGCCTGGAGTCACTGGAGGAGACGGGACTTAACGGGTAAAGCCGCTGGGCACAGGCGGAGGGGAAATGTCATTAACAATGACCAGTGATGAGCCAAAGAGAGAAAACACACCCTGTCAAAAGGAGTCTGAAACACTGCAAAAGAAACATTTACAAGATCACATAGATCACAAAGAAACATTTATAAAAATCACACATACAAACAGAAAATGCACTAACCCTACAGAGATAAGCTCATGAAGATTAATGCATAAGATAGTGATTAAAACCTGGCTAAGAACACAAACATATGTAATTAAATCAGCTTGCTAATTTCATGAGTGTTAAAATGGTGTGAATGTTGAAGAAAATACACTTAAAACACACTTGGATAAAATAGAGTTGTGGAATAACTCAAAAGAAGCTGTATGACAAGGGAGTGAGTTATGGGGAAAACAAAACAAAACAAAAACAAAAACAAAAGAGAAGTGATTAAAGTAGTTTAAAAGAGTGACTTAGGAGTGCTCTTGCACTGATTGATCAAAGTAAGTGATTAGTATAGAAAGAAAATGAAAATAATTGAATAACGTGATAAGGTTTAAACATGTATTTCTCTTGCCAAGTTTACTTGTGGAGATATGATTCAGTATGTAAATTAGCTGGAGTGAGTGATGACAGAGGAGCTTCCTGTGTGTGTGTGTGATTGAGGCCTTAAGGAAGGGAAGCAAAGTAGACTGTTCAGAGGTGCGGATTTGGACAAGAAATTTATAATTTAGTGTTGAAACATTGTTATAACGTGTTTATATTTTAGGCTGAATCTAAGTATGGTGAAGTGTCAAAGGGGACATGGTTGTGTGTAAAACGGTGCAGCTTTGACAAGGTTTTCAGTGCGTTGAATGGGTGAAATTTAAGATTGTTTAAGATTTTTTGGGGCTGTTGTTTTTCATTTTAATAGAGGGAGTTTTGATAAACATGGACATGTCTAAAAGGGCCCATAGTTTTTGTAACAGTGCACTTAAAAGAACCTGTCAGGTGATTTTGTTTTGTACTTTGATGAGCTAATAATCAGCTCTCTTTCTTTCCCATTTTTGTTCTGAAGCAGGCCTGGAAGAAAGTGAACTAACAGCGCTGACAAATTTCCGGACAAACAAATATGAGGTGACTTTTCCAGATTTCAATGGGTGGAGGAAAGGCTACCTGTGGGGACCTTATCAGATTGAAAGTCCCTCTCTAAAAGGATTGCCGCGAGCCAATCCAGACAAAAGCATAAAGAACTATTTTCCTAAAAACAAAATAAAACAAATGAATGAGCTCATGTTGCTGAGAGTGAAGACTCTGATTATTTGCGAGGGAGTCCACACTATCAGCAAGACCTGATGTTAATGCATGTGAGTGAGTGTGTGACTGGACCAAGGTGGGGATGAATAAAATGTTGGCAAACAGGAGGAGTGGAAGATTTAATTCTGGGGATGCTGATGTTTGCTTGGAGGGAATTTTTGTTTTATTTACTGGGGTTGGATTATGTTATTACATTATAAAATGCTAAATGCTAAAAGGGAAACATTTTTTGATATGACTCATGTTACCATTAACTGAAGAAACACATGATTGATAACTGTTCTGTTTTAAGTTTTTTGTTATGACACAAATTGGATCATAAAGGGGGAGAGTTGAGTATGAAATGTAAAGTATAGGTGTTGTTTCCAGGAAATTCCAAGGATCCAGACTTTTGCATGGAGCAAGGAGTTCGAGAAGATTTGACATAATGATTAAATAGATTTTATTCCTTAAATACAGGCTTACAGGGCTGGAGCAGATCTACCGGAGAGGAGGATGGCTGAGGTGTTTGGAGAGATGATATGACTAACCTTTTTCCTTTAATTTCTTAAGCCCGGGTGATGCATTTTGAGTTTTTGAGTTTTTATTTATTTGGACACATCTGGTGTGTCCAAATATAAAGGGGGAATTTAAGGGGTAATTTGTAATGGGTTCTTTGGAATGGGTTCTAGGATCATTTTATGACTTTTGGAGTTTTTGATCATTTAGATATGGTAAAACTGAGGCAGAAATTGTTATTTTTAAATAAAGTTATTTTTAAAGTAAAATGAACTGAATCCTGTTTAGAAGATAAAATGCCGGTGTTCATGAGAAGCTGTACACCAAATTTAAAGGGAAATTGTGGGACATTTTTGAATAAAAGATATGCTTTGGGGAAAACTAGTGAAGATTTTAGGAGTAGAAAATGTTTGATTTCTTTTTATTTCTAGAATAAGTGGTTATAATGCAGGCTTACACATACAGATATTACATAGATTTATTTCTAGGGTAGAGGAGAGAGCTTCTTAAGAGAGTGTTAAAAGTGTCGCTGACTCAAATGAATAATATTGGAGATTATATATGTAGATAATGGAAACTTGTCTAACTGGCATTAACAGTAACTTTTGCATGTTATGTATATGCTTGAAGCAAAAAGAGGCGTAAATCCTGATAGAAATTTTGAAGTGTGCTTTCTAGCGCAGATTTAGGCTGACATGGGGATGGTGTATATTTTACCCTGGGTGTGTTTAATAGAACTAAAAGCGTTGCTCACACGCATAAAGAGTATTGAGATTAAGTAAAGTTAATATAAAGGATAAAGCCCAGAACATGATATTGTGAACCAAGTTTGAATAATTAAAGGAACATTGGATGAACACAGTAGATTAGTGAGGTGTAGCAGAGAGAGGCTTTTTGTTTTCTATCTTTTACAGGAAAAGATTTCAGGACCACAGCGACCATAGGGGGGCGAGAATCCTGGAAGCCCCAGACCGAACGGAACCAACCAGAGAAAGGAGAAAAACAGAGCACAAAATTCCAGTGTTTTCTAATTTCTGCTACATAACTTTGCACTTTTGCTGTAACAAAACAAATTTCCCACCTGTGGGACTAATAAAGGCCATCTTATCTTATCTTATCTTATCTTAATACACCTAGTTGTTTATATTACAAAGAAGATCAAAAGCTTGTTAGACACAGGTTATAATGGAAGCATAAAAGGGATGAGAGGAACTTTACATAACATAGAAATCCTGCAACAATTCGTAAATTGCCCAAACACAGTGTTCAGACCGGATATGCGCTACCCGTTAAAGGGGGCGAAGAAATCAGGCCTAAGTTTGAAAAATGAAATGGGTTAACTCGATAGAGGATGTTTCCAAAGGTTGAGAAAATAATGTAGGACCTTTTACCAGGAGAAAGCTAATTGTATCTTTTACACTTTACAGTGTGCACTGAGGGAAGTCAGGAATAGTTTAAACTAGGATTGAAAAATTAAACTAGGTGAAAAAAGGGGGTGTAGCAAGTAGATTTAGGGCAGCTCACAGCCTGGCGCAAACGCAAGGTGCCGTCACACAGCTTAAGTTATTTGTTTGATTTATTTTTATGACAAAATAATATAGAAAACAGCACATGTAGTGAGAGAACACCCACTAAAAGTTCTGATTACACATAGTGTGGTGGCATATGTGAACTCGCAGGCGTTCACTATGACATCATTAGCACAACAGAGACTGAGTAAAGTTTTAGATGCTCCAAATCTGACATTTACACATGAAGGAATCAATATGGCAGATTTAATGGGATCAGGAGAACCTCATGATTGTACTAAGAAAGCAGAAGTTGAAGGGAAAGTCAGGGAAGATTTAAAAGCAGAACCTATCCCTGGAGCTGAGGATTGGTTCATAGATGGCTGCTGTCACCGTGATGAAGAAGGACTGAAAGCAGGCTACGCTGGGGTTTGCAGAAGAGGACAACACTATGAGGTAAGAGAAGCTGGAAGAATCGAGGGTCAACAGTCAGCACAGAGAGCTGAAGTAATAGCTCTGACTCGAGCCCTCAGACTGGCCAAGGACATGAAGGTGAACATTTACACCGATTCAGCTTATGCGTTTGGGGCAGCTCACGTGGAACTTGCTCAATGGAAGAGAGCAGGTTTCAGAACAGCAACTAATGCCCCAATATGCCATAAGAAGGAAATGGAGGAACTGGAAGAAGCTCTGAATGACCCAGACGAGGTAAGTATCATAAAATGCAAAGGACACTCTCAGGAAAACACAATGGTGGCCAAAGGGAACCAGAAAGCAGATGAAGCCGCAAAAGAAGCTGCAGGCTACAAAGGATGAAGGCAAATGGTGGAGGTCACTGCCGAGGAGGAACCAAGCACTGATGTGTTGGAGGAAGCCAGACAGGCTCAGGAAGGAGCCGCCCAAGAGGAAAAAGAGGTGTGGGAGAACCGAGGAGCCCGGAAAGAAGGAGGTCTGTGGCGAGGATCTCACGGGCGACCAGTTCTAACAGCTAAGCTGGCTGAAAAGAAGGTAAGTGAGGCGCACGGGCTTGGCCATGTAGGAGTGACACAGATGGAGAGAAACTTGTGTCACTGGTGCCACCCTGAGCTGAGAAACATGATAAAGGAGAAAGCCAGAACTTGTCTAATTTGCGGGGCACACAATCCAAAGCCAGCGGTGAAGCCAGAAACAGGTAAGTTCCTCATGCCAGAGAGGCCCGGAGAAGAAATCGTGATTGACTTCACCGACATGATCGATCCAGGACCGGGAGGAGTCAGGTATTTGCTGGTGTGTGTGGATGCTCTGACCGGATGGCCAGAGGCGTGGGCGACTAAAAGAGAGGACGCGAGAAGCGTTATTAAATGTCTGATCAACCACTACATACCAAGGCATGGGTTTCCCAAGAGAATTAGGTCAGATAATGGAACCCATTTCAGGAATCAAGATCTGGCAGAGGTGGAGAAAATGTTGGGAGTCCAGCATAAGTTTGGGACAGTGTATCATCCGCAGTCCCAGGGGAAGGTAGAAAGAATGAACCTAAATTTGAAGAACAAGTTAGCTAAGATCTGTGCGCAGACAGGGTTAAACTGGGTTGCAGCCCTGCCAATTGCTTTGATGACCATAAGATGCTCTGTTAACCAATCAACAGGTTTCACGCCCTACGAGCTGCTGACAGGACGGCAGTTTCCGGCGCCCTGGACAGTGGTCCCGGTGGAGCAGCCCAGAAAAAGTAACAGGTCTCATGCTGAATATTTTAATGAGTTGAAAGCTCTTGTGTCCAGTTTCACAACACAGGTCACCTCTGGAAGACCCACAGCAGAAAAGGAGGTCCCAGATGCAAAAGCAGTGTGGCTGAAAGTCATCAAGCGGAAGTGGAAAGAACCCCGCTGGACCGGTCCGTACGAGGTGACTGTCCGGACGGCCACAGCGGTCCGACTGAAAGGGAAAGGCGAGACCTGGTTCCACTGGACGCAGTGCGCTGCAGCAGACGAGAGCTTGGTGCAAGACAACCCAGCTATACTAGACACGGGTGGTAACGAGAATCAGAGGCAGAATAAATCCTCTCACCTGTGCAACGGGCCGACCAGTAGTCCACCTGGAAGGCCGAAGCAAGAAGAACAGCCAAGGAGGAGATCACCACGTCAACACAAAGGAGTGGTAACAAATTAAGGAGAAGAAAAGGAACAAAAGTTTATGCTAAAAATACAAATCTCACACAACACAATGCACCCACACGAATCAGATACACGTAATGGGACACGTGAAGAGAAGAAATTGGTAAAAATGCTTCTCACAACCACATGCTTGCTATATCAGATAGTATTAGTTATGGCCGTGTGTTTTCTTGTGTATTTTTTGCAGACCGCCCCAGGTAACCTGTCTGAGCACGGAGGCCAGTCCAGCCCAACACCCACTGAGGATTGAAAATCCCCTAGAGGGCTGGATGACATCCGTGTTCGGGCAGTGGAAGGGGTTTGTGGTTTCTGCAATGCTTTCTATTGCTGCTTTTCTAGGGATTTTGGTCACCTGTGGGTGCTGTCTCATTCCTTGTGTCAGAAGATTGTTGGAAAAGGTAATCACGAGGGCAGTGGATCCCGGGGAAGTGACCCCGGTGTCCATGATGCCATTGATAGACATGGAAGAAGCTGAGGAGGCCGAGGAGTGACACAGCACACGGTATGGTGACCTCTTGTGGTCAAGAGGTCAAAAGGAGGAATTGTGGAATTAAAGAAATTGTTTTACTGCTACAATGTATCTAATAGCATTAGCATCGCATTAATAATATCACATATAGCTTTAAGACGGCAGGGAGACATTTAACACACCGACACCATATTAACCTTTATTACAGGTGCAGTCATAATCATTTTTATATTGTTATATCTCTGTATACACATTGCAGTTTTGTGCTCATAAAAGAGTTGAAGCTCCCCCAGGTAATTAAAGGTTAAAAGCTTCGTTCGACGTTAGGTTCGGACGATCCATTGGATAAGAGGCTGGGAGCTGAGGAAAGATCGCACACATGCTTACAAAACACATATATATCACATATAATCTAGAAACAGATCTGAGCAGAGGCCTGAATGTATTCAGCAAACCTGTAGCACTAGAGTCTACCCAACAACAGGTGACAAGAAGGAGGGGACCAGCCCATGGGGACCCAGAGGCCTGGGACCATCGCCTTATTTGGAAGAAGATGCCAGAAAGAGGAACTCTTGTGTCTGCATTTATCTCTTAAAATTGATCATTGTCTGTAAAAGAGGCAAATAATGTTCTTAAGATGCAAATTATGTGCTTGTAAACGCATGAGGGGGTGTCATAATACCCTGATATTATAAAAGCAATCTGAAATGTATTTTGGGCGAAGATTCTTGCTGATGTGTGCAGTAACTATCTTCTCGCGCGTGTGTTTAAATAAAATCATTGTTTGACCGACCTCTTCTGGACCATCATTGTTTTACTCTCGTCCTCAATTTCAGACCCGTAACACTCTACACTAATGACTGCACCTCCAAGAACTCGGCTGTTAAACTCCTAAAGTTTGCAGATGACACCACCGTCATTGGCCTCATTCAGGATGGTGATGAGTCTGCATACCGGCAGGAAGTTGAGCGGCTGGTACTCTGGTGCAGTCAGCACAATCTGGAGCTGAACACTCTTAAAACTGTAGAGATGACAGTGGACTTCAGGAGACATCCCTCAACTCTGCCCCCCCTCACCATATCAGACAGCCCTGTGTCGACTGTGAAGATCTTCAAGTTCCTGGGTACCACCATCTCCCAGGACCTGAAGTGGGAGACCAACATCAACTCCATCCTCAGAAAGACCCAGCAGAGGATGTACTTCCTGAGACAACTGGGGAAGTACAGTCTTCCACAGGAGCTGCTGATCCAGTTCTACACTGCAGTCATTGAGTCTGTCCTGTGCTCCTCCATCACAGTCTGGTATGGTGCAGCCACTAAACAGGACAGGAGCAGACTGCAGCGGACTGTACGGGCAGCAGAAAGGATCATCGGCGCCCCCCTGCCCTCTATCCAGGATCTGTACCTCTCAAGAACCAGGAAACGGGCAGGGAAAATCATCACAGACCCCTCACACCCTGGACACAGACTTTTTGATCTGCTGCCCTCTGGCAGACGGTACAGAAGCCTGCAGACCAGGACCACCCGACATAGGAACAGTTTCTTCCCCCTCGCCATCTCCCTCCTAAACAGTTGACCTGTCACACTGCTCCCACTGCCAGACTGCAACTGCACCTTATGTACATTCTGTAGTATTCATTCCACCTCATTTCATTTCTGGGTTTTATGTATATATGTTCAGATTAGTTATTTATAGTTGGTTTACACAGCTTTGTGTATGTATGTGTATGCATGTGTAATGTATATATAGACACGTGTGTGTGTGTGTGTGTGTGTGTGTGTGTGTGTGTGTGTGTGTGATTTACATTGCTGTGCTTGAGAGCCACCATCTACCGGAACCAAATTCCTTGTATGTGTCTGCACATATACTTGGCCAATAAACACGATTCTGATTCTGATTCTGATCAAATGCAGGATTGAAAACCAACTTAATTAGGATCTTTGCAGACCTTTGTTGGAGAACAGGGAGCACATAAGAGGAGGTTACAGAATGACCAGAAAAAGAACAAGGGAAATGATACAAAGGAAGCAAAACTCAATGCAAGACACAGGAGACAAATGACCAGAAAAGCCCCCAAAACAAAACAGCAACAACAAAAAATACCCAGGACGTTAGAATAATCTGAACCCAGAATACACAGTGATGATAATAATAATGTAATAATAATGATGAAAATTATTGGTCTATACATTAACTCTAGTACTTTTCACAGGGTCCCTGCAAAGCCTGTGAAAGCTGACAGTCAAAGTAAACAAGACATTTGAAAGGGCTGTAAATGTTTGAAGTGAGACTTGCAGCCTGCAACATGCACACGTCATGATGTATATGTAACCTTCACTAAAACATCACAGCCATGACAAGTGTGACTTCTGAACATCCTTAGAATGCTTATGGTTCAAACACCAACAAGAGAAAGAAAAACAAGTCTGTGTGAGCACAGGACACACTCACCCCACTTACCTCTCATCACATCTGCGAGAGGGTGAAAACGCTTATTTATAGAGTGAAGGACTCTTTCATATGTGTGCTTTTGCTAATAGTAACTTTATTCTTTATTCTCAGTCAAAGTTTGACCAATATGTTAAATGAGAAATGTAGTTTGAGAAATGAAAATGAGGATGATTTTGTGTCTGCAGGCATGATCTTCTTCAACCTTTTATATCCGTGTCGGGGTACAGGCATGTGGAAACAAAAGGAATGTGTCGCCAACCAATCGTTACACATGATTTGTATAAGAAAAATGGTATTAAAAGTATTTTAAGAACGTGTGACTTATAAAATGTAATATTTAGTGAAGTGTGTTGAGTAAAATGTGATTGACACACAAGGTTACAAAGCGAAACAGTAAAGGAATGTATTCCTTAATAAGGAATTATATTAAAGAGAATTTACTAACAAACTGACGTAAGATTGTATAAACTGAACGAAACATTAAATATACATATGTGAGTGATGTTCAAATGTAATAGAGTTAGCCATGTTAACAATAACATAGAAAATCATGCATGTGGAAAACTCTGATAGATCGAGGGAGAATGTCAGGGTATAACTGGACATTATTTTATATAAACAACGTGACTGGATGTGTAGACAGGAGGAGAGAGAGGGGGCAAGTGAGTGGGCACTTGGCAGAGAATAAAAGAGAGGGCCCAGAAGTTTTCGTGGCTCTTCCTTACGTCATCTGCTAGATGAGCAGTTCAGAAGATTGAATATAAGAAGAAACTCTCTGTGAATGGTACTCATGGCCATTGATCAGTGGTCTTTGATCAGTGGTTGTTGATCAATGGTTGTTAATCAATGGTCATGAGAATTTGCATAATCATGATGAAGGAACTGACCTCCCAGCCCATTGTTCCTTCAGTGGGCTGGTTTCTCCCACTGAAAACATCCAGATGAACAGAATCAACTTTTGGAGATTTACTTATCTGGATGATTGAGAATGCATCAAGACATATACAGTGGGGAGATTAGAATCTTACTAAATTTAAAAAAAAAATTCCCCAGTGAACCTGTCCGGACCCAGAGCTTTGTTGTTTGGAAGCATCTGAATAACCTTAAAAATTTCGCTTTGCGTTATAGGTTTACATAAATCATCCCTTTGGATTCCAGTAACTTTGGGTAAATTTAGTCCTAAAAGAAGTGGTGTGTATCTTGTTTGTATGTTGATTTAAACTGGGAGCTATAAAACTGCTTATAAAAAGTTTTAAAAGTGTCATTAATTATTAAATTATCATATTTAAGTAAACCAGATGAGTCTCTAACATATGGGATATTACAAGGAGATCCCTTTTTACGAAGAAGATTGGCCAAATAGTGGTTAGGTTTGTTGGCAAAGTCATGCAACCTCTGCCTCGTGAAAAATATAGATTTCTCAGCCTTTCTTGTCAGCAGTCCCTCCAAAGCCTTTTTAACCACCTTAATTTCAGTTCATAATTGCTCAGAAGATGAGTCATTGTGTTTAACCTGAAGTTCGTGCAATTCTAATTCTAATTTTCGTTGCTCCATCTGATTTTTCTTCTTCAGGCCCGCTGAATATGATATAATTAGCCCATGGGTGTAAGCCTTGAGGGTGTCCCAGAGCAGGCCCGGAGAAACTTCAGGGGTTGCATTATCCTTTAAAAATTGTTTGAGCTGATCAGTTAAAAATATGTCGAATTTTGGGTCGTGAATCAAAAAGTTATGAAATCTCCAGTTAGAAACCAAGGGGCAGGATTTAGATCATTTAACTGAACAAAAACCAATAATAAAGTCGTTAGACTGTACTGGTGAAAAATAAATATTCAGAAATGACACTGCCTGACCAGTTAGGGTGCCCTTTAAGGAAACGTATCTACCAGACTTATCACAAATTGTTTGGTCAACTGTCAGCAGTAGGTGTTTATGTATTAAGATGGTTACACCGCGGCTCTTACTCGTAAAGGAGGAACTAAAAACTTGACCTCCCCAGTCGCGTTTTAATTTTAGGAGTGACTGAGGAGAGAGTTTCCTGTATCAAGGCAACATGAACATTTTCTCTCTTAAGAAAACTCAAGATTTTTTTCTGTTTGATAGGGCTATGTATACCTCCTACATTTCAAGAACAAAGATTTAACACCGAGTTGTCACTTATCATACAATATTTGAGGTAAACATTGAACCAATGCTTCACTAAGAGCTCTTCATGATCTGTTCATGTAAGATGGCGCCGGTGTACGCGGCTGCTCGTCTGTCGCTGTCAGTTTTGTTTGTTTTTATTTTGCTCCTGTCATGTGTCACTCAAGAAATCAGGTCTTTACTAGTGTATGATGGTCAAGCGCTTCTGAATCTCTGACGTTCTGGACAAAATACTGCTCCATTTTCTAATGGAGAACAGAATTCCTGGTAACCGCTGCTGTCACGAATACCGACCGGCCTATGCCGTGCTGTCATGCTACCTCCCCGGCGTAAGCATTGGGGTAGGCGAAGCGGTTGGCTGGTTAAACTCAAGCTCTCCTTGGTGCAGCATCTCACGGTCAAAGGAATACAGAGATTATTTCCTGGAGTTTTTGTGCACCGACATTTCCTGGACCCTGTGGATTCCTGCCTCATGACGTGCCGCCCCTCCGTGACCCCTGTCCTCCTCGGCTCAATGTGCGCCGGGTAAACCTCCGCAATCTGAGGCCGCTGTGTCGGGCTCCCTGTGCCACTGGGGCTCAGACCTCTGCCCCAGCTCCTGTCAGGATTGGGCTGGTAAACGCCAGGTCGCTGGTGAACAAATCTTTTATTCTGAATGAGTTATTCACCTTCTGCAACCTGGACTTCATGTGTGTCACTGAGCCTTGGCTTAACACTGGTGAGTCCAGTATTTTATCCGAACCATTGACCATTGACCATTGAACTTTTACCAGTGGGTTGTTCCTATTTTAACACACCAAGGACATCAGGGAAAGGAGGAGGTACGGTGGTTGTTTTTTAAATGGAAACAGTGTTTTTTACAGCCCTCGTTTTCCAGCTTTGAGCTCACGTGTTTTGAAGTTAATCGCTCTAACTCTGTGCTCTTTGCTGTTATTTATCGTCCCCCTAAATACAATAAGAATAAAATAAATGACTTTTCAGAATTTTCTAGCTGGGACTATGCCCAACTACGATCATGTTCTTATTGTGGGAGATTTTACTATCCATGTCTGCTGTCTTGACAAACCTCTGGTGAAGGAGTTTTTAAGCCTTATTGACTCTTTTAATCTGGTCCAGTCCGTACCTGGTCCCACACATGAACACAGACACACACTAGACCTGGTCTTATCACACAGTTTACCTATGTCTAACGTGGAAGTGACTGACACTACCATCTCTGACCATATGGCTGTATTATTTGATGCTGTGTTTTCACGGACTACAGTTCAAACCAGCGCTCCTGTTCGCTGCTGTCGGATTATTAACCCTTCCACTGCTGCCCAGTTCTCCGCTTCTTTTAGCCAGCTGTCTGTCCCCGCTGATCTCACTCCCTTGGACACAGAGGACCTCAGCTCCTGGTTTCAATCTTCTTGCCTAACTATCCTGGACTCTGTGGCACCATTAAAAACCAGGACGCCCAAGGCTAAATCCGAGCCTTGGTTTAATGACACTACTCAGGCTGTGAGGAGGGAGTGTCGTAGAGCTGAACGCAGATGGAAGAGGGACAAGTTGCAGGTGTCTCTTCAAATCCTAAAGGACTGCTGGCGCCTCTATCAGGATACGGTCAAAGAGGCAAAGAGAAAATACTTCTCTAAGATCATTTCCTCCAACAGTCACAATCCACGTGTGTTATTTAAATCTATTGACTCAGTCTTAAATGCTCCACAAAGTGGCTGTTTGGAGGCCTCTCATAAACTGTCTAATGATTTTATGTGTTTTTTCATTGAGAAGGTTGCAACCACGCGGGCTCTCATTTCTTCCCCTGAGTCTGACCCCTCTGTCTCGATCCCTTGCTCTGCTGTTTTTAACCAGTTTGAGCCTGTGACTCTTTCTTATTTAGAGGATGTGGTTGACCACCTGAGGCCCTCTGGTTCTCCAAATGATCCTGTCCCACCACAACATTTTAAGGAGATGTTTCCTAGCATAGGCCAGGCTGTTCTTACTGTTTTAAACAGCAGTTTAATATCTGGTGTAGTCCCTGCTAATTTCAAGCATGCAGTAGTACAACCCCTGCTTAAGAAACCTGCCCTGGACCACACTGTATTGGCTAACTACAGGCCTATTTCCAGGTTGTCTTTTATGTCTAAAATCTTAGAGAAAATTGTACACTGCCAATTGATGGATTTTTTAAATGAGAATAGTATCTTAGAGGTCTTTCAATCAGGTTTGAAAAAGCTCATAGCACTGAGTCAGCACTCTTAAAGGTTTTTAATGATGTCCTCTTTACCTGTGATTTTGGCAATTATGCTGTTCTTGTCCTCCTGGACCTAACAGCTGCCTTTGACACTGCAGACCACAACATTTTACTGTCTCGCTTACACCATCTTGCAGGCATTCGTGGTACTGCTTTGAATTGATTTAGGTCTTATCTTTCTGACAGAACGTTTAGTGTTAACTTTGCAGGGTATGAGTCCTTTTCTGCCGCTCAGTTCGGGGTCCCGCAGGGCTCAATTTTAGGGCCTCTGCTTTTTTCATGATATTTACAGCCCCTGGGGACCATCCTCAGAAGGCATGGAATATCCTTCCACTGTTACACTGATGACTGTCAGATTTATCTGCCTCTGAAGCAGAAAGATGCCTTCTCTATTAAGCCACTTCTAGCATGTCTAGAAGACGTTAAATCTTGGATGTCCCTAAACTTTTTAAGATGTAATTCAAGCAAAACTGAAGTGATTGTGTTTGGACTTATCAGACCTTGTGAACCCTCCGCTATTGACTTGGGACCCCTGGCACAGTGGTTCAAACCTGTTGTTACTAACCTGAATTTTAAGATTTACAGTGATTTTAAGTTGGACACTCAGATTAGGGCTACTGTCAAGTCCAGTTTTTATCATTTAAGGCGCTTGGCAAAGGTAAGACCTATTTTATCCAGGCTGCATTTTGAAACAGTAATCCATGCTTTTATTTCATCTCATTTGGATTACTGTAATGCTCTGTATTTTGGAGTTAGTCGGTGTCTTCTCTCTCGTCTGCAGCTGGTCCAAAATTCTGCTGCACGACTTTTAACCAGAACTCGTAAAAGAGAGCACATAACTCCCATCCTCGCCTCTCTCCATTGGGTGCCTGTATATTTTAGAATTCATTTTAAAATTCTAATGTTTGTTTTTAAATGTTTAAATGGTCTTGCCCCACCTTACCTCTCTGAGCTTCTTCATCCTTACTCCCCCCCCCAGGTCTCTCAGATCAGCTGACAAGCTGCTCCTGGAGGTACCCAGGTCCAAGAGGAACAATCTGCCCCAGCACATTAGAGAGGCCCCTTCACTGTCCACTTTTAAAACGCGTCTTAAAACCCATTTTTACTCCTTGGCACATGACACAGTATGACCCTGATTTTATTGTTTTAATCTAATGTGCTGATTTTATTTTTTTTAATTCTACTTATCATTTTATACTTTTTTATTTTGCGCTATTTGTGCTCATTTTGTTATTTGTTGTCACTCTTATTTATTTATTTATTTTGGGTAAATCTTTTTTCTTTTTTTTTTTTTTTTACTTAGCGTGACAAAAATGATACATGAATAAGTGTACAGCACTTTGTATTCAGCTGTGTTGTTCTGAAAGTGCTATTTAAATAAATTGCTTGCTTGCTTGCTAACAGTTAACAAAGAACTATTTAGAAAAAACATAAGTGTCAAGAAACTTGTGAGTATGGAGGTCAGACAAAAGTCTCCAACACCCAGCAGGGGGCACAAGCTAACTTTCCAACTTGGACAGAGAAAGATGTTGGACCAGAGTACGAGTCTTTTCTTAGTCGGTAATGTGAAATAGCTGCCCACCCGCAGCTTAAATGAGATTCTAAATGGCTAAATAAAATAGTTTATATGTATAACGTTATTGTCTCAGCACAGACCCAAAATGAAAAAAAAAAGAATGGGGAAGAAAGGAGTTGACGGATACCTCACGTATTGTTAGCAGACCTGGATCGTCGACCCAGAGTTTTGAGTTTTAGTTATTATTGTACTTTGAGTTCTGCCTTCTGGTTTCCTTTCTGTGTTCCTTAGTTGCTCTCTCCCCCCTGTCTGCTGTATTTCCTTGTCAATTCTGCGTCTCTGTCTTATGTTTCCTGTTTTACTTTGAAGGTCCATGTCTTATGTTCTTTGGTCTGTGTCGTGATCTACCATCATCCCACGCTGTGTGTTCTGTCTGCCTGCCTGTGTAAGTTTATTTTGTATATTTGGGTTTTTGTTACGTTTTGCCATCCAGCAATAAAAGCTGAGTTTTGGAATGCACTTTTTGCCTGGACCCAAAGTCTGCACTTTGGGTCCATCATTCCTTCACATGACACATATGGGATTAGAGCGCAGATCAACAGTCCGCTGGGGCCACTTAGGCTGAGCGTGACCCCGCAACTTGAGGCACTTTATCCAGGTAAGCTGAGCCCGCTTCAGGGGATCTAAAAGATTTCTCCTGACCATTCAGCTTGATCCTGAGGACAGCCGGGTACATCATAGCAAAGGGGATACCCATCTCCCTGGTAGAATCCCTGGCGTTTTTTTCAGGACCGCGGCAGGGAAGTCCTCGAATATCATAATGGGGTGCCGTTGTGAAATAAGGACTGCTTCCTCCTGGCTGCGCTTTGTCCTGGAAGTAGTGGAGTTTTATAATGACTGGGCGGGGCCGCTGGGCAGGCGAAGGGAGGAGTGTGAGCACCCGGTGGCAGCAGTCAAACTTAACAGCGCCGCCCTTGAAACTCACATCCACCAACTCCGGTAACCATGTTTTGAAAAAAGACGCAGGGTTGGTGCCTTCACTGTCTTCAGATAGCTCAATAATACGTATGTTACACTGTCGGCTACTGTTCTCCAAATCATCGATCTTATCCAGAGCGGCCTCCAGCTTAAACTCCACTTCGGAAATCTTGGCACCTTGGCCCGCTGTAATATCTTCCTGCGTTGATATGCGCACCTCTGCCTCCTTCATTTGAGCACCCAATGCAGAAATATTAGGTGCGCATGTTTCCAGTCTTTTTAGAACCGGGTCAATCTTCTTCTCAAAGGAGGCCTCCACAGCCCTCAGCACCTCCGCCGTTATCCTCTCCACCAGCTTGTCGGTGTCCACATGGCAGAAGGGGGAAAACGACTTAGCCTCCACCATTACCGCTGCAGCATGGTCGCTCAGCAGAGGGTGTTTTTTTTTTTTTTTGATTGGCCTGATTTTGGACCAAGGTTGAGCTTCTTCTGGGTGCTTGGCATCATATGAAGATTAAAGGTGGAAATAAACAGAGACTTTAATCAAATTAGACATATATGAAAGCCTAAACGAATGTCAAGCTGCGGGAGCAGGTGAAAAACACAGCTACTCCGCCATTAACGTCATGTGACCCTTCTATTCACTTGCATTTAAGCTGATGATGCTGACATTGATTCACTGAACTTTGTACTGTCGTATAAAGATGTCCCTAAAAGTAAACTGTCAGTGTAGGGGATGGAAATCAGCCAAGGTAACTTGTGAAACATCTGCTTACATATTGTTTAATTTGCCTGTGTAAATCCACAAAGACCAGCAGGTCAGGTGATCACAGCCTGTACTGGAGCCCACATTAGATGGTGTGATTCTTTTCTTCAGGCTTAAGCACTACAGCAGAGGTTCCTCTTCCCTGCTGAATCTCACTTTAACTGTTGCCTGTACTACTATTTCTGTTTAGGTGTGGACTCAAAGTGAGCCTGTACAATGTATGCAACACAAAATGGTTATTTTTGGTTAAATTCTCTTTTACTGCTTGTGAATTAGAATTTACGTATATACATACATAAATAAATCATATAAATAAATAACATTTATATACTCATCAACTAATATTATATTATATTATCATTATAAATGTTTAGTTACTTTTGCATAAGAATAAAAAATTGTCCTTCAATGAACTACTTTTATTTTCTTTCTTTGAGTGCATGTCCGAGCCTGAACTTTTTCGAGTGAAGTTGCTTCAGTACTTCAACTTTTTTGAACGCAGTTTCTGTACTTCTGCTTAAGTAAAGAATGTCTCTGTACTTTGCAGCCTCTGGTCAACATGTGTGATGTAGACAAGTTAATAACTCCTTAATTCAAACCATGATGTAGAGGGGACGGCTCTGACACAGCTCTGTGACCATGTTGGGCCATGTCCTGTCAAGTTGACCAGGTGCAGACTCAGCAGCACTTCCAGATTAGCCTCTGTGAATCCTAATGTCTGAATCATTTAAGTTTAACCACCTCTTTTTCCAACACTGCACTTTCATTTTTCTTTCTTCTCTCCCCCGTGGATATTGACAATTAAGCAGTCACACACTGCCTTTTAAAAATCAAGATGTTGGCCTGTGTTTGTACAACACGACATTCAAAGTTAGCTCAGTCTTAAACACAGGTAGCAGTAATATTAAGTTATTTAACACTGATGGATGATATTTTTCTGCAGAATCATTATTTTACTTGGAACATTTTTCAGTAGCACTGTTTCATGTATTGTAAGAGGTTTTCATAGTGCTTTATTGCTTCTTTTCCTAAAGGAATGATTTGAAAAAAAAAATCCTCCACCACTTGTCATTTTCAGCTAATAATAAATAATTGTTGGTATAGTAGATATTCATTTGACTACAGTAGTAGTAATTCCTCAGCTAGAAAGAGATGCAGAAAGGTGAAGATGTCCGTGCACAGTGTGGACAGACACCACAAACGGTATGTTTTAATCTGGTTCATTTTGACTTTCTTAAATAAGTGAATAGTGGAGGAAATGTTTTGTTTGTGTGTGTACTGGGGAGGTGTGGGCAATCGTCACTGCTCCTTTAATGACATGCTTTCAAAGGTGTTTGCCAACTTGCCAATCGATTGTAGGTCCCATGTGGCTTAAAAACTTCCTTTTTGATTAAAAAATATAGTTAGGGCTGGATCAGGTGACCCTGAATCATTCTTTAGTTAAACTGTAATATGTCCAGGCTGGTGGGGGCTTCCCATGCACTGAATGTTTCTTCTTCACTCATCTTTTTTCACTCAATATAACCCTCCTGACGTGTTCACCTCCTGCCCCTTACTTTAGTGTTCCCAGTCAAAATTGACCGGTCCGTTTTAACTGCTCTTAAATTAGCATAAAAACCATTTTTCACCACCAAATTCAGTTCAGTGGGTTGTTCAGCTGGTCGTTCAGTGAGTGAGTAGTGAGTGGATTCCCATTCATTTCCTGTGGCGGTCACTTTTGACCCGGAGCACCACAGACGTAACAAGATTGATTAAAACACTCAAAATTCAATGAAAGCGGTGATCATCCCTTTTATATGTTCAAGTGCATAGTGTGGAGGATGTCATAAGGCCTTGAGGCAATCGGATGTAAAACACAATATTTATGAGTGTTTTAAGTTGTAAATCATCAGATTTGACACGATGGGAAGGTACCACTTTGCATTTAACCTTATTATTATTAATCTCAGGCTCTCTTGTTAGGAATAAAGTGATCAAATGAAGCTGTTTTCTGTTATTTTTATATACATTTTGCAGTTGTCCTCATTAAGAGTTGGCACTCTGTGTAATAAAGGTCAAAAGCATCAATTCAGTGCTATGATTGAATTGAATTTATTGAGACTGAAATGTTGCAGCTGCAAACATGCTTACACATCATAACTAGTTAAAGTCAGGGAGTCTGAACAGAATGTCCCAGACTTGGATAATAAGTAGAAACAACAGCCTGTGACTTGCTAGCTGATATTAACAGAGCAAGGTTAGGGAGCGAGGTGTTTTTCTTTCTTTCCAGGAAAGGAGCAGAGGTGAGACGAGATGAAGTGCAGGAGAAGATCCAGTCAGGGACGACAGGAGCGCCGTGTCGTTTCCCAGGAGAAGATGGTCATAATAATATCTGTTTTTGTTGTGGTATAACACTGTATTGCCTGCTTACAGGGTCATCCTTTTTATGAAGCAGATCACATCAAGGTCCAGCGCTGTAACTTGTAATTTCAGCTGCTGAAACAAATTAAATATTTTAAAAGGTAGTCGTTCTCCTGTATTTCTTTAAAGAAAAAAAAATTAACACTAAAATGTCTTTTTTCCTGTCTCCCTCCCCTCTGTGGCAAATGGCTTCTCCTTCCTGAGCCTGGTTCTGCTGTTAAAAGGGAGTTTTTCCTTTCCTCTGTCGCCAAGGACTTTCTCATTAGGGACTGTCTGATTGTTGGGGTTTTCTCTGTATTATTGTAGAGTCTTTACCTTATAATATAAAGCACCTTGAGGTGAGGTTGGGATTTGGAGGAAAAGGATGAAGATGCAGACATGAATTAAAATTTGCCTCCAAGGGGAAACTGATGAAATTCAGGTTTCCTTTTCTTTAGGGATACTGCACATGTGGCTGGTTTCTAGCCAGATACATAAATAAGGTGGAAGGTGATGTCCATCTCAGGCACTCTATTTAAAATGGCAGATTCCACAAACGAACATTCGCTCCTATGCATTTTTAAATGGAGGAGTGATTCCTGATGTTACCGCATGCCATTTTTTTATAAGAATGCATCAATTTGTAGGGAAATACCATTTTCAAAGGTGTCAGTTCATAACTAATCAGTTTTTATTTATAGATACAATATACTTTTTTTATATTAATAATCTAAAATAAAAACAGCCAGGTGACGGTACCGTTAAGGTTTTCAGATTTTAAATGGCTAAAACTTCATAGATAAGAGCATTAAGTTTCTCACTGTGGCACTAGGACTGTCATTGATATTGCCATATACATGTGTTCTTTTTCAAGCATTAAAAATTTGGGGGCGATTGGGCATTGTATGTGTGAATTACAACAAATTTAAATTTTATGGTAAACGATCAGAATTTGTTGTGATACTACAGACATCCCCTTTCACAAAAATTCCAAAACTTTGCATTATAGGATTGCCAAGCTGAAACTGAACAAACATGAAGTGGAAATGATAAAATCCCTAGGAATATGGAAAAGTACACTACCAGTGAAACGTTTGGACACACCTTGTCATTCAGTGTTTTTTTCTTTATTTTTTGCAACTTTCTACATTGGACTACATTTAGACTGAAGATCTAAAGGTCCCTGGTTCGATCCTGGGTTTCGGCACCAAGTATTAAATCTGGTTCTTGTCATTCTTTTACTGAATAGAGAGAACACAACTCAGTTGATCAAAATATTTATAATTTTTATTTAATCATCTTCCGGAAGAGAGAGACCTGCACAGCCCAAAAAGCCAGTTGCAAAATCTCTAGCATTAGAAGCTAAAAATGTGTCTCATATAGGTGTTATTTTGGTACTTTACACGTCACACATAGTTTCGATATAAACAACTCCTTCTGTATTACTAGTTCTGCTTTTATTGATTTTATTAATATGCCTGTGCAGCTCTACACTAACTTCCTGTTTTTCAGGCTGAGCACTTGGTTTATGAGTCAAAACTGGCTTTGCTTTACAAGCCTTTATTATTAAAATACATAAAACAATATAATCAGAAAATAAGCACTAAGAATATATATTTATCTTGTAACAAGATACAAACTGAAGATATCTAATATATGAAGCAAGATATTTTAGTTGCTGAAAGTAGGCACCGTTTGCTTTGTTGGCAGCACTGCAAACCCTTGGCCTTCTCTCAGTGAGAATCAGAGAATCACTGAATGAATCAGGCCTTTATGGTCAAATAGCTGCTAAGAAACCACGACTAAGGAAAAGCAACGAGCAGAAGAGATTTGTTTGGACCCAGAAACACAAGGAATGGACATTAGACCAGTGGACATCTGTGCTTTGGTCTGATGAGTCCAAATGGAGATGGAGGCCTGGCCTCCACAGTCACCTGACCTAAACCCAGTGAGATGGTTTGGGATGAGATGGACTGCAGAATGAAGGCAAAAGGGCCAACAAGTGCTCAGCATCCTTCAAGACTGTTGGAAACCATTTCAGGAGGCAACCTCATGAAGCTCATGGAGAGAATGCCAAGAGTGAGCAAAGCAGGAATCAAAGCAAAGGGCAGCTGTTACCAAGAATCTAACATATAAAACATGTTTTGAGTTATTTCACACTTTCTTTACTACACAATTCCATATGTGTTCATTTATAGTTTTGGCACCTTCAGTGAGACTCTACAATGTAAATAGTTGTAAAAATAAAGAAAAAAAAGAGAAGGTGTGTCCAAACTTTTGACTAGTAGGGTATATACCAACTTTCATACATGTGTGTGAAGTACAGCTCTGAGGCTTCTATTTGGAATTTTGTTGGGAATGCTATAACACCATTTTGAAACTCCACTTTACAATACTTCAAAATATAACAAAGCAGACACCGAATTTAAAAAAGGTTGTTATTTATAGTCAAACAACACATGAGAAGATATTAGAAGACATTCAGTGGCTCAGTATTATATCCATGATGGATACCAGTTTGTTTATCTACCTCCTCTCCACCACAGCTTTAAGTGTCCCATTGGCAGAGTTGGCCTTATTTTTTTTTATCAGTTTAGTCTGTTGGAACCAACATTGCTGTACTCCACAGTGCTGGAGTGGAAGATATAATTGGGATATATTTTTATTATTTTATCGGTGCCTACAGATAAGCTGGCAGAGAAACTGATGTGCGACATGTTTATGACGTTTTTGCAAGATTCTTATTTTACTGCAGCAAAGCATCCTCCTTTCTAACAACATTCCTCACCTACCATCATGATTGCTGCCAGAAAAGAATTACATGTATATGAACATGAAAATAAACCTTTAAAAATATACTCTAATTGCAATCTATAAACAATTAATGATATAATTAAGCAAAAAAAAAAGAAAAAAAAGAAGAAGTTTAAAAGCAAAGATAATGTATAATAATAATGGAATATAAGAATCACTTTTTAGGATGGAGATAAATATTTCAGATGCTTTCTTATTTTAACATGTAGTTTTGTCTGCTTGTAAGGCTGCTGGCGATGTTTTGCCTCCAATAAGGTATGAACCATACCTTACATCCTGTAAAGTATGTAAACTAATAAAAAGGCTGTAAAACAAATTCAAAGATAATATTTAAAAGCCTTGTACCAGGTTATGGATGAACAATCACCAAACGTTAACTGTCATACTGGCAGTTCAGTCAAGTTGAGTTTATCAGATTCAGAAGTAAACTAATATTGTAACCACTGTAAACAGCCTTTTATGCTTTGATGCTGCAGTTTGTTTTGAACCTTTAGTGTTCTGTTTGTTACATTCTGTACAAACATGAAGATCAGACAACTTTGAAGCTTCTAGATAAGCCAAAGATGTCATTCTCAAAAGAAAACAGTTATGTAGTTAGCTAATACATCAGGAAGATGGCCCCAACTGACCGCATGCTCAGTGAATACCTCATGCAGCAGAATCCCAAGAAACATGAGCAAGAGGAAGAACCATCATGGAAGGACAGGCCCCTGCACAGTATGTAGCAGGGGCAGATAGAGGAGGTGGCTGACATCCAGAAATCCTACCAGTGGGTGGACAAAGCTGGACTGAAAACAGTGAAATGTGGATTATTAAATATTAGGTCTCTCTCCTCCAAGTCTCTGTTAGTACATGACTTAATAATTGATCAACAAATCGATTTACTCTGCCTTACAGAAACCTGGTTGCAGCAGGATGATTATGTTAGTTTAAATGAATCAACACCCCCGAGTCATTCTAACTACCAGAAACCTCGAAGCACAGGCCGAGGGGGCGGTGTGGCAGCAATTTTTCACACCAGCCTATTAATCAGCCAAAGACCAAGACAGACTTTTAATTCATTTGAAAGCCTGATGCTTAGCCTCGTCCACCCCAGCTGTAAAACTCAGAAACCAGTCTTACTTGTTATCATCTATCGTCCACCTGGGCCTTACACAGAGTTTCTCTCTGATTTCTCAGACTTTTTATCTGATTTAGTGCTCAGCTCAGATAAAATAATTATTGTGGGTGATTTTAACATCCATGTAGATGCTAAAAATGACAGCCTCAACATCGCATTTAATCTGTTATTAGACTCAATTGGCTTCTCTCAAAATGTAAAAGAACCCACCCACCACTTTAATCACACTCTAGATCTTGTTTTAACATATGGCATAGAAACTGAACATTTAACAGTGTTTCCTGAAAACCCTCTGCTGTCTGATCATTTCCTGATAACATTTACATTTACAATAATTGATTACACAGCAGTGGAGAGTAGACTTTATCACAGTAGATGTCTTTCTGAAAGTGCTGTAACTAAGTTTAAGAATATAATCCACCCACTGTTATCATCTTCAATGCCCTGTACCAACATAGAGCAGAGCAGCTACCTGAACGCTACTCCAACAGAGGTCGATCATCTTGTTAATAATTTTACCTCCTCACTACGTACGACTCTGGATACTGTAGCTCCTGTGAAAACTAAGGCCACAAATCAGAAGTACCTGACTCTGTGTTATAATTCTCAAACACGTAGCCTAAAGCAGATAACTCGTAAGCTGGAGAGGAAATGGCGTGTCACAAATTTAGAGGATCATCATTTAGCCTGGAGAAATAGTTTGCTGCTTTATAAGAAAGCCCTCCGCAAAGCCAGAACATCTTACTATTCATCACTGATTGAAGAAAATAAGAACAACCCCAGGTTTCTCTTCAGCACTGTAGCCAGGCTGACAAAAAGTCAGGGCACTGTTGATCCAACCATCCCTTTATCATTCCTTCCCACACCTAAACCATTCATCGGGTGAATCCGATGGATCAAATCTTAAATATTCACTCAAATTGAAATACAGGAGAAAAGTGATGTATTTCCTTGAAAACCAAAAAACCCCAACATCAGCTGTTATAAATTGCTAATGCTACCCAGTGTGTTAGGCCAATGTGTGACCAAACGTGCCAACGGGACACAAACTTAACCCTTGTGTGGTGTTCGTATTTTTGTTACTCAGCCAGTGTTCATGGGTCTGGTGGACCCGCTAGAGTTTTGGCTTTCCAATTAACACTATCAAACAATTTTATGTTAAATTACTCAACAGATGTTTACTTCATCCCAATTACGAGCCATGTGAACAGCAAACATGGTTAATTTTTTTCCCTTTACATTTGTTCGATCACATTTATGAATTAAAAATTATAAATAAAATCAGTTATAATCAAGTGTAAATATCTTTATACCATATTTTGCAGGTTTTGATGGTATATACTGCCTAAAGGGGCAGCGGCCTCTAAATGGCATGGGTCTCACAGACCCGAACACCATACAAGGGTTAAATACAAGAGCAGTAATGAGTAATATCACAGACCCCAGATCTTATTATCAGTTTTAATTCATTTTTATAAATAAATGAATTTATATACATATGTAGCTGTAGATACTTGTGAGTAGTTTCAAACTGAAATATTATTACTGTGGCCTCCCTGCAATATCTTCATGGCCCACCAGGGAGCCCTAGCCCACACTTTAGGACTCACTGGACCTTACAAACTATCACTAAACAAGCAAGTAAGGTGCTTTGAGGTGACTGTTGTGATTTGGCTATACTATATAGTTGAGTTGAACTTAATTCAAAACTACTAACATTCATTCCCAGGTAAGAATGAATATCCACAGCAAACAAAGGAGAGGTGTAATTACACATTACAAACTAATTCAAAGTAGGTTTTGAAACAAGGATAGATTTGTACTAAAAATAGAAGCTAAAAAACAGCTATATCCAGCTGTATATAAAGTAACTACATGCAGCCACAGTTAGCTATCCTTAACCTTTAAACAAACAGTCTAAATATTAATTTTATAAATGTTTGATGTGTAGTAGTAGTTGACTCAACATTGAGGCAATGCAGTTCTTAGTAATGGTGATCACTGGGATCTACTTGTCACTGACATTCAGTGACTCTACCATTGTGGCACAACATTAAAACCACCTGCGTAATATTGTATAGGTCTGTTTTGTGAGACTAAGATGATTCTGATCAGATGATTGAATCTTTCACAACAGAACACAAACTGTAACAAGATGATCAGTGTCAGTGGTTTTAAAGTTGTAACATTTCTATCATCCTAATGTCAATGTCAAAGTGCAGGTGATAAGAGTTCAGACTGGATTCCCACCAGTCCCACCCCAACTCTTTATAAAATCTTCCAACCCAGTTAAGAATTTGACCAATCAGCTAAGTAACTGATATCACAACGCTAACTGTAATCAGCGTATACTGTATCTCTGTGAATTAATAACAGTAAATTCTGCTAGAGAATAATGAAATATGGTGGGAAATAACATGATAGATGTAGACTATCATTGTTACAGTGCAGTGTTCTGCTATGAAAGATTCGGTTCTGACAATCATCTGATCAGAATTGTTTTAGTGACACAAGACAGACCTAGAGAATACTAAGCAGATATTTTTAATGTTGTGCCGGATTAGTGACATACACAGGGGAAATGTCAACACAAAGCAGATTCCAGTGATCACCATTGTCAAGGATTGCATTCCATGTATAGTCCACTACTGCTCAAACATTTATGAAATTAATATTTAGGCTGCTTGCTTAAAGGTTAAGGATAGCTAACTGTAGCTGTATGTATTTACTTAATATACAGCTGGATATAGCTGTATTTTGTTACTTGTACTTTTAATACAAATCTATCCTTGTTTTAACCCTACTTTGAATTAATTTGTAATGTGTAACTACAGCTCTCATGTCTTTGCTGTGGATATTCATGCTCACCTGGTAATGAATGCTAATAGCTTTGAATTCAATTCAAACAAAAGTTGCCTCAAGTCACTGTACTTCTACAATAATAGAGCAATCTATTATTGTAAGGTTTGTTTGGTGATGATTGGTAAAGTCCAGCGATATAGTAAAAGCTGATTACAGTTATCATTGCGATATCAGTTACTTATCTAATTGGGTCAAATTCTTAACTGGGTTTGGCAGGTCTTACTAGAAGGGGGTGGGGTGAGGGGTTATTAGGCACATCAGTAGACTCCCACCACTCTGAGCTCTTATCAGCTGCACTTTGACACCTTCTATTAGTCATTAGGATGATATAAATCTGACCAACTCAAAGAAGCTCTGAAATCTGCTTCAGTTCTTCTTGTCGAACGGTAATGAGATCATCATTGTTTTTGATTTGGTTTGGTTGCTTGTAGTGTATTTTATAGTAGCTACATGTAAGCCTAAAATTAAAGATAAATTAGTTATTAGTTTTTTTTATTATGTATGTTTTAATAATTAATTGTTACAAGTGCATCACAGTCTAATCTAGGTTTTGTCCGTTTGTAAAATGCAGTCTGTAAAATTTTGCTGAAGTGAAGCTTAGCTGGTTAATTAACGAAAAATTGCTTCTGTGACAGCACTTAATGTCTGCTTTTGTTACTTGTGTGCCAGTGAATGAAACTGATTCACTCATTCGGAAACTCACTTCTACGAAAGGAAACCGGTGGAACCTCCTGAAAGCAACATGGGGAAACTCCTCATAGGTAAATGCCAAATTTCATTAAATAATTCATTCATTCATTTATTCATCTATTTATACAATAGTCGTCCTTTGTTTATTTATTCAGAAGCAGAGCATAAGGAGAAGTAAGTAGTTTGAGAGGTGCAGGTTAAATATAGTTGGGCTGAAACAGGTCCTGACTGTGTTATGTGCTGAACAGTTCAGAGTACGACCCCTGTTTGTAGTCCCAACGTGAGCTGGTGGAAGGTGTCCTAGCTGAGGACTTCATTTTCCTGCTGAGGACAATAACACAGAGACTGAGGAGTGTGACTCGGAGCGCAGTATTCCAACAGTATCCTGTTATTAGACTGGAGGCAGCTGACAAGTATTACAAGGCGAGTTTAGTTTGGGTCTGGCCAGCCATAACTGAACAAAATTTTAGGAGGGGTTTGGTTTCTCAAAGACACGTATTGGTCTGGCATTGGCAGTGATTCATGTTTGTTGTTAGGGAGAGACAGCTGGGCATGAAAGTGATGCTGTTCATTTTCCTGGTCAGGCTACATTCCTATTCTCAACTCTGTTTGTGAGTAAAACTGCCTCAAAGAAAGAGTTAAAAATGCGATGTAAATGGACTTCCTCCATTGGGTGTCTGACCTCACCCTTGGAGATAGGGTGTGGACCTTGGAGGCCCTTCGGGAGGGGCTCAGAGTAGGGTCTCTACTCCCCTACATGAAAATGAGCAAATTGAAGTTATTTAGGTGTCTGATTAGGATGCCTATTTGGTGTCTCCTAGGTGAGATGTTCCAGGAGTCTAGGCTTCAGGACAGACCCAGGGTATGCTGGAGAGATTAAATCTGTCAGCTCCCTTGATAATGCCTCGGTGTTCCCACGTAGAGCTGGAGGAAGTGACAGGGAAGGGAGAGGTCCTGGCATCTCTGCTTATACTGCTACTTAGACTGCTGCAACTTTGACATGATTAGGCAGCAGAAAATGGATGGATGTAATTTGTGATGTAATTTTCTGTATTCTATGTTGTCTCTAAGTTTTATAGTTTCTAGATAACCTGATTTACTTTTTTCCATCTCTCTCTCAGCTCTGGGCATTCTATTCATTCTACATAATGGTAAGTATTTGTATTTAGTGATCGAGTCATCTCATCACCACGATGGTTACAGAAAAAACCCAATGTGTCTTCCTTCAGTTTCATCTAGTAAGCTGGTGTGTCATATGACCAACTGGGCCCAGTACAGACCAAGTGCTGGCAAATTCACTCCAGACAACATCGATCCCTTCCTGTGCACCCATGTCATCTACACTCTGGCCACCATTAACAGCTTCAACCAGATCAGCCCAGTTGAGTGGAATGATCAGCAGCTGTACAGCAGCCTCAACAGCCTCAAGAACGTGTGAGTTTACTCAATCATAGAGAGTCAGACCAATGTTAAGAACATTTAGACAACTACGACAGCCATGGTAAAAAGAAAGTAGACCCACTTTAAATCAATGGATGTAACCTGGTATTTATCAGGTGTTAAAATGAGGTAAAGACAAACTGAGATAATCTACAAAACATGACCTCTCCCACTGTCTTTTTTTCTTTAACAGAAATTAATCAAAAAATTCAGTAGCAGTGTGTGAAAAACTGCCAGCGATCAATGTGACAAAGTTATTTAAAAATCCTGCCTAGGTGTGTAAGTCCCAGCAAATTCACCCCAAGGTATTGCTCAGAGAAACTTCAAAACCATCAAGAGCTACATTTCAGACTCTTTGGTTACAATGTTAAAGTTTATAACAGTAATATTAGAAAAAGACAAACAGACAAATACGAGTTGCAAGGACATACAGATGGTTGATGTTACAGAAGAGATAGGCTGAGTTGGAGGCAGGTGAGTAATCGAAAATCAAAAGTATAGTTGCTTGGTTGGGTGAGGAGAAAGAAGAAAGCTTCTTCTCTGTAAAACAAAAATGGAAGCATGACTTAGCTCAGGAAAACAGCATCTGAAGAAACATCAACTTCTTGATCATTGTTCTCTGAACAGACATGGCCAAAGTGCAAGCTAAAATGCACAGCGCCATGTTTGACAACAATGTCCACAACAATGTGAGAGACTGATGACATCATGCAGTTATTGCTAAAAGTGGTTTTACAAGCTAATAAATCATGGGGTGCACCTAGCTTTCACACACCACTTCTGCACTTTGGCTTAGATTTTTTGTGTTTTATATGATGATATGGTGTAATATGTGATGTGTTGTTGTTAATCTCATGTTATCCAATTTTAACACCTGTTAAGAGGAGATTTTTTTATTATGTCCTAATATGTCAAACCTTAGAAGAAACAGAAGTGCATTTTTTCACCATGACTGTATCTGTAATCTCTAATCCCATCCCAACATTTTTTAATTATTTAGAAATAATTAGGATGAAAAGAGATAACTTATAGTGAACAAAGGAGTCTTTCCAGAATCTTAAACTACACATGAGCGTGTTTTCGGATGAAGAACATCAAGCAAAAGCAAAGGTCATACCAGTGACAAATTAGAACCCTCGACATCAGTACCACTTTTTGACAGATTTTCTTTTAATTTGTATGAATATAAGGTCAGTACTTTGATTATGGCAAAAGTTAAGTTACAATCTGAGTTAGCTATTAAGTGGTGCTAAGAATTCAAAAGGATGCCAGAGAAAAGGTTTGCTTGGATTACAGTAGGATCTATATGTAGAAAGCAAGTAATTGAGCTGGACATACTGGCAATATGACAGAATATGTGCATCAGTGTGTTAAAGCAGCATCTGTGTTTATCAGGCATTTAATCACCAGATGGAGCAAAAAACAGATATTCCCATTCAATTTTATCTAAATGGAGCTACCACAATATTTATCATTATCATGGTGTACCATCTAAATACATCAGAAAACTTTTATAATTATCACCCAGTCCTACTGCAACCAGCCAGGGCTTTCAACCTGCTTCTGCCCTTTTTGGTGGATTGTTCAAGATTCTGTTATTTGCAGAATCCTTTTTCCGATCTCTTTAAAATGTTCAGCAAAAAAGGAAATAAAATTATAGCTAAGAATATATATATCTTTAACTGTATGGAATAAGCCATTATTAATTTTAAATTCTCCAGGCAACCCATGGCTGTGAAATAAACAGTCATTGGGAGTCTAAATGGGGGTAAAGTGTTCTTTAATTATTTAAGGTCCTGTCTTTTCTCTGCCTCTCTATTACCAGCAACCCTGCTTTGAAGACTCTGCTGTCTGTTGGAGGAACGGTCAATGGAGTCAGCCCGTGAGTTCCATCTACACCAGTTCTCATATTTTCATATCTACTATAAAAACCTTCCTTTATTACAGTTCTTTTTATCTGCATCACACCAGATTTATTGCTATGGTTGCCAGACCTGAGAGTCGTGCAGCCTTCATCAGTTCTGTTATCAGTTTCCTTCACACCCATAATTTTGATGGGATAAACCTGGACTGGGAATATCCTGGACACAATGGCAGCCCAGTGGGGGACAAAGAGAAATTTACTCTATTGGTCACGGTAAACACAGCTCACATTGGCCTTAAATTTTCAATACAATGCTAATGTATTATAATGGTGTATTATTTTTGTATTGTAATGTTTATCCTTCTTAAATGTTATTATATGTTATCTGTTATTACTGGCCAGGTTTAAATTCAGCTCTATATATTTTATATAAAATTTTGTACAATTCTGCATACTCTTCCTTGCTAGTGTGTAGCAGTGATCTCACTGGATCTAAGTTGCTTTAGTTTGGTGTGCCTATAGGAGCTGGCCAAAGCCTTTGAGGATGATGCAAAAGACAGCGGGAGGAGTCAGCTGCTGCTGTCAGCCAGTGTTGCTGGAATCCGTCAGACCATTGACAGAGCATACGAAGTCAACAAGATTGTACCGTAAGTTTAAGCACGTATGCATATTTACTTTTCAACAAAGTAACACCAATCCATAAAGTAGGTGTCTTGTACTGAAATAGATATATCACTATTACTCATTTCAAATGACACAAAGCCCCATTTTACATTTACTGTTCAATAAAAACCCAACAGACACTTTGACTTCATCAACATCATGACCTATGACTTCCACGGACACTGGGAGGCAGTAACTGGACACAACAGCCCTCTTTACAGTAGCTCTGCAGACCCTGGTTCGCAAATTCATTACAATATAGTAAGAAACACACCAACACATCTACAACTGCCTTTCACTGTGTTCATGTGAATGAATTATAATGAATACTGATTTCATAATAACTGTGAAAAAATATTCATTTTAACAAAATTTTGTAGTACTAGTGCCAGACAGACTCACAGAAACACAAAGTAGCACAGTAATACACAACTGGATGGCCACATGTTTTGTTTTGTTTTATTTTTGCATATTAGTCACACTTACCTGTTTCAGATTATAAGAACAAATATTATAATTATACAAAGGTAATCAGAGTAAATACGAGATGTAGTTTTAAAAGGATGATTTCATTCATTCAGAGAAAAAAGCTATCCAAATCTACCTGAAAAAAAGTAATTGCTCCCTAACCCTAACACCTGGTTGTGCAGCCAAAGCTGCACTAAAGCATTTGCAGTAACTATAAATTACTCTTTCACCTGGAGGCCCAAGTCAGCCTACTCTTTACAGAATTGTTGTAATTCAGCCACATTTGTGGGTCAGTTGGATTTAAGTCCTGACTTTGATTAGGTCATTAAAAACCTTTTGTTTGTTTGTTTGTTTTTTTCTTTTTGTTTGTTTTCAGATAAATATGATTTGAATTACTGTGTCGCAGTTCCTTTAATGGTATGTTCTCATCTCTTAGTAAAATATTGTGGTCGGTGCTACCAATTGCTGCACTGAGGTCCAACTAGAACTAAACTAGATTAGATTAGATTAATGATTAAGGAAAGAGGAATTCTGGAGCAAGTTGGATGAAGTGGTGGAGTATGCCCCCTGAGGGGAGAAAGTGGCGATTGGAGCAGACTTAAGTTGAAACATACGTGAAGGGGACAAGGTGATGAGGAGGTGTTGGTTAGGTATGATATTAAGGAGAGAAATGTAGAAGGACAGATGGCAGTCAGTCTTGTGAAAAGGATGTAAATGGCTGTAGTGAACATGCATTACACGAAGAGGGACATAAGGTGGCATATGAGTGGAGGAAGGTGTATAAAGGTGGACTGCATCTTATACAGAAGTTACAGAAAGAGATAGGACACCACTTTGCAGTGTCCTATCTGCCTTAGCCAGGCAGTATTAGATAGCTTTCTATAAGATGACTTTGGGATGAAGAGGAAATAAGTGAAGGTAGTGCCAAGGATTAAATTGGGGAAACTGAAGAACAGAGTTCATAGAAGAGTGGTAAGGAAGAGACAGGGGAAGTACAGATGTAGTGCTTGTGGAAACTGCTATGAAGGTGTTTTGTGTATCTGGACAGAGTCAAGACAAATATATATTTAAAAAAAACTGAATGTCTTACAGCTTGTCTGTCTGACTGATCTCTAAAGGAGATTCAGAGAAACAGGTATCCTAATAAAGCTGGTAAAGAAATAAAGTAATAAATTCTGAAGAATTTGGTACAGATTTACAGTTGAAATGAAGTTTCCTTTCCTTTTTTGTAGAACTCCTCTGTATTCTATTGGATATCCCTGGGAGCACCATCTGGAAAGCTGCTGCTAGGTTTCCCTACTTATGGAAGAACTTACCGTCTTAGCAGTGGTGCTACTGGCCTAGGAGCACCAGCTAATGGCCCTGCAGACCCTGGACCCTACACTCAAACTGCTGGATTCTGGGCCTTCTATGAGGTACAAAAGGTTTTTAAAAAGCTCTGATTGGTGTATGCTAAAAGTAATCTATTCCTCGAAATTTCTATTATTACCCATGACTAACATCTGTGGGCAATTATATACAGCTCAACGGAGAATATCACTATCACAAATTCACTGTTATCTGATTTAGGTCTATGTTTCTTTCTTATCAGATCTGTGACTTCATTAATACTGCTAGTGTTGGATGGATCTCTGAACAAGAGGTTCCATATGCCACCTATGGGAGTTCCTGGTTGGGCTATGATGACAAGCGCAGCTATTCTTCCAAGGTAAAGAATTTCTGTGCCTAAAACAAGAAAAGCTATGCTTTTTATTCATTTTTGTTGTGCTCTATTGAATTGTACCTGTTATTATTATAAGAGTTCTTGTTTCCTTATGTTGCTGTCCTGTAGGTTCAATGGATGACTGCCAACAATTTGGGAGGTGCCCATGTGTGGACTCTGGATATGGATGACTTCAGTGGATCCTTCTGCTCAGCTGGTGCATATCCTCTTATCAACCACCTGAGGACGTTGATGGGTAATTACTGTAAATTAGCTTCACTAACTTAGATTTGAGTTTAAAAAAATCTCTTCCTGTGTACAACTTTTATTTTTCAATGTCTCATTGTGCAGGCTTTACGCCAAAGCCCACCACCACTCCACGCCCTACCACCACTAGGGACCCAAGTGCTGACTTCTGCCATGCCCGTCCTGATGGGTTATATGAAAACCCAGCTGACAAAACCACCTTCTTCCAGTGTTTCCAGGGAAACACCTACCTGCACCGCTGCCAGCCTGGCCTCATTTACTGGGACTCCTGCAAGTGCTGCAACTGGCCCTGAGCCACAGCAACATAAACTACAGAGCACAACATAATAAATGTTTAAGGCAATCAGTTATGTTTCAGTAAAATCTTTTCACAGCTCATGCTAAAACATCCTGGGTTTCAGCAGGAACAAAATATACAGTGGTGTGAAAAATTGTTCACTTCCTGATTTCTATTTTTTTGTATGTTTGTCACACTTAAATGTCTGAGATCGCTGAACAAATGTTTAAAATGTTCAACATTTTGAGGATGTTTATTATTATTAGGGGGGAAAAAATACAAACCTACATGGCCCTGTTTGAAAAAGTGATGCACCCCCCCTCGATTGCAGTTGCTGCTGCTAAAAGGGTGGCCCAGTCAGTTATTAGGTTTAGGCAGCAATCACTTTTTGTTGTTCACTTGGTTGGCTGTTGTAAAGGGGTTTCACTTGACCATGGAAATGATTCTGCAATCATCCACCACTGTTATCTTCTGTGGACGTCCAGGTCTTTTTGTGTTGTTTATTTAACCAGTGCTTTCATTCTTTCTCAGAATGTAACTAATATTTTTCCAGGATTTATCATCAAACTGTTTTTGCCACTCCTAGTATTGTAGCAATTTCTCAGTTTTTTTTTCTGTTTTCTGTTTTAAGGATGGCTTGTTTCAGCTGCATGTAGAGCTCCTTTGATCGCATGTTGTCTGTTCACAGAAAACCTTCCAAATGCAAGCACCACACCTTATATCAGGGGTGTCGAACTCCAGGCCTCGAGGGCCGGTGTCCTGCAGGTTTTAGATCTCACCCTGGGTCAACACACCTGAATCAAATGATTAGTGCATTACCAGGCCTCTGGAGAACTTCAAGACATGTTGAGGAGGTAATTTAGCCATTTAAATCAGCTGTGTTGGATCACAGACACATCTAAAACCTGCAGGACACCGGCCCTCGAGGCCTGGAGTTCGACACCTGTGCCTTATATCAACTCCAGGACTTTATCTGCTTACCTGATAAAGGCAATTTCATGGGCAGGTTTGGGCAATTCCTTCATTATGTCATTGAGTTAACTGTCCATTTACTTTTGGTATCAGGCAGGACCCCAGATGCAGGCTGTGTAAAGATGCCTCTGAGGCAAATCAGTGCATAACAGCAGGGTGCAAGTTGCTAGCAGGCAGGGCATACATGAAACACCATAACGAAGTAGCTGCATAGTATACAGGAACATCTATGCCATTGCCACTCCCAAAGTCAAAATGAGAGACAACCCCCAGGGTGGTTGACTTACATATACAGATAGACAATGGCTAACCAACCGAACATAGTAGCGGTGGACAAGCAGAAGAAGATGTAGTAGATGTAGCTATATCAAGTGATATTGCTATCAGGAAGGAGGAGCATGAGAAGCTTGAAAAATACCAAGGGCCTGGACGAAGGAGAGGATTGGCTATCCTTCTATCAGGCAAACTACACTTTGAAAAATTATTTGAGATAAGTGATGAGGAGGGACGGAGCTGTCCTGAGAGGGAAAACTATAGCAATATCCTCTTATAAGAAAAAGATGAGAAATAAGAAATTAGAAAACTTACAAAATAAGTTAAAAGAATTAGAGAAAAAGCATCAAATGAAAACAACACAGGATATATTGGAGGAAATTATGAAAACAAGAAATGAAATTAATAAAAAAAATTAACATAAATCTAATGTTACTTAAACAAAGGTATTATGAAGGACGATCTAAAGCAATGAAAGTCTTGGCCTGGAAACTTAGAAGAAAATAGCACACAATACAGTCCACAAAATCAAAGATCCAGTAACAAAAATAATAAAAAATAAATTACGCAAAGTTCAGGGAGCCTTTGAAACATTTTTTGAGACTCTTTATGCTAATAAGGCAGGGAACAGTATAGCTGAAATGGTTTAATTTCTGCCATCCCAAAAGAAAATAAGGAGAAATTAGATACATCTATCATGGCTCGACGATTAGAAAAGTTCTTACCTAGTCTAATACAGGGAGTGCAGAATTATTAGGCAAGTTGTATTTTTGAGGAATAATTTTATTATTGAACAACAACCATGTTCTCAATGAACCCAAAAAACTCATTAATATCAAAGCTGAATGTTTTTGGAAGTAGTTTTTAGTTTGTTTTTAGTTTTAGCTATTTTAGGGGGATATCTGTGTGTGCAGGTGACTATTACTGTGCATAATTATTAGGCAACTTAACAAAAAACAAATATATACCCATTTCAATTATTTATTTTTACCAGTGAAACCAATATAACATCTCCACATTCACAAATATACATTTCTGACATTCAAAAACAAAAGAAAAACAAATCAGCGACCAATATAGCCACCTTTCTTTGCAAGGACACTCAAAAGCCTGCCATCCATGGATTCTGTCAGTGTTTTGATCTGTTCACCATCAACATTGCGTGCAGCAGCAACCACAGCCTCCCAGACACTGTTCAGAGAGGTGTACTGTTTTCCCTCCTTGTAAATCTCACATTTGATGATGGACCACAGGTTCTCAATGGGGTTCAGATCAGGTGAACAAGGAGGCCATGTCATTAGTTTTTCTTCTTTTATACCCTTTCTTGCCAGCCACGCTGTGGAGTACTTGGACGCGTGTGATGGAGCATTGTCCTGCATGAAAATCATGTTTTTCTTGAAGGATGCAGACTTCTTCCTGTACCACTGCTTGAAGAAGGTGTCTTCCAGAAACTGGCAGTAGGACTGGGAGTTGAGCTTGACTCCATCCTCAACCCGAAAAGGCCTCACAAGCTCATCTTTGATGATACCAGCCCAAACCAGTACTCCACTTCCACCTTGCTGGCGTCTGAGTCGGACTGGAGCTCTCTGCCCTTTACCAATCCAGCCACGGGCCCATCCATCTGGCCCATCAAGACTCACTCTCGTTTCATCAGTCCATAAAACCTTAGAAAAATCAGTCTTGAGATATTTCTTGGCCCAGTCTTGACGTTTCAGCTTGTGTGTCTTGTTCAGTGGTGGTCGTCTTTCAGCCTTTCTTACCTTGGCCATGTCTCTGAGTATTGCACACCTTGTGCTTTTGGGCACTCCAGTGATGTTGCAGCTCTGAAATATGGCCAAACTGGTGGCAAGTGGCATCTTGGCAGCTGCACGCTTGACTTTTCTCAGTTCATGGGCAGTTATTTTGCGCCTTGGTTTTTCCACACGCTTGTTGCGACCCTGTTGACTATTTTGAATGAAACGCTTGATTGTTTGATGATCACGCTTCAGAAGCTTTGCAATTTTAAGACTGCTGCATCCCTCTGCAAGATATCTCACTATTTTTGACTTTTCTGAGCCTGTCAAGTCCTTCTTTTGACCCATTTTGCCAAAGGAAAGGAAGTTGCCTAATAATTATGCACACCTGATATAGGGTGTTGATGTCATTAGACCACACCCCTTCTCATTACAGAGATGCACATCACCTAATATGCTTAATTGGTAGTAGGCTTTCGAGCCTATACAGCTTGGAGTAAGACAACATGCATGAAGAGGATGATGTGGACAAAATACTCATTTGCCTAATAATTCTGCACTCCCTGTACATAATGACCAGACAGGCTTTATTTGAGAGTGTCTAATAGAAGATCATGTACAAATTATTAACCACATGCAAAATAATAAAATAGGAGCAATGGTAATCAGTATCAATGAAGAAAAAGCATTTGATTCAGTGAACTGGAGCTTTTTTTTATATAGTCTTATACAGATTTGGCTTACATGAAATAATAATTAAGATAACACAGGCACTATATGATAACCCCAGGGCTAGGATTAAAATCAATGGCTGTTTATCACACACTATTTATGATGATAAGAGGAATAAGGTAGGGCTGTGCATGGTCACCATTGTTATTTGCGTTATACTTGGTACCATTTGCTCAATATATAGAGCTAGACAAAGAAATAAAAGGTATTAATATCCATGAGAAGGAGTATAAGATAGCCTGCTAAGCGTGCAGATAATATTTTAATAGTTTGGGGTCAACCAGCAAACTAGTGCAATCATTTCAATACTTTGGTCGATTATCAGGATATCAAGTTAATATGAGTAAAACACAACTGCTTAAATATAATTATACTCCATCAGAAAAAATTAAAAGTAAGTATCATTTAGCATGGCAATCTCACAGAATTATTAGAATGAAGTTAGTTACCAATACGAAAGAAAATCGAGGAAGATATGGAACTTAATCCCATATCTAAGTTTATTTTATAAGATTTGATTAAAATGAATATACTACCCAAATTATTATATTTATTTCAAACACTGCCAAAAGAAATAAGCCAGAAACAATTTAATGATGGGGACAAAATCTTGTCCAGATACATAAAAGGTAAGGTAAAAAGGAATTAGATTTAAAACCTTACACCTGGCTAAAGGAAAAGGGGGGGTGGGGCCTTCCTTCTCTCAAGGATTATTATTGGGCAGCACAGTTAAGGCCTATGATATGTTGGTGTAATCACTCATATGATGCTCAGTGGAAAGGCATTGAGGAGGGCCTGACCTCCATTCCCATACAAGCGATTATAGCAGACAGTAGCCTGCAAGACCTTATAAAAACTATTGAAAATCCATGAATCAAGCTGACTTTTAAAATTTGGGAAACAGTAATAAAAGAGTATAAACTAGAAGAAGATATAGCAATTCTTAAGTGGTGTGCATACGATACACATTTTGCTCCAAATAAACTGGACACTAGAGTCCAAAGATTGGAAAAATAAAGGTTTAAGGGCTTTATGTAAGGCAACAAAGGAAGGTACACTACTCGGTTTTGAAAAGAAAAATATTGATTACAAACACAGGATTTTTATAGATACCTACAGATGAGGCATTTTGTCAGTAAAAAGATCAAATCTAAGGCTGAATTAAGCAAACAGCTGTTAGACCTGTTTAAAAGGGCAAACAGCTCAAAGATAGAGGCATTGTATCTGGTCTGTATAAAGGGCTTATAAACATGAAACCACACTCGACCCTATACATTAACACAAAATGGGAAATGGAGGGAGGAATAGATATATTTGTTTGCTGGAGAAATTGTGGAAACACAAATGCAAATCATTATCATATTTTTGGGTCTGTTATGTTATTTAAACTTATTGGAAGGGAATAAATGTAGCAATACAAGAAATATTTGGAAGTTATTTGACTTTGGAAAGTAAAACTTTATTTTTTGGACTCATGCCAGAAGGATGGACAAAGAACGATAAATATTTGTTCAGTATGTTGTTGGTGGCAGGCAAAAAAGCCCTCACAAAAAAATGGCTTTCGTGTGAGAGCCCAACTTTGAACATGTGGATGGACGTCGCAATGGACATTTACAGGATGGAGAAAATCACAACAGATGTGATTTACCAGAGGGACCTGTGTGTATCACGTTGGAAGAAATGAATAGACTATTTAATAACACACAGGCCAGATTTTGACTTTGCTAACCTTAGTCTGAACTCCCTAAGTGTTCATGTTTTTTTTCTTCTTTCTTTCTTTTGTATTTATGTTCTTTCTGTTAAAAAAAGAAAAGAAAAAGACATGGCGGATATCTGTAACAAATTATTGAAGTTGATGCACATGATTCTGTACAGTGATTGCTGAATGTCAATAAAAACTAAATTAAAAAAAAGCAAAATACCAAGGGAGGAGAAGCTTGAGAATATGTGGAGGATGAAAGCAACAGTGGTCCCCATGGTAATCGGCACACTCGGGGCAGAGATCTCTGTCCAGAAGAGCGCAGTCCTAGGAACAGCAAAGATACTGTACCGGATCCTCAAGCTCCGAGGCCTCTGGTAAAGGACAGAGGAAGGAAAGACTGCCTGCATATGGAGGACCACAAGAGCCACGCGCATCGACATAAAGAATTCTGTGCTTAAATAATAAATTGTAGAATAAATTCTGCAATTCCAGTCCTCATTTCAAAATCTATTTCCCTCAGGGATTAACATTTGGATTAAAATTTGGATTAGCAGTTGGATTAGCAACTTCATTTTAAAAATCCTGCAATGCAATGCAAATTAGCCACACCGTGGGAAGTAAGGAGCTCTCTGATTGGTTGGACAGACACAGTCAAAGTCAAAAGTCAAAGTCTGTGCTACATACAGTTCAGTATATAGAGAGATGAGGCGACGAGGCTCCAGTTCCATACAGTGCAAAAGAACAACAAGAAATATAGGAAGAGTAAGAATAAGAAGAATAAATATATATACACTTTGAGACACAGTCTGGCTGCCTGGATTTTTCTAGCTCATAGCTTTGCGCTGCTAAGAAGCGTGTGTGCTTGTACAAAGGCTGTTCAGCCTCGGGATTTACACTCGGCTCGACACAGATATGTGAAGAATGAAGGGAGCCTGCAGCGAAACGGAGAGCTAACCTCTGACTGAGTGCCCGTTTACTCAGTCTGACCACCTGTTGAAGGTAACGTGCTAACGTGGCTAACGCTAGCATCACGTAGCCCCGTTATTTTAAGGTCATCTTAGCTTATGAAAATTTTACGTCGCAGCTGTACAAGCTCGCTACGTGTTTTGTAAGCTGCTGTGCTCTTCACAAATAAAGCTTGAAGCAGCTCAGACTGTTAGAACCAGCACTGAGGCCTGTTACATTTATACAGTGTTAGAGCAATGGCTGCAACCTACAGCCTTTAAACTAGCGATTAAAATGCTGACAGTAAACTCGTCAGTCCAGATGTTACCACATTACTTTGTGATACTTAGAGTTAAAACAACTGAGACAGGCTGATTAAAATAACAGCTGTCAGTTCTCTCATTCCTTATATCAAGACTGGAGATCACACTACTGATTTCAGTTCATTTAATATGTGAGTGCACAGATTCATTCTCAACTGGACATAAATGATGATCAAAGGTTGTATATATGATGAATTCATCAAATCCCAGCCTCTAACACAGTGTGCTGTATCTTAACTTTTTACAACTAAACCTAGTAAGTCAACACAACCTATCATACCCATGTGTATACAGAGGAACCCTGTGTTTAAAAAGCATCGCTCGTTTAAGTTATTTCGGACTCTTAATCAAGCTAGGACTATATGGGATCAACAGTGTAAAGACAAAGGGCTCCTAGGTGGCCATCTGAACATATGCAGCATGGCCCCTAAGAGGGAACAACTGGAACATCTTCTCATTAATTCAAATGTTGATTTCATGGGACTTTCGGGAACTTGGCTCAAACCCTCTTCTCCACAAGCACTGGTAACTCTACAAGGCTACAATGTCTTCAGAAAAGATAGGCATCAAGGAAAGGGGGGTGGGGTGTTATTATACATGAGGGACTCTCTAAAATGTACATTGATCAATGGTCATGAGAATTTGCATAATTATGATGAAGGAACTGACCTCCCAGCCCATTGTTCCCTCAGTGGGCTGGTTTCAGTCATTATGCAAATGTACTGTTTATAAGAAACCTGCAGTCAGCTGAGACTGAAGAAGTCACTTGGATGAGTGACGAAACGTTTCTCCCACTGAAAACGTCCAGATGAACAGAATCAACTTTTGGAGATTTACTTACCTGGATGATTGAGCATGCATCAGTGGTGATTCACTTGCAAGTGTTTTTAACAAACTTTGTTTTTTGTAGAATGCATCAGCAGCTGTAGAGAGATGCATTTGAATATCTTCTTGTTCCACTTTTCCTAACCTGAAAGCTGTGGATGGCTGATTCCTGACATGGACACACACCTTAGTGCTTGTCATAGACATTACATCCTCCATCCACAAAGAGCGAGAGAGCAATGACCACTCATTAAGACCAGACAGAAATCTGTCCCTTTCTGGCAGCTGTGGAAACTTCCAGTAAGAAAGTTTGCATTCTTAGAACAATGCTGGGTCAATGTGTGATGTGTCATCATATGAGGATATCACATTTTGACTTAATTCTGATCAATTAAGTGTTTTGATTGTTGATCCAATATGGCAGCTTTGTGTTTTGCTGCAAGTTGAAACCCATTGTCCTCATGAGCACAGGATCTAACAACTCTCCTTTTTGCCAATAATCAGACAAAAAGATTGAGACAGGTGGTATTCTCTGGAGTTGAAGACCAACTCAAATAGTGAATTTACATTAGACTGGAATTCATAAGATGAATAGAAATACTGCTGAAGCTGAATGATATATATATATTTTTCCACTCATCTGGTCTGTAAAGTTCAGTATGACTGTGGTACATAATACAAAAGAATAAATACAGAAGAATAAAAGCATTATGTTAATAACTTTACCCTTCTTAAATATAACTCATAAAGCAAGTAAAAGTACAAATGTGTACAAGTTACAGACTCAGTAAGTTTACACTCTTTTGGAGGGATTTAATTGTGTGTTAAAGGAGAAAGAAATTAGGAGGTAAAGTGTAAGATGCAGAGTCCATCATCACTGAGGCCGTCTCTCTTGCATGAAGTCCAGGTGCTGGTTTTCCTGTGTGTGTGTCTGATGCCCCGAAGCTGACTCAGAGTCATAACACCATCCATGGCTGCGGTAGTGTTGAAGTTCTAGTTCAGACTGAGGGTTAACTTCAGGGAGAGCCAAGGCCAACATAACAAACAAAACTTCCCTGATATGAAAATAAAAGGAACTTACCTAACTCCAAAGAAAACAAAATATACAACCTATAACCATAAACTACCTAACAACACATAAACAGGAGAAAACAGGGAATCAAAACAAAAGGCAGCTCTCCCCCACAGGTAGTCTGAACATGGAAACACAAAAAGGACATACTAGAGATGGACCAATCCGATATTACGTATCGGTATCGGTCCGATACTGACCTAAATTACTGGATCGGATATCGGAGAGAAATAAAAAATGTAATCCGATCCGAAGTGGCGCATCGGAGCAGTATGTGTCACGTGATAGAGCGGCTGTTGTATGCGAGACCTGTCAGCGTCTGTTGGAGCATTTGGAGCCTCGCTACATGCTTCCTAAGGCATTTCATCTCGGCGAAAACTATCCCAGAGAAGTAAAGCAAGTGTGTAAGTTCATCCCTGAATGTTTGCATAGTATTTCCACGTTAAGCTTAACAACTGATATATTGAGCCACAGCTGAACTGGCCTTCGGAGTTCCATATTGAGGTGAAAAGGAAGCGATTTGTCCCGTACTTCAGCTAGAATTAAAAAATAGACACAAAGCTGAAGTTATTCTGTCTTTGCTGCGCAGTTGCATCTACTTCTCTCATTCACTCCCCCTCCCTCTCCTGTTATTACTTCAAATATGAAACTGATCAACGATCAGCTGATCGGCTTTTCTGCCGCAAGTCCCGTCTCTCTTGTTTGTTTTTGGCCCACTTTGTGCCAGAAAGAAGAGACCAGCGGATAAACGACAGCAGCACGTTTAAGCGTGATAAGCTGTCGTTAGAATTTATTTAATATTACTTTCTAGACCAGGATCCTTTTCTACGTAGCTGACGGCTGGTAACTGTGCAGGGGCGGATCTAGCAAAGTTTAGCCAGGGGGGCCGATAGGGCATTAACAGGGAAAAGGGGGCACAAAGACATACTTTTCTTTCTTATTCTCATTTAAAATGTCTAGCTTTTAATAAATAATTATCCAAATCTTACACTCAGAATTTTAATCTGATGTAAAATGTATAGAAGTCCATTACTGTATATAGTAACTGTTAAGTCTAATATACCCTAGTAAGCTATAGTACTTTTTCCTTTGGGAAGGTACCATCTGTGCAAGTCTGCAATTCTGTTAAAGAAAGATGTTGAATCTATTTAATTATTCTTGAAAAATAATTTATTTCTGTGCATTTTTTTTTCACACTGCATCAAATTAAAGTTGATTACGTCGATTAAGCATCATGAGGTGGAGGGTGGTTCCCAATTTTTTTTTTATTTTTTATTTTTTGCTGGGAGTTTTCAACCCTATTAGTTAGGTTGCTTACTCTTTAAAATACCAGAATAGGGAGGATGGAGCAGGTTTAAGTTTATTAGATTGATCAGTATTGCTGAACTATGAAAAATTTTGGGTGCAGTGTATTTTCTGCACACAGGTATAACAGAATAGCTTTAGTGTTTTGTTTTGTTTTTTAACTTGAGTTTGAACTTATACAAAATGCAGCAAGATATTTAAAAAAAAACAGTTTTATTGATTAAAAAACACACTATATCGGATTCATATCGGTATCGGCCGATATCCAAATTTATGATATCGGTATCGGACATAAAAAAGTGGTATCGTGCCATCTCTAGCACATACAAGTCAAAAGGCATGCAAGCCTGCACAGGTATGGCAGTCAAAATGGCAGAGGGGCCAGAAACACAGCTCCACAGGCATTATATAGTGCTATGCTGATTGGTAATTAGGCAGATTCTGTGAGCAGCATCCAATCAGGACAGAGGTGGAGCCTAGACAGAACATAAGGCATTAGTTCACAGAAGAAAACCAACATCCTTGTGGGGGATTTAACAGTATATATCTATCTATAGATATATATCTATATATCTATAGATATATAGATATATATAGATATATATAGGGGCGTAGGGGCACGCCGTAGGGGCGTGCTGGGTGTTTTTTATTTATATATATATATGTATATATATATATATATACATATATATATATACACATATATATATGTTAAAAAAAAATTCCCTGCTCGCCCCTGCGGCCGGTCTATCCTCCAAGCTCGGGTCCTCTAACAGAGGCCTGGGAGCTTGAGGGTCCTGCGCAGTATCTTAGCTGTTCCCAGGACTGCGCTCTTCTGGACAGAAATCTCCGATGTTGTTCCCAGGATCTGCTGGAGCCACTTGCCTAGCATGGGAGTCACCGCACCTAGTGCTCCGATTACCACGGGGACCACCGTTACCTTCACCCTCCACATCTTCTCGAGCTCTTCTCTGAGCCCTTGGTATTTCTCGAGCTTCTCGTGTTCCTTCTTCCTGATGTTGCTGTCATTCGGGACCACTACGGCCGTCTTCTTCTGTTTGTCTCTCACAGCAGGAGATTGACGAGGTACAGCATATATATATAAAGTTCCCCATTGAGTTCCTGATGAAGGAACTCAATGGGGATGTGCCAGACAACACTAGAGGCCAACTTCAAGCCCATAGCACAAGTCACCATCAAGTGCGGGATCTACCAAGGAGATACTCTGTCCCCACTGCTGTTCTGCATAGGCCTGAACCCCCTCTGTGAGATCATTGACAAGACTGGCTACGGATACCGACTACGGAATGGAACAGTTGTCAGCCACCTCCTGTACATGGATGACATCAAGCTGTATGCCAAGAGTGAACGAGACATCGATTCACTGATCCACACTATCAGGATATACAGCAATGACATTGGAATGTCATTCGGACTGGAGAAGTGTAGTCGGATGATAACAAAGAGAGGGAACGTAGTCAGAACTCAGGGGATCAAACTGATAGACAGAAATCCATACTTTATGTTTCTCACAGTCATTGATGAAAACTTTTTGAAATTGTCAAAAAATGTAGAAATCAGAAATCTTTGGATTGTAATGATATTGATATGATAGTGGTTAAAAGAGTCATTGAGGCTATTATAAAACCGTTTACATACATCTGTAATTTATCATTTCAAACTGGTCAATTTGCAGACAGAATGAAAATAGCAAAAGTTATACCTCTATACAAATCTGGGAACCCTGTACGCTAAGCGGAAGGAAGGAGGCCGGGGACTGGTGAGTGTCAGCACCACGGTCTAACAAAACATCCTGAAGGAGAATGTCCAACCATCTGTTTGTGACCTTAAGCTGAAGCGCACTTGGTTTCTGCAGGAGGGGCAATGATGCAAAACACAACAGCAAGTCCAGCTCTCAACTGCTTAAGAAAAACAAAATGAAGACTTTCGAAATGAAGAAGTTTATTAGAAAAAAATCAGGTATCAGCGTTGACAAAGGGGTCAGTATCAGCCACGATACATTAAAGTTTATTATTTTAAAAGAAAAAAGGTTTGCAAATAACACATAGCCTGTCTAATATTGTACCGGCCCAGTTGGACATAAAAGCAAACCCAAACTAAATTTAAAAAATCAGTTTTAAAAGGTGACCCTTGCTCTGAAACAAAGTAAGGAGAAAAATGCAACAGAAAAGGAGAAAGAGGAAAAAACAGTGACACAATCACATGTGCAGCCTGTCCTGCAGCTGACTACTATGTTTGCTGCACAACTTGTTTAGTGTTGTGCAAACTGTGAGATAAATAACCACAGTTCATGTAGCAGGCAACCAAAACTCCTCGGGCTCTTCACCTTCCCAAGTCATCATTGTTCACAGCCACTCATCAGCGCAAAGGAGAGAAGAAGAACACTTGCTGCTACTTCCTCTTTTATACCCTCCCTTGGGTCACCTGGTTCCTAAAGCCTTCCGCTTTACATAATGCTTTGCCAGGCCTTTACTGCAGAGGCTTTCAGTTGCTGTTTGTTTGTGGGTCTTTCTGTTTCAAGCCTTCAACAAGTAAAATGCACGCTCAATTGGGTTAAGAGGTCAATGAATTGGCCATTCAATAATATTCCACCTTGTGCTTAATAAACTCCTGGGTTGCTTGGGCTATACGTTTTAGGTCATTGTCAATCTATATCATGAAACACCGCCCAATCAATTTAATTGCATTTAGCTGGATTTGAGCAAACAGTATGTCTGTGAACATCTTAGAATTCATTCAGCTGCTTCTGTCCTGTGTCACAAGATGGTGGCACGGACACATGCAGCAGCTGCACCCTGTCCCAACAAAACAGTGTTCCCGTTTTTGTTTTGCTCCTTTTCTTGTTTTTCAGAACACTGTTACAGTCACGAGTTCCTTCTCAAAATCAAGAGAAGCAAATCCACTAACCTTTTAATCACTGAAGAGCTATGAATGACACAGCGGACTGCTTCGGAGGCAACTACCATCGGTGACCCCCGCTACTACACCTCGCCCACAGTGGAAACATTGGGGTCATCTACCATCAGCGGTCCTCACCACAAGATCTCACCCACAGTGGAAACGACTCAGGCGGTGTGAGAGGAGACAAAAGAGGGGTAAGTGCGGAGGCATCTGGAGCAGACTAGCAGCTAATCCACACAAACCCGCTATTCCCACCATCGTACTGTCCAGCGTGAGCTCCATGGACAACAAGCTGGATCATGTACGCTTACTTCGGTCCACCTTGAAGTCAGTAAGAGTGCATTGTGTCTTCGTCTTTGTGGAAACTTGGCTTAATTATAACATTCCCGACAGCGCCATTCAACTCGACCGGCTAACATGCTTTCAAGCAGACAGAGCTCTCGCCGAAGGGGTTAAGGCTTGTGGAGGGGGACTCTGTGTTTACATCAACAATGCCTGGTGTTGTGATGCTGTTGTGGCTTGCAAACACTGTTCACCTCTGCTGGAGCTTATGATCATCAAGTGCAGACCGTTCTACCTACCAAGGGAATTTTCAGCCATACTGTTTGTTGCTCCAATAACAACAAGAGTCTATATCCCTCCCTCCTCCAATAACAACAAGAGGATGAGGCACTGAATGAACTGTATCAGCATGTCAGTGAGCAGCAAACGGCCCATCCAGATGCTTTTCTCGTCCTAGCGGGTGATTTCAATCATGCAGACCCAAAGACTGTTCTTCCCAAACTGCATAAATTTCCCACATGAGGAAACAACATTTTGGACAATATTTTCACCACCCAGAGAGATTACAAAGCCTTCCCCCACCTTGGTGCCTCTGATCACATCACTATTATGCTAATGCCAGCATACAGGCCTCTGGTCAAAGTCTCCAAACAAGTTTGTAAGCTGGTACGTGTGTGGCTAGAAGGGTGCTCAGAGGCACTGCAAGACTGCTTTTCAACCACAGACTGGGAGATCTTTAAACAGGCCGCCACACACGACAACACCACAGACCTGCAGGAATATACAGAAACTGTCATTGGCTACATCCCAAAATGCATCGATGATGTCACAGAGAAGCACCATCACTGTCCAGACCAATCAGAAACCACGGCTCACAGATGAGGTCTACAGGCTTCTGAGGGTGAGAAATGCAGCCTTCACAGTCGGGGATTAGGTGTACCTAAGAACAGCAAAGGCAAACCTGTCACGCTGCATCAGAGAGGCGAAAAGGCAGTACTCCAGGAGGATTTTGCGAAGCTTCAGTGACAGCAGAGATACTATGAGGCTGTGGCAAAGAATACAGACCATCACAGACTACAAGCCCACCCCACTCTGCAGACCGCTGTTGGTTCCATCTCTTCTCCGGTTGAGCTAAACAAATTCTTCGCTTGCTTTGAGGCACAGAACTTACCCACTGCTTTAATGACTACCATCCGGTCGCACTCACCCCATTATAATAATAATAATAATAATAATAATAACTTTATTTATAAAGCACCTTCAAGCAAAGTGCTGTACAACTGATGGCAATACAGATAAGAGACACAGTACAAGTTAAGAACAGAAATAAAAAGGAGAGATTAAGAACAAAATAAAAAGAAGAAAACATTTAAAACCTAAAAGCCATAGAGTTAAGACATGTAAGATAAGGTAAACAAGTGTGTCTTCAGCTTAGCTTTAAAAACCTCAACAGAGCATGCCTGCCTAACATCTTGAGGGAGGTTATTCCATAAAAACGGGGCACGAAAAGAAAACGCACGCTCTCCAATTTTCTTTTTCCTGGCTTTAGGAACTTTTAAAAGACCAGAGTCCTGGGATCGGAGAGCACGAGATGGAAGATACCGGTGTAAAAGGTCAGAGAGATACGAAGGTGCTAATCCATTTAAAGCCTTGTAAGTGAGCAACAGGACTTTAAAATCAGCTCGAACCGGACAAGGTAGCCAATGAAGAGAGTATAAAACAGGGCTAATATGTTCGAATTTTCCAGTTCTTGTTAAAATACGAGCAGCTGCGTTTTGCACCATCTGTAGACCTTTAAAACTTTTCTTTGGTAGCCCTGAGAAAAGAGCATTACAGTAATCAATGCGTGAGGACACAAATGCATGAACAAGAATCTCTGCAGTATCATTTGACAAAACTTGTCTGATTCTAGCTATGTTCCTCAAGTGATAAAAGGCAGTTTTTGTTATTTCTTTTATATGAGACTCAAAAGAGAGCACCATGTCAAACCACACGCCCAAATTTTTTACTTTGTCTCTACAAGTTATGACCCTATCATCAATTCTCAGGGTAAAATTTTGGGACGAGTGCTGAAATTTAGACGGTCCAATGACCATCAACTCTGTTTTATCAGTATTTAAGCACAGGAAATTATCAGATAACCAGCCCTTAATTGCTGATAGACAAGATTCCAAATTAGAGATTTCAGTACAATCTCCAATTTTTAGAGGAACATAGAGCTGCAGGTCGTCAGCATAACAGTGAAAGGTTACTTTAAAAGAACGTAAAAGAGCACCAAGAGGCGACAGATACATAGAGAACAGCAGTGGTCCAAGCACAGAGCCCTGAGGGACCCCATGCCTCACCACACAGGTCTCAGAAAGAACATTATTAAAATTAACAGTCTGAGACCTCCCTGACAGGTAAGATCTCAGCCATGATAAAACATTCCCTGTAATTCCAATAAAATGTTCAACCCTATCCAATAAAATGCCGTGATCAACAGTGTCAAATGCGGCACTTAGGTCCAGCAGTAATAAAACTGAAGTGCAATCATTGTCTGCATGTACCAGCAGGTCATTCACCACTTTTAGTAAAGCTGTTTCTGTGGAGTGATTTGGTCTAAAAGCAGACTGAAATGGTTCAAACAAATTGTTTGTTGACAAATGTTCAGTGAGCTGCTTAAAAACCACTTTTTCAAAGACTTTAGACAAGAAAGACAGATGTGAGATGGGTCTATAGTTTGCAACCATGTCAACATCTAGTCCAGGCTTTTTCAAGACTGGTACTACCACAGCTGATTTATAACATTCAGGGAAGACTCCAGTCATCAATGAAATATTTAGAAGAGACAGAATGTAGGGTCCTAATGTTGACCACAGTTCTTTTATAGCCCAGGCTGGTAAAGGATCCAATGAACAGGTTGTACTACGAGCTACTTTTACAACCTTGGTTAATTCAGACAGAGAAATGACCTTAAAGTCAGAGAACAGTTTATCAGCAGCAACAGGCAAGACATCTGAGTAGTCTGACAAACTACCTGAGGAAGGAGTAATCTGATTCCTAAGTGTGTCCGCCCTATCACTGAAAAACACAAGAAAATCATGAGCCATCAAGTTAGAACAGCAGAGAGTTGACTTGCTCTCTGTAAGTTGTGATACTGTGTTAAATAATAGTTTTGAATTATGTTTATGACTCATGATAAGATTTGAGAAGTAATTTGCTTTCGCTGTCGACATTGCTGATTGGAAAGAAGTCAGGGAGTCCTTCCAAGCCCGAAGAAATACTTCTAATCTGGAAGATCTCCAGTGACGCTCTGCCTTTCTACAGTTTCTCCTTAGATTCAAGAGCTCCTCGTTTAGCCAAGGCATAGGGTTCTTTTTTTGACATTTTAGCTTCTTCACGGGAGCAACAGAGTCCAATAGCTCAAGAAGTGTATTATTTAAATTCACAGTCAAAGAGTCCACACATAACCCCTGGGTAAAAATGGGGTCCAACACATCAGGTAGATGTAGTTTAACTCCAAGCAGTGCCTCAGGGCTAATAAAACGAGATGATCTGAGGGGCAATTTTCCCCTCTCAAAAGCTGGAGATTTAGGGATTAGAATATCAAATAAAATTGCTGAGTGGTCTAAAATAGGTAAAACACAGTTTTCAGTCATCGATATATTCAGTCCATAACCTAAGACAAGATCTAGGGTGTGGCCCATACGTGTTGGCCCAGACATCAGTTGTGTAAAATTCAAGGAGTCAATTATATTTAAGAAATCTTTGACCAGGGGTTTATCCTCACAGCACAAATGGATATTAAAGTCCCCCACTATAAGAATCCTTTCATAGTGAACAACAAAACATGTCAAGAAGTCTGAGAATTCCGAGATAAACAAATCATTATATTTAGGTGGACGATAGATGACTATAATTAGAACCACAGGACAGTTTAAGATCAGGAGTTGGGACTCAAATGAGGTAAAAACACCAGGACTTTGTATCTGTTTGCATTTAAAACTGCTTTTGATGATAGAGGCTACCCCGCCTCCCCTCCCAGACAACCTGGGGGAGCTGAAAAAGCTGGCATCAGTGGGGCACAGATCCAACAAGGGTGCCACTTCCCCAACGCAATTATGAAGTGCTTTGAACGGTTAGTCATGCATCAAATCAAGACATCTCTTCCCCCAAACCTGGATCCGTTTCAGTTCGCATACCGATCAAACCGCTGAGCCGATGATGCAATTTCAACTGCCCTTCACTCAGCCCTCACACATCTGGACACTAGAGAGCCCCCTGCTATTCACTCTGCTGACCCATGACTGCACACCATCACACAGCTCCAACCTTTATATCAAGTTTGCAGACGAAACAACTGTGGTAGGTGACATCAGCAACAACGATGAAACCTACAGGAGTGAAGTTAACCATCTGGCCGAGTGGTGCAGCAACAACAACCTGTCCCTGAATGTGGAGAAGACTAAGGAATCATCATAGACTTCAGGAGAACTCACACCCTGCACACCCCACTAATCATTAATGGTGCTGCTGTGGAGAGGGTAAGCAGCACCAAGTTCCTAGATGTGCACATCTCAGAAGATCTCTCCTGGTCAAAAACACTGGTCAGCAAAGCCCAACAGCGACTCTACTTCCTCTGCAAACTGAGAAGAGCAAAAGCCTCAACCTACATTATGAGCACCTTCTACCGAGGCACCATTGAGAGCATCCTCACCAGCTACATCACTGTGTGGTATGGCTCCTGCACTGGGTCCTGCCGAAAAAAGTTACAACGGGTAGTGAGATTTACTGCAACTGCCTCATCTGGAAAGCCCTCTGCATCACAGGTGACTCCACTCATCCGTCCAACAGCTTCTTCAGTTTGCTGCCATGAGGAAGGAGACTGAAGAGCCTCCGGGCCAGAACCAGCAGACTGAGAGGCAGCTTCGTCCATCAGACTGTCAGGATGCTGAATTCACTCCCTGCTCTCACACAAAACAGCTACATACCTGCATCCATCTCTTCCCTCTGAACCCCCCACCCCCCAAACATACAAACTCTGACCCACCACCATTGCCCTTTCATTGACTGCCCCACTCCCACTTGTACACGAACTTGCCCACAATCACTATGATTTTGTTGGAAACTGCTGTTTATATAAGATTGTATAATATTGTATTGGGTTGTACATAAGACTTTTATTTTATTTTATTTTCCTTTTTTTAGCTTCATATTTTTAATGTACACTGAGGATGATGGGAGCATATGGTCTTTGACAATAAAGCTGACTTTGACTTTGACATCATCAATAAACACTAGAGTCCCAGTGCCAAAGACAGGGATCATGACCTGTTCAACACCTTCTCCATACTTTGTTTTGCCATTCCGGTAGAGGTTGATCTTGTTATATAATCACTTTTCCACACAGGGCCATGTAGGTTTGGATTCTTTTTCCCTTAATGATAAACACATCTCCCTCTCTCTTTCTCTCTCTCCCTCTCTCTCTCTCTCGAATATATATATATATATACATATACATATATATTAGGGGTGCAACGATACACAAAATTCACGGTTCGGTTCGGTTCAATACTTTGGTGTCACAGTTCGATATTTTTTCGATACAAAAAAATGTTCATGCTTTTTTAATTTGTCATTTATTAAAATTATAAATATATATTTTAACTCAAAAGTACAGTTTTTAAATTTAATGTTGCTGAAACGACAAAGTAATAAAAAAATAAATATCTCATGGAGAAATCACTCATCTTTGGGAAAGAGAGTTTATTACAGAGAAATGTCTCTTTCCAAAATAAAAGCTATAGTATACGCTTCTTCTGGGGTATATTCTCAGCAGCATATTAAATATATCAGGTCCCCACAAGGAGAATCATGTGCTGACGGCTGTCTAAATGACTCAGGTAAAGTTTGTAGCATGCGTGCTTGTTGTTTTTGTCTGCTTCCACTTGTCTTTGCACTAGGATGATGTCGGTGTAAATGTGCAGTCATATTCGTTGTGTTCCCACTAGTGCTGTCAGCGTTAATCTGAAATGACGTTAACGCCACAACACGGCAAATCTCCGTTAACGAGCTACCGCGGATCGCCCGTGCGTGGGGCTGGACGGCGTCAACACGTTAACAAGCAAACTGCGCTAACGCAGTAGTTCCCACCAATGTAATTGAGCATTGCGTGGCACATCCGACATACTGTTTTACTTTTGTCCATGACGCGCTTACCTTCAGGGTCATGCTTCACATGAAGACCAAAATACTTCCAAAGGCCGGATCTGAATGAGGGTGGGGAAGGTTCAGTTTTGGGTAGCGTTGAGGCAGTTGCCATGTTGCAACGAGCTTAGCTTCTGTCTTGCTAGCTTGCGCTGCGCTCAGTGGATCTGCGCTCGACAGTGCAGCCTAGGCGGAGTAGTCGAACGCAGATCCACTGAGCTCTCAACACAGACAGCATTGTCAGAAGAAAAGTTGATAAAATAAATTAAAAATTTTGTATTGTTCGAACCGAACCGAAAGCACTGTATCGAACGGTTCAATGTCGATACGAGTATCGTTGCACCGCCTAATATATATATATATATATACATATATATATATATATTATAGCTGTCGAAATTAACGCGTTAATTGCGATAATTAAATTTTGGAATTAATTACGTTAGAATATTTAACTATTTAGCGCAACACGCAGAAAAGTCGCTCCCATAATTCCACTTGATTTGTTTACCGCACCACTGAAAATGGAGAAGCAGGAACAGGATGGCCTTCTGGATGGGGAATTTAAATACAAGAAGAACATAGATGGGACAATAAACAAACGCGTTGTAATTTGCACTCACTGTAGTAAAGAGTTTCAATTTCACCGTTCAAATTCGACCTTAAAATACCACCTTAATGCCAAACACGCGTTTGTCGGGGCAGCAGCTTCACCCGGCCTGCGTCAGACCACTCTTAGTGAACGCAGGCCACTCGGTAAGTCTTCTTTGGACAAACTGACCGACAATATAGCCAAATGGATAGCAAAGGACTGTAGACCGCTAAGCATTGTGGAGGACAAGGGCTTTGCGGATGTTTTAAAGGTTGCATCTCAGGACGCGTCCTACAAGCCCCCAGCGAGAAGCACAATAACAATTCGAATCCACGAACTGTATGAAACGGAGAAAAAGAAAAAAGAAGAGGCTTTAGTTCACACAGAATGCGTGGCTCTGACAGGAGACCACTGGACATCATTGAGTAATGACAATTACCTGGGAGTTACTGCGCATTTAATCACTGAAGCCTGGGGTCTGACATCCTTTGCGCTGACTATAATGAAAACGGAAGAGCGGCACTTTGCGGAGGCTTGTGCAGAGCAGTTCCAGACTGTTGCTCGCAGGTGGAGAATTGAGAAGGTGACAACAGTAGGCACGGACAGTGCGCGCAATATGATCGCCGCGGCTCGCATCATGCCATTCAATCACATGCCGTGTACCGCGCACATTCTACAGAGATGCATCACAGTGAGTCTCGCAGACAGTGGCTTTGTCACTGCGCTGGCCAAATGCCGCAAAATTGTTGGCCATTTTAAGCACAGCCCAGCAAACACAGCAGAGCTGAACGCAGAGCAGGTGTCACTGGGGCGCAAGCAGGAGCCGTTGGCCCAGGACGTGCCTACGCGCTGGAACTCCACGCTGGAGATGGTGAAGCGCTTGATCCGCAACCAAACTGCAGTAACCGCGACTCTGGATAAACAAAAGCATAAACTTGTCCTCCTGACGCCTCCAGAGTGGGACAAACTCCAGAGACTGGAGACACTTCTAGAGCCCTGCAGGTGAGCCTGTCATTGTGACCATAATTGTAGGTTTAGATTAAATGTATCAAACATACATCTTAAATCAGTTTTGTTATTATGAAAATGTCTTATTTAAAAAATAAATGAAATCAAATATTTTATTAATATTACCTAGTATTAAAAAGCTTTTTTTAATTTGCTGTCTTATCTGTGTGTGTGTGTGTGTGTGTGTGTGTATTCCACTGCAGATATGTGACTGAACTGCTGGGAGGAGAGGCCTACGTCTCCTGCTCTGTAGTTCTACCAGCCTTCTGCCACCTGCGCCGTGTCATGGAAGTAACTGATGAGGACCCTGCATATGTGGTGAGGTTTAAAGAGAAGTTTAAGGAAGACCTTGCTTCCCGCCAGGAACATACCAACTATGCATGGCTCCAGATCGCAACTGCACCCACGTTTTAAAGGCCTACGCAGTGTGCCCAAGACTGACAGAGAAGCAGTGTGGACCACACTGGCAGGCATGCTGCATGAAGACTCTCCTAGAAGATCACACACTGCAGAAGAAGGTCCAGCCAAGAAGAGGCTGAGCCTGCTGCAGATGGACTCTGACTCTGAGTCAGAGGAGGAGGTACAGCAGGACAGAGCCATACAGCGCTACAGAGCAGAGCCCTGCACTGCCTTAGAGGACTGTCCCTTACAGTGGTGGGCAGCTCATGCAGGAGCCCACAGCCAGCTGGCCCGCCTTGCTCGCAAATACCTGGCCACTCCTGCCTCCACAGTGCCCTGTGAGAGGCTGTTCTCTGTAGCAGGGCACATTGTGAACAAGAAGAGGTCTGCTCTGCACTCAGAGAACGTGGACAAGTTGGTTTGTCTCAGCAACTGGCTGAAGGATGAGTAGACCAGAGGACCGTGTGTTTAGAGCTTGTTCTATGGTTGAATGTGATTTAAACAATACTTTTCACTGTTGTTCATATTTTTTTGCACTAATCTACCTTACCCAAAAGGATGATTGGAGATTTTTTCTATTTTGCCTGTTGAATTAGGCCTATGTTCTGTGAACTTGAAGATGTATATGGATAAAACAATGTGCTAGATTTAAACGGGTGGAAAACATTCAGTAAAAATCCCTCACAATTATTTGAAGCCCTGTTCTGCTTGTACTGCTTGTACTCACAATTAATAATAAATAAAACAAACAAGTGTGTTAAAAACCACTATCTGTCCCGATTTTTACACATATATACACATATACACATATATTTCGAGTTGCGATTAATCAATTTTTAGGCTGTGATTAATTCGCTTCCAGCACAACACCCAGCCTACGTCAGACCACGCTGAGTGAACGCAGGCCACTCAGCGTGGTCTTAGCATTAAATAACACTAACAAGTGTGTAAAAATCCGCTATCTGTCCGTATGTTTGCACACATTTTGGTCATATTTCGAGTTGCGATTAATCATGATTAATTAATTTTTAGGCTGTGATTAATCTGATTAAAAATTTTAATCATTTGACAGCCCTAATATATGTATGTATATATATATATATATATATATATATATATACATACAGAACAGAAATCAGTTTTTCCTTCACTTCAGGTGATATCTCTGCATGATTGCACTTTGAAACCAACAGCAGCAAAGACTTAGACTGACTTCAATGTTGACTGTCTGTGCGCAAGAAAGATAATTGTGAAACATTTCTGTGACATGTTTAAGTCACGTGCCAGTCTGTTATTTACGTCTTATCTTATCAATGGATTAATAATTTCTTTTGTGTTTCAGTGTATCATTGATCATGATCAGGTTCATTGTTCTACAGTTTTTTCACAGCCAACAAAGAGATACAGTTTAAGCTGAAAATTTTAAAGTGCATGGATATGGAGAGAACACTTCAAACATATATTCAAACAATATATGTTTGAATATATGTTTGAAGTGCAGACTTTCAAATTTAAGTACAGGGATGAAAAGTACTACATTAACTTTTTAGACATTACATCCATTTATACATAATCACTCATTAATTGGACTCACATCATTTTAAATATAATGGCTATTTTAACATTTAGATGAAAACACTTTGTACTCAATGACTGAAGTCTAGAACCCATAACCATGACCAAATTCTGTGTGTCCTCTGTTGAAGTGCTCTGCTTTGTTTTTACTGCAGCCACCTTCAGTTGCTCCTTTGTGGGTCTTTCTGCATTCAGTTTTGTTTTTAATAACTGAAAAGCATGCTCATTTGATTTAGATCAGGTGACTGACCATTGAAAAATATGGTATCATCGAGACAATTTCTTTGCCTTGATAAACTTTCAGGTTGCTTTTGCTGTGTGGGTTGAATCTTTATTCATTTGATGCACTGTGACATGCATTCTGTTGAGTTTGGCAATCTGAGGGGGTCAGTATAGCCTCGTACACTTCAGATTTCATCCTGCTATCAGCACTCACATCATAAACACTAGTGCAGCTGTACATGCTCATACTATTTCCAAAACCATGTTTGACAGATGATGCAGAAGATGTGATATGGTTCTGATCATGAATTCTTCCTTTCTTTCTATACTTTTCTATACTTATCATTTTAGTATAAGATCATTTTTAAGAACTGGGCAGGCTCTGTTAGAACTACAGCCACCCCAACTGTAAAACCCCTTGAGTTAAAGCTGAAAGACTGTACTTCAATTATATATTAACAGCAGATTTAAAATCCACTGTGGTAGTGTACAAATGCAAAACTACAAAAACTGTGTCTTACATTCCTAAGTGTCAGATCCTTCTCCTCACATGATGTACAAAGTCCTGAATGATTAGACCCCACCATATCTTAAAGACCTCACTGTACCATATAGTCCTGATAGAGGACTTTGCTCTCACACTGCAGGGTTAGTGGCTTTGTTGTTTCCTTGAGTTGCCAGTGGTAGAACGGGAGGCAAAGTTTTTAGTTTGTGTACTTCTATTTTGGGTTCAGGAGACACACACCCTCTCTACTTTTAAGATTAAGCTTAAAACTTGATAAAGGCTATAGTCCGGCCTGGATCAGGTGACCTTTGACCATCTCTTAGTTTTGCTGCTATACTCTAAGGTTGCTGGACTTCCCATGATGCAATAAGCATTCGTTCTCCACTCTCCTCTCTTCAGTTATCATCTGACTATATGCAACAATTGCATGTCATTATTTTTGTCTTCACTTGTAGATTGTGTTTTGTCCTGTTTGCAGTCTGTGGTCTGTGGTACTTATTCATTACCCCCAGTGGTCACAGCATTTAAATTTAAAAGAGAGGTCTTCTGATTTACTTCTACCAGAATCCTCTGAACATTGGGCTATTCTCTTGATTATTATAGGATGTTTAATATACCGTGCCTCCAAGTAACAATTCCTGTGAATTGGCACTATGTATGTAATGCTAGTAAGGTATTTTCTTTCTATAGCAAAAAGAGATAAGATCATTTTCAGTTTGACAAAATCGCAATGATCTTGATTTTTATTTCTTTATAAAATTTTGTTTTTAATTTAGAATTAGTTTTACATCGAAGTATTGCTTTATGTAATATGGGGTTTTTATGTGTATACTTATTTGCCTTCTGTTACCAGTAATAGTACCACTTATATAGATAAGATAAGATAAGATAAGATAAGATAAGATAAGATAAGATAAGATAAGATAAGACTACTGATCCCATGGTGGGGAAATTTGTGCGTTACCTCAGCTCAGGTACAGATAGAAGAAGAAGGAAAAAAAATACAAAAAAATACAAAATTAGTCAGATAATACAATATATACAACGATAGCATACACAGTATGTGATTATGGATAGAGGGTTTTGGAAATATGCAAGACATAATTTTAAATATTCTACCATTACTATTATTATTGAAGTAATAGATATCTATAAGTATCTATGAGTATGGACATGTACATGCACACACACGTACACACTAAATATACATATGCATACATATAAATACATATATACCTGCACACCTCCATACATATAAAGGTGCATTATGCATGAAGTGGTGACCGTGGATTTCCACAATGTCCAGTGACTCATGACATTGTGATTGAGGAGTTATAGAGTCTAACTGCTGTTGGGATGAATGATCTGCGAAAGCGCTCCTTCCTGCACCGAGGGTGTTTCAGTCTCTGACTAAAGGAGCTGCTCAGCCCACTCACATACTCATGCAGTGGGTGATGTGGGTTGTTCATGATGGATGTCAGCTTTACTAACATCCTCCTCTTGCCCACTGCCTTCACGGACTCCAGAGGATATTCCAGCACAGAGCTAGACCTCCGGACCAGTTTGTCAGTCCTCCTCCTGTCCAGGCCACTGCATAGAAAAAGGCAGATGCTACCACAGTATCATAGAATGTCATTAACAGAGTCCTGCAGAGTCCAAAGGAACTCAATCTTCTCAGCAGGTGGAGTCGACTCTGGCGCTTTTTATGCAGGATGTCTGTATTTGTAGTCCAGTCCAGTTTATTGTTGAGGTGAACACCCAGGTACTTGTAAGAGTCCACTATCTCAATGTGTTTTCCTTGGATGTTCACCAGTGTTGTAGGGGGTGACTTCCTCCTGAAGTCTATGACCATCTCCTCTGTCTTGCTGACATTGATTTGGAGCGCATTGGTCTCACACCAGCCAACAAAGTCACTGATGACCCCCCTGTATTCCTGATCATTCCCATCTGATATGCATCTGATGATGGCTGTATCATCTGAGAACTTCTGTAAGTGGCAATGGTCCAAATTATAACAGAAGTCCGAAGTGTACAGGCCGAACAGTGCCCAGAGCACTGTGCCCTGCAGCGCACCTGTGCTGCAGATCACCACCTCGGACACAGTCGTGGAGCCTCACATACTGTGGCCTGTTGGTAAGGTAGTCGACTGTCAGCTGTTTGCCTACTCTGGCTTCCTCCAGCTTCCCTCTTAGTAGTGCATGCTGGAAGGTGTTGAAAGCACTAGAGAAGTCAAAAAACATGATCCCCACAGTGCTCCTGGCCTGCTCTAGGTAAGAGAGAGATCGGTGTAACAGGTAAAGGTAGTGCAAGATGAGCCTTTCCATAGCATAGCACCTGACCACTGAGTGATAATGGTTCTTTTCAAGAGATCTACATCAAAACATAGTGCTGGAAGAGAGGCAAGTTCAGTTGTTGCAATCACTTCCATGGCCACAGGTGAATGAAGGCGTACAGACTGGTTCTACATACATTTTTTAAAACAATGGGTCATTCTCAGAAACTCCAGTGTGTTAGGATGTCACCTATGCAGCAGGGTCCAGTCATTAAATAAATACTAAATATCCCACAATCTACTGTTAGTGGTATTATAACAAAGTGGAAGCATTTGGGAATGACAGTAACCCCTCTTTGAAGTGGTAGGCAAGCCTACATCATTTTCTGTCTGGCAATCCAATGGACAAGTCTAGGTTTGGTGATTGCCAGGAGAATGGTAATTGTCTGACTGCATTGTGCCAAGTATAAAGTTTGGCAAAGGGAGGACTGTGATGTGGGGTTGTTTTCCAGGAGTTGGGCTTGGTCCCTTAGTTCCAGTGAAAGCAACTCTTAATGCTCTGGCATACCTACACCTACATGTTAGACAATTTCAAGCTCCCAAATTTGTGGGAACAGTTTGGGGATGGCCCCTTCCTGTCCCAATATGACTGCACACTATTACACAAGCAAGGTCCAAAAAAACATGGACGAATAAGTTTGGCGTGGAAAAACCCCACAGAGTCCTGATCTCATTCCAATAGCGTACCTGATGATTTAGAGTGGAGACTGTGAGCCAGGGTCTTCTCGTCCAACATCAGTGCCTCACCATACAAGTGTGCTTCTGGAAGAAAAATTCCTATAAACACACACCTAAATGTTGTGGAAAGCATTCCCAGAAAAATTGAAGCTGTTGTGGCTGCAAAGGGTGGCCCGACATTACAATAAGCCCTATGGATTAAGAATGGGATATCATTTAAATTTATATGCATGCAAAGGCAGATGAGCGAATATGTTTGGCAATATAATCTAAGTTGCAGGTTTATCAGTCAAGCAATCTTATACTGCATTTTATTTTATTTTTTGAAGATTTATTTTTAAGCACCTTTTTCATTTTACTTTACACACTTTATTTCCCTTTAAGTGAAAGTTAACACCCTAAAAACTATGTGTAACATTGAGGCAGACTGCAGAAATTCTAGGGTTTGTAATGAGGGGAAAGCACAGGGGATATTGTGTCATCTAAAAAAATAATGTTTCGATAGATGGCCTCACGTTATCTCACAGTGATAAGATAATGTGAAGGAGTGTGCACCAACTCATTGTACAAGCAAGCAAAGTCTCTTTGTTGTTTTTAAAAAAATAAAGGATATATTTTGTTGTTTGAAAACAGTTAATGAAATAAAAATGAAATCTGAAAACAGTCAACAATGATTTGTTGACAATGAAAATTCATGCAGCAGGTGGGGGACCAGAATCACTTGGATTTTTCAGCCAAGATTCTCAGCAGTTCTTTTCCACTCATTTGAAAGTTTGTTAGTGGTTTATCACTTGTTCCAGCACACACAAACGTCACACCATTGTAAATCTGTTTATTGCACAGGATACTGTGTATTCATCCAAGCCTATTTCAAAATCACATAAATGTTAATTATGGCACTAGCTGTGAAACCTTTTCATGATGAAAGGTCATGGCCACACTTCAACAAAGGAGAGATATAAAATAATCAACGTGGTTAATCTTAGAATGGAGATGGGCACTTCTATATTGTTATTTCATGATGTTTCTCAGTTATGATCATCTTTTTTTTATTATTGTCACGTAGCTGACAAACATTGGGTGATTATTATTTTTCATAGTTCATCTATTATGTTTATGCATCAGTCATTGTACTTCATCACAAAATGCACCCATATGATCGATGTACTTTATATTATCATATAATTGTGCTTTAGTTGCTTTAATTTTTTAATTTATTAGTTACCACTGAAAACTAATGCTTTTCCATGACAACTGACATCTATTGTTCATCTTATTATTATAATGAAGACAAAAAGCTGACATACAGATGCTGTATACTTGGGTCTGCAAAACTTCAGACATTAAAAAAAGGCTTCTTTTCAGGGGTCAAACCACCAGCCTTCCACCAAACGTTATTATTGAAACAATAATACCAAAGGTCATCCACGAACAAACTCCAACCCAACTAAAAGAAGAGGGGTTAAGTAAAAACAAGAGATTTTTTAAAATAAATTCAAACTTTTATCATTAGTACAGTCATAAACCAGGTAGAAATTATTTTTTATCTTGTATTATGAGAATGAACTTCAAATGTTGAAAAAACATGAAGGAATAAATACTTCCTCCACTGACTCATTTTAGGACTGACTTTAATCTCGAAATGTGCTTGACATTTCAATCTTATTCTGAGGAGCTCAACGTTTTTTTAATCATAAATAATCATGGTGCATGTTTGTGTGTGTACTTAATAGTTACGGAAATTCAAGGTTTTTAATGTCCAAATCTAATTCATCATTTAAAAAAGTTATATATTTACTACTGGAACATGAAGGCATAACAATATTATATGTATCCAAAACAAAAATAATATCAGGTATCATATCTTCCTATATTTAATTAATGAATAACCATGAAACAATTGAGCGTTTCCTTGGCTGTGTGTGGGATCACTGTCTTGCTGAAACGTCCACCCTCGTTTCATCTTCATTATCCTGGTAGACGGCAGCTAATTTTTATCAACAATGTTTCACTACACTTTTCCATTCATCCTTTCTTCAGTTAAATTAAGTGTCTCACTGCTGTGTGCTGAAAAACAGCCCTACACCATGATGTTCCCACCTCCAAACTTCACTGTTCTTATGGAGTTTCTGGGCTGATATGCAGTGCTTTTTGACACCCAAACATTGTGTGTATTATGGCATCCGAAATGTTGTTCAGCAAAGTTTAAATGTGCTTCGACATGCTTTTTCTTCAGCAATGGAGTCTTATGCAGTGAGCATACCAGCCATGGCGGTAGAGTGAGTAACTTATTGTTTTCTTTGAAACAACTGTACCTGCTGGTTCAGTGTCTTTCTATAGGTGTCCACAAGTGGTCCTTGTCTCTTGGAAAACTTTTCTGATATTTCTTTTCACTTCTCTGTCTGAAATTTTGCAGGGAGCACGTGGTCGTAACCCTAACCCACTTTACAGTAAAATTATGTTCTTTCCACTTCTGGATTATGCCCCCAACAGTGCTCACTGGAACCTTCAGTGGCTTAGAAATTTTTCTGTAACCAGTGCTATCAGTATGTCTTTAGATAGCTTATTGGTTTTACCTATCATGAGGTGTTTCTTGTATGACACCTTGGTAACAAGACAACCTTTATAGGCCATCAGTTGGGATTGAACCAGCTGATATTAATTCTTGCTAAGTGTCAGAATTGCTTTCTAGTTACTGATAGATTTCATAGAGTGTCATGACTGTTTTTTTGCAACTTCCTTTGTGTGTGTGTTCAATACTTTTTCCCCTGTATTATTTCTCATTATTTCACATAATGTATGGGCATCTATGGTTTGATTTCTTTGCATGTATGGATTGAATGGGTTGTTAGCGACATCTGACAAGAATTTCATATCATTAGCACCTTTAGAAATATATTTACTTAGAAAATTGGTGACATGTTCTATACTTACTTTACCCCCTGTATGTAATATAATATATAATGATATGATATATGACCAGTGACCCAAGGTACACCAGGTTCATATACGTGCCACATTGAGTAAATTATTGCCTACATATAGCTAAGACTAAGCACTCTCTTATCAAAGCATGTCCTAATAATCAGTACACTTATGACCTGGATTTACGAAAGACTGCTATATTGTCTTTGTGTTCACAGAACAATCAGGTGTATAAAAGGCCAAACTTTGTTGCAGCGGTTTGGGTCTTTCTTCTAGTTTGATGGTAAATGAACAAGGGACACAGCCCCTTGGAATTATTCTCTCTTAATCGTGGTTTCTTTTGTTTTTTGGTGGTGGGTAGGTTGGTGGGAGGTTGTAACTTTTATAGTGTTGCTTGATTTATAGAACTGACAGCATTTTTTTCCTCTTAGAGTCATCAAGTGAAATATTAAGAAGGGAATCTGAGATGTCCAGGCTCACAGTTCTAGCAGGTATTTTGAGAACTTATTGAATGCATACAATGTAAATGTAAACACTGAAGTTTATTTTGATCATGCTTACGCCTAGATTCTGTTTTTTCTTAGGTTTGTGCCTGGTGATAAGCCAGCTGGGTAAGTTGATTTGATTAAGTCTGAGTTTTTTTTTTAAAGAGATTTTGATCATTACTTGTGTATCGTTACTGGGATTTGTGATTCTTTAATATTCCTTTGCTTCAACACAGGATCTGCCAGCAGGATGGAATGTTACTTCACCAACTGGTCCCAGTACAGGCCTGGAGATGGGAAATTCATGCCACAAAATGTGGACCCTTTCCTATGCACCACCCTCATCTATGCATTCTCCATCATCAACTACAACAATGAGCTGGTTACCTACGAGTGGAATGACGACGTCCTCTACAAGTCTTTCAATAATCTGAAGACCAAGTAAGCCGATATTATCTTAACACATAGAGATCAGAGGTAAAGCAAAACACAGTACCTCTTGAGGGTGTAGTGTCTTTAAGAGTTTTCCACAAAGATATTACAGTTACTTTAATGATATTACAAGTTTTCTGCTGTTTCCAGGAATCCTCACCTGAAGACTCTCTTGGCTGTTGGTGGATGGAACTTTGGGTCAACACAGTAAGTAATACTTTCAACAAAGAATATTATTTTACATTAGGACAATGGTAGGTAGCTAACCAAATATTGTGTGTAAGCCATCAGTCTGAATCAAATCAAAATCAAAAAGAAGTTTCCATTATTAAACACAGCAAACATTAATCACAATTCTCCTTTTAAATACATAAAGAGGTAACCAGATTTTACTATAAAGGTTAACTACTAACTTGGTAAACTTTTAGTATATAACATTTATATTTTTTGCAGGTTCTCCATCATGGTTTCTACTGCAGCTAATCGTCAGAAGTTCATCCAGTCTACTATCAAATTTCTGAGGACTCATGGATTTGACGGTCTGGATTTGGACTGGGAGTACCCTGGATCCCGTGGAAGTCCTCCTGAGGACAAACAGAGGTTTACTCTGCTCTGCAGGGTGGGTATAGATCTCCACTTTTTGAAATCTACATCTCATTGATGTAGTTTCATTTACATCATACTGGACTCCATTCTTCAATTCAATTCAATTCAATTCAATTCAATTCAATTTTATTTATATAGCGCCAAATCACAACAACAGTCGCCTCAAGGCGCTTTATATTGTAAGGTAGACCCTACAATAATACATACAGAGAAAACCCCAACAATCATATGACCCCCTATGAGCAAGCACTTTGGCGACAGTGGGAAGGAAAAACTCCCTTTTAACAGGAAGAAACCTCCGGCAGAACCAGGCTCAGGGAGGGGCGGGGCCATCTGCTGCGACCGGTTGGGGTGAGAGAAGGAAAACAGGATAAAGACATGCTGTGGAAGAGAGACAGAGATTAATAAGAAGTATGATTCAGTGCAGAGGTCTATTAAAAGATATTGAATGAAGAAGAAACACTCAGTGCATCATGGGAATCCTCCAGCACCCTACACCTATTGTAGCATAATTAAGGGAGGATTGAAGGTCACCTGGTCCAGCCCTAACTATATGCTTTAGCAAAAAGGAAAGTTTGAAGCCTAATCTTAAAAGTAGAGATAGTGTCTGTCTCCTGAATCCAAACTGGAAGCTGGTTCCATAGAAGAGGGGCCTGAAAACTGAAGGATCTGCCTCCCATTCTACTTTTAATTCTTACACTATTATGTGGTGCACATTTATAGGAACTTGTTGCTGCCTATGCAGCTGAAGCCAAAGCTACCGGCAATCCCCAGCTCATGCTAACTGCTGCGGTTGCTGCTGGAAAAGGAACCATTGATGCCGGATATGAGATCGCTGAGATAGCCAAGTGAGTGTCCTGCTTTATAAACCATCTTACAGGGAGTGCAGAATTATTAGGCAAGTTGTATTTTTGAGGAATAATTTTATTATTGAACAACAACCATGTTCTCAATGAACCCAAAAAAACTCATTAATATCAAAGCTGAATGTTTTTGGAAGTAGTTTTTAGTTCGTTTTTAGTTTTAGCCATTTTAAGGGGATATCTGTGTGTGCAGGTGACTATTACTGTGCATAATTATTAGGCAACTTAACAAAAAACAAATATATACCCATTTCAATTATTTATTTTTACCAGTGAAACCAATATAACATCTCCACATTCACAAATATACATTTCTGACATTCAAAAACAAAAGAAAAACAAATCAGCGACCAATATAGCCACCTTTCTTTGCAAGGACACTCAAAAGCCTGCCATCCATGGATTCTGTCAGTGTTTTGATCTGTTCACCATCAACATTGCGTGCAGCAGCAACCACAGCCTCCCAGACACTGTTCAGAGAGGTGTACTGTTTTCCCTCCTTGTAAATCTCACATTTGATGATGGACCACAGGTTCTCAATGGGGTTCAGATCAGGTGAACAAGGAGGCCATGTCATTAGTTTTTCTTCTTTTATACCCTTTCTTGCCAGCCACGCTGTGGAGTACTTGGACGCGTGTGATGGAGCATTGTCCTGCATGAAAATCATGTTTTTCTTGAAGGATGCAGACTTCTTCCTGTACCACTGCTTGAAGAAGGTGTCTTCCAGAAACTGGCAGTAGGACTGGGAGTTGAGCTTGACTCCATCCTCAACCCGAAAAGGCCTCACAAGCTCATCTTTGATGATACCAGCCCAAACCAGTACTCCACCTCCACCTTGCTGGCGTCTGAGTCGGACTGGAGCTCTCTGCCCTTTACCAATCCAGCCACGGGCCCATCCATCTGGCCCATCAAGACTCACTCTCGTTTCATCAGTCCATAAAACCTTAGAAAAATCAGTCTTGAGATATTTCTTGGCCCAGTCTTGACGTTTCAGCTTGTGTGTCTTGTTCAGTGGTGGTCATCTTTCAGCCTTTCTTACCTTGGCCATGTCTCTGAGTATTGCACACCTTGTGCTTTTGGGCACTCCAGTGATGTTGCAGCTCTGAAATATGGCCAAATTGGTGGCAAGTGGCATCTTGGCAGCTGCACGCTTGACTTTTCTCAGTTCATGGGCAGTTATTTTGCGCCTTGGTTTTTCCACACGCTTCTTGCGACCCTGTTGACTATTTTGAATGAAACGCTTGATTGTTCGATGATCACGCTTCAGAAGCTTTGCAATTTTAAGACTGCTGCATCCCTCTGCAAGATATCTCACTATTTTTGACTTTTCTGAGCCTGTCAAGTCCTTCTTTTGACCCATTTTGCCAAAGGAAAGGAAGTTGCCTAATAATTATGCACACCTGATATAGGGTGTTGATGTCATTAGACCACACCCCTTCTCATTACAGAGATGCACATCACCCAGTAGTAGGCTTTCGAGCCTATACAGCTTGGAGTAAGACAACATGCATGAAGAGGATGATGTGGACAAAATACTCATTTGCCTAATAATTCTGCACTCCCTGTACTTCCACTTGTGCACTGTAAGCATGCAAGTCACTATTTATGTTTATTTCCTTATTGTAGAGAATTAGATTTTATCAATGTGATGACCTACGACTTCCATGGAACTTGGGAGCAATTCACTGGACACAACAGCCCTCTGTACCGTGGATCTCAGGACTTTGGTGACCTTATCTATTTCAATGTTGTAAGTAAACAGAGAAACTGCAATAAAATTAATTTAAGAGGTAACTGTAACTTTAAAAGGTAACTTCTTACAAACTCAAACTTCAAACTTTTATAGGACTATGCCATGAAATATTGGAGAGACAACGGCACCCCACTGGAGAAGCTGAGGATGGGATTTGCATCTTATGGTCGTACCTTCCGTCTGACATCATCGAACACTGGTGTTGGTGCCCCAGCTAGTGGCCCAGCATCAGCTGGTCCATACACCCGTGAAGCTGGATTCTGGTCTTATTATGAGGTACATTTCTTAACGCTGGAATTTCTTCATTACCTTATGATGTATAGTATCAGTTGCTTTGATATCAAATGATATCTATAAAAAGACAAATGTTAACCATGTAGTCTGTGGTATAGATCTGTACCTTCATGAAAGGCACCACCATTAACTGGATTGAAGACCAGAAAGTCCCCTATGCTTTCAAAAACAATGAGTGGGTAGGATTTGACAACAAGGAGAGCTATGAAACCAAGGTAAGTGAGAAAGCTTGTATCATTTCTGTATGTTAAACACATTTATGTATGTACAAGGTAGTGATATCAATGTCTGTTTAATTTTTCCCCAATAGGTACGTTACCTGAAAGATCAGAAGTTTGGCGGTGCCTTTGTGTGGGCCCTTGATTTGGATGACTTTGCGGGAAAATTCTGTGGGGAGGGTGCCCATCCCCTGCTCTCTCATCTCCGCAGCCTTCTTAATATTGGTATGCCCAAAGCAGATTTATTCACATGATTTCTTTTAGTCTTTATATATTTAATAAATTAGTGTGGAACTGGTATCATAAGAACCTCTGAAATTTAGATAAGATGTTACTACAGCAATAAAAATACAAATACCATGCATGTTCAATACAGTTTTGAACTAGTAAAACTGTTGTAAGAGGGCTGAAAATATTATTCATTCAACAGTTGGAGTAATTAAGAAATTTACGGTGCTGTCAACACAAAACCATTAAAATTCATGTTAATAGGTCAACAGTGGGTAAGGTAAGGGTGAGGTTGTGTTTTTACCAGTTACGCATTTAGGCAGTCGTGGTTATAGATAAACATGAATGAAAAACCTTCAGTAACATATATTTCCTTTGATCTGTATTGTCAAGAGCTTCCCCCAATGCCCTCAACCACCACCCCAAAACCTGGAGCTAGCACCACTTCTCCAACCACTACCACCACCACCACTACTACTACCCATGCCCCAGGAACTGGATTCTGCAACGGGAAACCTGATGGCCTATATCCCCACCCAGATGACAAAGCCACCTTCTACATGTGTGCTGGTGGCGTAACCCACGTGAGGCAGTGTGGAGCTGGATCTGTCTTTGATGACAATTGCAAATGCTGTAACTGGCCTTGAGCCTGGAGCAGAGGCACTGTGTATAACATCTAGTGCAAACATCATCTATTAAAAAGACTAAAACGTATCAATGTATCCTCTATGTATACATTCATTCACCTTTATAACTCGGGTCCTCGGCTAGATAGATAGATTTGCCATTTACTGGGTATGAGTCACGTCATCAAAATTGAAGGTCTCAGTTCAGAGATAATTAGCCTAATAGTGATTATGTCTCGTACAAAAATCAAATAAAGCAAAAACAATTTTATAGTAGTCACCTTAGCTTTGAATAAAGTGTGAATTACTGCTTAGAATTTCTAACCTTGCAAAATACACTATATTGCCAAAAGTATGTTCGTCTGCCTTCACATGCATATGAACTTGAATGACATCCTATTCTTAAGCCATAGAAGTTCAATACAATGTTGACTCACCTTTTGCAGCTATAAAACCTTCAACCTTTCTGGGAAGGTTTTCCACAAGGTTTAGTAGTGTATTTATGTTAATTTTTCACTATTTGTCTCGAAGCACATTTGTGAGGTCAGACACTGTTAGATAAGAAGCTCTGCTCTAATTCAACCCAAAGGTGTTCTATCGGGTTTCAGTCAGGACTCTGTGTAGTTCAGTAAAGTTCTTCCACACCAAATTTGCTCATCCATGTCTTTATGAACCTTACTTTGCGCACTGGTGCAAAGTCATGTTGAAACAGGAAGGTACAGTGGCCTTGAGAGGCCAAATGGATTGTAACTTAAGAAAACACCAGAAAATAGAAAAAAGCTGCAAAAGGACACAAAACTCCAAAACATGCTAAGTATTGCTCTGGGAGACACTGGGAAACACTCAAGAGATAATACTTTCTGCACTGGCTGTTATTATTTTAATTCCAACTAATTTTGTAAGAAAATAAAATGATGAGGGCAAGACTTGTTCACATGTTTGGTGTTTGAACTTTTCAGATCTGTATTCATGTATAATCAAATTGTGTCATAAATGAAAGAATTTGTTTGTAGTTGGGAAATTATAGACATCTGGTTACATATGACTGATAAATCTACATTTCTGAAAGCATTTCTGTTTGTGGTGGATCTGACTGGGAAGAGGTGGTGTTTTATGTACACTATATTCATATGTTTTTTTTTCTCCCAGTATTAACGTTATCATGTTTGCTTTTGAGTTATAAACAAAGATAAACTAACAAAGAGCCTCTTACTGTCTCCCTCACTTTCCCCCTTTTCAGCCAAATCATTTGTTCAGCATTTGTTCAAGTACCCTGAAGGTAAAGAGCCTGAAAGGAGGATGTTCTCAACATCCAAAAAGAAAAACAGTAAAGGTATTAATAAAAATGATTTGAAAATTTTAATTTGTTGTCTGACATCAGGTTTTCAACCTGTGACCACCATCTTTTTTTCTGATATGTAATCTAGATTTCTGTTGGGATCATGAACAAAAAGGGTACCACCCATTATGTCACTCCTTTCTGACAGAGTGGTAGGTAAATCTTACAGCTTTTAATTTGTATATCTTGAATTTAGTACAGAAGTATTATTGGCACTTTGGCTCTGACAGAGGTGGTCGCATCTTTCTCCCTCTCCCTCACCCTATCTTTCCTGCTTGGCTTCTCATGTCCTTGTCTAGTCTCGTCTAACTCCAACTCTCAGAGAGTCTCTCAGTCTTGTTCTCTAAAACCTAAAGAGTTTTGGATTTGATCAACTGGTCTCTCAACGCAATTGACACGCTCTTCTCGATGAGAAGGCTGGGTTTGGGAGAGCCCAACTGTCGTGCAGGGACGTTTCCTGCCGGATACACGATGGATGAATTGCAGCATTGGTGCATCATGTGCATGGCAGGACTTTCGATTGAGGACATAGAAGATTTATACCCATTCGGAACCATGATAACAGGGTTCTTGCTGATCAGAGCTAGCTCGGCCATGGCTTATCGAAGAAAGCAGTTATGGCTGTTCAAAACCCCACAAGGCTGGCCGCTATGATCAAAGCGATGGGAAGGGCTGTGAGTACTCCGACTGTGCTTATTGAACGCAACATGGATAAGATCTTGAAGAAGCTCACAGCTTTTCAATGGGAAATTGACAGACCTGGTGACCAGTGACGGACATTAGATCGGATGTAAAATTTGAATGCAGTTGTTCGCACTAATCCAAACAACCATCATTTCTCTCATGCGGCTACCCACGTCGCTGCTAGAACGCCCCAAGGCCGAGGCTGGCTGAAATAACAAATTCTTCTCCTTGATAACAGGACTGTGTTTTTACTCTCTGCGCCACACCCTTCAAGGCCACCTGGGTTGGCTGGAGGACTCTTTACTTTCACTTAACCAGGTGAAAGGACACTCTCTCAGTTGAACACAGGATACAAATACAAATGCACACATGCACATACATAGACACCCCCCCCTTTCTGTTTTTTGTCTGTGTTCCTTAGTTGATCTCTCTTTCCTGTCTGCTGTATCCACTTGTCAAGTCCGCGTCTCTGTGTTATGTTTCCTGTTTTATTTTGAAGTCCATGTCTCAGGTTATTGTATCAGGTTTTGCTTCCCCTGTCTCGTTAGCCCTGATTTGCCCCAGCTGTGTTTCCCTTCTGTCTCTTATTCACTGATTGCTCCCTCTGTGTATTTAAGCCCTGTGTTTTCCTTTTTCTGTGTCGTGATCTCTCATTCTGTGCTGTGTGTTCTGTGTGCTAGCCTGCAAGTTAAGTTTTTGGTATTTTTTTAGTTTAGTTATGGTTTTCAGCAATAAAACTGGTTCAAGTCTAATTTTTGTCTCCAAGAGTCTGCACTTTAGGTCCACCATTCCTGCCTGCAGACAGCCCTCACTTGACACATTAGATAACCCCTTTCTTAATACATTCTGACCAAGCTGGTTTCATAAAAGGTATTCACTCATCAACAAATACACGTAGATTACTTCATTTAATAGACTACTCATGCAGTAAAAACATTGAAACCACAATATTGTCCCTAGATGCAGAAAAAGCATTTGACAGAGTTAACTGGAAATTTTTATTTGCAACTTCACACAAATTTGGTTTTGGAAACTCATAAACTGGTTAAAAATATTATATGATTCCCCAACAGTTTGTGTCAGAACAAATGACCAAATATCCTCCAGCTACTGTCTCCTGAGGGGCACCAGGCAGGGATGCCCACTCTCCCCTTCACTGTTTGCAATTTTTATTGAACCACTAGCAGCAGCAATTAGACAGGGTACAGTGATTAAGGACATAAAATGCAAGAATGTAGAACATAAGATCAGTGTTTATGCAGATGATGTGTTGCTTTTTCTCTGGCACTCACAAACCAACCTTTCTGAGGTAATTACATTAATAAATTCTTATTCAAGAGTTTCAGATTATTCAATTAAAAATCAAAATCTACAGTTCTTCCGATTAATTGCTCCTTCTATAATTCTTCTTCTACCCCGCTGCAATCTGGGAATATTAAATATTTAGGTATTAATGTCTCTCCTAAGCTTGCAGTTTTAACTAAATTAAACCACATCCCACTTTGAAAGACGACATGGGTAGATGGAAATCTCTACCCAAATGACTCATGGGAAGGGTCGCTTCAATAAAAATGATGATCTTACCAAGAATCCATTATTTATTTTTCAATGATGCATTGCCAGAGTGGCTAGATCTCTGTAATCGTCTATTTCTAAATTCCTTTGGAAAGATAGACCCTGCATATGAGCTGAAAATCGCTACAAAGGACCAAGGATAAAGGAGGACTAAATCTGCCTAACTTTCAACACTACTTCTTAGCCAACAGGCTACAATTCATCTCAAGATGGTTCAAACACACCCCCTTAGATGAACCTTGGCTAGATGTAGAACAGGCACTATGCAATAATCTAGAGATTTCAGACTGTGGAAATAACAGAAAATATATTATGGCTAAACATGGCTTTCATTGCTGGCATTTTATTAAAACTTTTATTACAGGTTTAGTTGTGGGTATTTTTATACACACAATGTAGTTGTGCTTATAAAAGAGTTGACGTTCAGTCATCTAAGGTCATAAGCTTCGTCTGGCACGAGAGTCCCGACGATATATTGTGTAAGTGACTTCGAGCAGGAGAAGGATAACGCATACACGCTTAAAAAAACACAAACAATTATAAAAGATAGTTTAGGCTGAAGGCCTGGAACACAGTTGGCTTGTAACTGCATTTGTACTTGCCTAGCAACAAGTGATGAAAGAGGTGTTAAGAAATAAGCATGAACTGGGGAAGTCAACAGGAAATATCTGGAGGGTGAGACGGTTGAAACAAATTGCCATGTATGGTAAAATATTGATGATAACGGAATATTGTCCAACTGTCATTAACTGTAACTGATGCTTGTTATACTCTTTGCTGACGCGAGAAGGGGCGGAACCCTGACATATTAAAACCATTGTGGAGTGTGCTTTTGGGCGAAGATCTATGCTGATGTGTTACAGTATACATCTTCCCACGCGTGTGTTCAGTAAAATCATCGTTTGACTAAACTCTTCTGGGCCAGTGTTGGTTTGTTCTTATCCTCAATATTAAGAATCGGGACAAGACCTGCCATTTATCAGCTCAAACATCAAACGACATGAATGCTTTAAAGGCATCAACATCAGCTCTTCTCTGACAGCATGGTGGGAGTTTCTAAAAATGTCTTCATTAATCCCATGCAAACGTACACCTATCTGGAATAACCCTGACATAGTACAGAACAATAATATGTTTAACTTCCCAGATTGGAGTTGTAAAGGAACATATATTCAAAGGAACAGACTTTATTCCATTTGACAGACTAGTTATACAGTAAAACATCTGGTCTCAGATATGCTTAAAAACCTTTAAATTTATTAGATACCCCAGCCTACAATTAATACAATACAGAATACTACACGGAGTGCACTATAAAGGTCAAGTGATGTTCAAGATGGATTTTACATCTTCTAACAACTGCTCACACTGTCAAGGCAATACACTGGACAATTACATTCAAGCTCTTTCTGACCACCACTTCAGAGGTTTTGCCCCTAGATATGTGAATACTTATCAAAGTGCCTGAAATGTAATATTCCAGCCTCCCCTTTAGTGTGCTTGTTGGGCAACTTCGATGACATCACTATAGAAATGAATACAGCCCACATGGTTCTCACCACCATTGCCAAGAAGACTGTCCTCATGAACTGGAAAATAAAAATAATGTTAATTCTTATCAATTTAGAGACCGTCTGATAGAACATATTAGTGTGGATACAACCTCTGCTGCCACGTTAGATCAAGCCCTCTGGGCATTCTTTGTTTAGCTCTATCACCTAGTTGGGGTGGGGGTGGGGGGTCGAGGTTTTGTCCCGCCTTCGTTATTGTAGTTGGGAGGGCCTCTAGATGTCTGGGGCCTGGATCTCCTCTATGACTGCTTCATGTCCTTGGGGACAGGGCTAATGCTCCTTACACCTTCTATTAGACAGTTACATGGAGAAACCTTGTGAATACAAGCGCACTTACACGCACAGGTGTGCATACAGGTGTTTACACCTGAGTAGCTGTTTGTACATGTGTACAAACAGCTACTCACAGACACACTATCTTGGTTGGCTGCTGCCTCTAACCATATCGTGCATTGACAGTCTTGTGTGCTGCTCAGTAACATACAATATTTATTATTTACTTATACTTATGTTGGTTGTTGCTGTGGTTTTCCTGTTGTGTTTTTCTCTTTCTGCTTGTTTTTTTCCCAGCAGGTGATCAGAGTTTTAGTATTTTTCCTCTGTCTCTCTTCTCCTCTATGTTGTTCCCCGGATCTGCTGGAGCCACTCGCCTAGTTTGGGAGTCGCCGCACCTAGTGCTCCGATTACCACGGGGACCACCGTTACCTTCACCCTCCACATCTGCTCGAGCTCTTCTCTGAGCCCTTGGTATTTCTCCAGCTTCTCGTGTTCCTTCTTCGTGATGTTGCTGTCATTGGAAACCGCTACATCTATCACTACGGCCGCCTTCTTCTGTTTGTCTACCACCACTATGTCCAGTTGGTTAGCCACCACCATTTTGTCCGTCTGTATCTGGAAGTCCCACAGGATCTTAGCTCAGTCATTCTCCACCACCCTAGGGGGCGTCTCCCATTTTGACCTCAGGACTTCCAGGCCATACTCGGCACAGATGTTTCTATATACTATGCCGGCCACTTGGTTATGGCGTTCCATGTATGCCTTGCCTGCTAGCATCTTGCACCCTGCTGTTATGTGCTGGATTGTCTCAGGGGCATCTTTACACAGCCTGCACCTGGGGTCTCGCCTGGTGTGATAGACCCCAGCCTCTATGCATCTGTGCTCAGAGCTTGTTCCTGTGCTGCCATGATTAGTGCCTCTGTGCTGCCTTTCAGTCCGGCTTTGTCAAACCACTGGTAGGATTTCGAAACAACTAGTAGTTCAGTGTTCCAACATTCGGAAGAAGGCACTGGTCTCACAGCTAGAGATTGACGAGGTACAACATAAATGTTACGGCAAGGGGGAGCCAGGACGCCAGGTCAGGGGATTGGGTACCAAGCCCCAAGTGCGATTGAAGAAGGATTGTTGAGTGCGAGAGCAATTGACCTGAAAGATATAACCACGGCAAAGCTTGAAACCTGGATCCCCTGTAGCCGGTTACCAAGACCTCGTGAAGTACCCTCAGAAGATCTACTAGATGATGTGAATGCAGCACTACGGACGATACCTACCGCCACCATTACCGAAACTAACAAGCTGATCTATACTACGGCAGCAATGATCAGTGAGATGCTTGGCTATAAGTTGAACAGCCACAAGGAGCAGTACCCTCCATGGAGAAGGAGGCTAGAGGGCAAGATCAAAGTAGCACGAAGGGAGGTTAGCCAACTAACGGAGTTGCAGAAAGGTGCGACAAAGAAGGTGCATAACAAATACAGCAAGCTGTCCATACCTGAGGCCTTGGAAACTGCCAAGCAAAGCTTGAGGAGGTACACCAGAGAGATAGAAGGCAGGAGAATAAACCAGCTGTTCTCCACAGAACCAGCCAAGGTGTACTCTCAGTGGCAAGAACGGCACGACCAAGGCTGGAGACGGAGCAATACTGGAAGAGCATATGGGAGAAGGACGCAACCCATAACGGCAATGCTCAGTGGCTAGCGGATCTGAGGGCATACCATAGCAACCTCCCTGAACAGGGTCCAGTAACCATCACGGTGGCAGACATCCAAGCAAGGGTCTCTAGCATGAAGAATTGGACAGCACCAGGCCCCGACATGGTTCACGCCTACTGGCTTAAGAAGCTGACTGCACTCCACGAGCGTCTGGCAGCACAAATGAACCAGCTGCTAGTTGACGAGAGACATCCGGAATGGCTAACCGAAGGCCGGACGGTCCTGATCCTCAAGGACCCCCAGAAGGGACCGGTCCCATCCAACTACCGACCAATAACCTGCCTCAGTACTACATGGAAGCTCCTGTCAGGCATCATATCGGCTAAGATGAACAGGCACATGGGTCAATACATGAGTGGGGCACAGAAAGGGATTGGCAAGAATACCAGAGGCGCAAAACACCAGCTACTGGTAGACAGACAGAACAGACTGCAAGACCAGGCTGACCAACCTGTGCTCTGCCTGGATTGATTACAATAAGGCCTATGACTCAATGCCCCACAGCTGGATACTGGAATGCCTAGAATTGTACAAGATCAACAGGACCCTAAGAGCCTTCATCAGGAACTCAATGGGGATGTGGCGTACAACACTAGAGGCCAACTCCAAGCCCATAGCACAAGTCACCATCAAGTGCGGGATCTACCAAGGAGATGCTCTATCCCCTCTGCTGTTCTGCATAGGCCTGAACCCCCTCAGTGAGATCATTGACAAGACTGGGTACGGATACCGGCTACGGATACCGACTACGGAACGGAGCAGTTGTCAGCCACCTCCTGTACATGGATGACATCAAGCTGTATGCCAAGAGTGAACGAGACATTGATTCACTGATCCACACTACCAGGATATACAGCAATGACATCGGGATGTCATTCGGACTGGAGAAGTGTAGTCAGATGATAACAAAGAGAGGGAAGGTAGTCAGAACTGAGGGGATCGAGCTACCAGAAGGCAACATTGCTGACATAGAGGACAGTTACAAGTACCTGGGGATCCCACAGGCGAATGGGAACCACGAAGAGGCCACTAGGAAAGCTGCAACCACCAAGTCCTGAGGAGTCAGCTGAACGGTAAGAGCAAGATCCGGGCTATCAACACCTACACCCTGCCCGTGATCAGGTACCCAGCTGGTATAATAAGTTGGCCAAAGGAGGAGATAGAAGCCACTGACATAAAGACAAGAAAGCTCCTTACCATGCATGGAGGGTTTCACCCCAAGTCCAGCACCCTGAGGCTGTACGCTAAGCGGAACGAAGGAGGCTGGGGACTGGTGAGTGTCAGCACCACAGTCCAGGATGAGACAACGAACATCCACGAATACATTGGGAAGATGGCCCCAACTGACCGAGTGCTCAGTGAATACCTCAGGCAGCAGAAACCCAACACTCTAAAAACAATTATTTAAGCTCAACAAAAAAAATTAACACAACAGTTTCCATTAATCTTTTTGCGTTAAGATAACTTGTGTAGAAATTACGTTGAACCAACAAACTACATTGAGTTAGGGGAATGAACTTTTCCTCCATAAGTAAAGGTAATTTTAATTACCATACACTTAATAATTGGTAACTTAAAAACATGTTTTTAAGTTGTTTACTCAAAAAAATTCTGTTCCTCCAACTTCTTTTTCCATATTATTCAAAAGTGTTATGTAATTAATGATAGTAGTTACGAAAACAATTTTTTAAAGTTAATCATTTAAAATATTAATTTGCTGATTTTCTTCATTATCATCATAATTTTAGCTTTTTTCTTGTTTTTATTATTGTAATAGCTTTTAAGAAATGAATGAATTCAACATTTTAAAGCAATTAATTTTTTATTGTTTGTACAGTTTGTACAATTTATATTTTACTGTAGGCATTTCAACACCTTATAGTTAAACAGTGAAAGATGTAGTAAGATGGCGGCGCGCACGGGTGCAGCGGCTCTTAGCTCTCCAGTTTGGTGCTCGTTTTTACTTTTACTGTGTGTATTTTTAAATGTTTGCAACGCCGCCATCTCTTACAGTCGCCAGAACCTAATTGACCTAGGTTTCAAATATAGTTTGTCTGTTTCTGGCGATTATCAGCGAACACACAACATCCTGGAAGAGATAGCGAGACTACCAGGGTCACCGTGGATGGTCTGCCCGCCCAGCAAGCGTAGGAGGCGACGGAGGGAGAGAAAGCAGAAGAGGGGATGCCGGTCGGGCTCAGATGCTAGGCTACGCAAACAACCACACCGGCCAGCACTTCCGAGCCTTTTCGTATCGAACGCCAGATCCATCACCCACAAATTGGACAAATTGGAGCTACAGATAGCCACCACGAGCTTTGCACGCAACTGCAGCATTATTCTTATTACGGAGTCGTGGCTTCACCCGCTGATTCCCGACGCTGCAGTCGAGTTAGCAGGCTGCACGCTACACCGGCACGACAGAACCAGCAACTCAGGTAAAAGCAGAGGAGGGGGGCTATGTGTTTACGTGCATAACGAGTGGTGTTGTAACAGCAGGATCATTCACACACACTGTTCTCCTGATTTGGAGGTTCTGGCAGTCTCGTGCAGACCTTTTTATATCCCGAGGGAGTTTACTGTAGTGATTGTGATAGCTGTTTACATACCGCCGGATGCTAACGTTGGCACGGCTCTCAGCCTCTTGCTTAACACCATCAACAAACAACAGCTTGCCCACCCCGATGGGGTTTTTATTGTCGCCGGCGACTTTAACAAAGCGTGCCTAAAGACTGTGCTTCCTAAATTTGTCCAGTTTGTGGACTTTGCTACCAGAGGTGAACACACTCTGGACCGTGTCTATTCAAACATCAGGCATGCTTTCAGAGCGACACCCCTCCCCCACCTGGCTGGATCTGACCACCTCTGCATGTCCCTCACCCCCACCTACACCCCCCTGCTGAGAAAAACAAAGCCCCAGACAAAGACAATAAAAACCTGGCCTGAAGGAGCGTCTGTGAAGGTTCTCAGTCATCCAGGTCATCGTAGTCAAAGGAGTTTGCAAAGAAAAGCGTCTGGACTTCTTTAAGTTGCTTGAAGACGTTTCACCTCTCATCCGAGAAGCTTCTTCAGTTCTAAGGTCAAATGGCCGAGAGTCCCAGATTTAAACCCAGTGGGAGTATCCCCCCAAGGAGGGACAAAGGACCCCCTGGTGATCCTCTAATCACATGAGCCAAGGTGTGAAAGCGGGTGTGGTACCTAATCAGCCAGGGTTTCGGGTGAGCTCATTGTGAAACCTGGCCCCACCTTGTCATGTGAATTCCTGAGGTCAGATGGCCCAGGATGTGAGTGGGCGTTAAGGCGTCTGGGGAGGGAACTCAAAACTGGATTATAGATGGCAGACAGTTGGTGTCGTAAACCACCGCCTCTGTTCAAAGATGGTTGCTCACAGTGGACATAGATGGCCTCTTTCACTCCTCTTTCAAACCATCTGTCCTCTCTGTCCAATATGTGAACATTGGCATCCTCGAAAGAGTGACCTTTATCCTTAAGATGCAGATGGACTGCTGAGTCTTGTCCTGAGGAGGTGGCTCTTCTATGTTGTGCCATACGCTTGTGAAGTGGCTGTTTGGTCTCTCCAATGTAGAGGTCTGGGCATTCCTCGCTGCACTGTACAGCATACACCACGTTGTTCAGTCTGTGTTTAGGAGTTTTGTCTTTCGGGTGAACCAGTTTCTGTCTGAGTGTGTTGCTGGGTCTGAAGTACACTGGGATGTCGTGCTTGGAGAAAACTCTCCTGAGTTTCTCTGATACACCGGCTACATAGGGGATGACAACGTTGTTGCGTCTGTCTTTCTTATCCTCCCTCGCTGGTGTCTGATCTTCTTTTCTGTGCATCTTTGCTGACTTTATGAACGCCCAGTTAGGATAACCGCATGTTTTCAGTGCTTCCTTTACATGTGTGTGTTCCTTCTTTTTTCCCTCAGGCTTAGAGGGAACATGTTCTGCCCGGTGGTGTAGGGTCCTAATTACTCCAAGTTTGTGTTCCAGAGGGTGATGGGAGTCAAAGAGGAGGTACTGGTCTGTGTGTGTGGGCTTCCGGTAAACTTCAATGCTGAGGTTGCCATTCTCTTCAATGTGCACGGCGCAGTCCAGGAAAGGCAAACAGTTATCCTTTGTGTCTTCCCTGGTGAACTTGATGTTTTTATCCACGGCGTTAATGTGCGCAGTGAAGGATTCCACTTCTTGTGTCTTGATTTTGACCCAGGTGTCGTCTACATATCTGTACCAGTGGCTGGGTACTCTCCCTTTAAAAGAGCCAAGAGCCTTTCTTTCCACTTCCTCCATGTAAAGGTTGGCTACAATAGGTGACACAGGGGAGCCCATGGCACAGCCATGTTTTTGTCTGTAGAAGGAGCCCTCTCTCAACTGCAGGACTGCTTCTCATCTACTGTATGGGATTTATTCTCCAGCCACAACCTCCAGGAGTACACGGACACTGTACTCTCCTACATCAGGAACTGTGTTGATAATGTCACCGTCAACAAAAGGGTCAGGGTGTTTCCAAACCAAAAACCCTGGATGAACAGCGAAGTGCAATCCCTCCTAAAAAGCCGCAACACTGCCTTCAAGTCAGGGGACAGGGCTGCGTATAGGGCGGCCAGGGCAGACCTGAGCAGAGGGATCAGGAAAGCTAAGGCTGCCTATAGGAGGAGGATTGAAGATCACTTTGCTGACAACGACCCCAGAAAAATGTGGCAGGGGATCAATCACATTACCAACTACAGAAGCAATAACCAGGCGACAGCTAGGACTGATGCCTCGCTGGCTGAGGATCTAAATCGTTTCTTCGCCCGCTTTGAGACGACCAGGCCCTCAGCTGTCACACCACTTCCACCCGCCCCCAGCACCGGCACACTAACACTTAGAACACACCTCACTTGATGTTCCCTAAGGTCAGTGAATCCCAGGAAGGCGGCAGGTCCTGATGGAATACATGGAAAGGTTCTCAGAGCATGTGCTGACGAACTGACCGGAGTCTTCACTAAAATCTTCAACCTTTCCTTGTCATTAAACACCGTCCCGCCCTGCCTCAAAACCTCCACCATCATCCCCATCGCCAAGAAGACAGCTGTGGTCAGCCCAAATGACTACAGGCCTGTTGCACTTACGCCTGTAGTGATGAAGTGCTTTGAGAGACTGGTCTGTCAGCACATCAGGGCCAGTCTGCCTCCCACTTTGGACCCCCACCAATTTGCCTACAGGACTAATCGATCCACCGAGGACGCTATCACCATAGCGCTCCACACTGCGCTGAGTCACCTGGAGCACAGAGGAAGCTATGTAAGAATGCTCTTTCTGGACTTCAGCTCAGCATTCAATCATATCATCCCGGAGATCCTGGTCCAGAAACTGTCTCACCTGGGACTCTCCACCCCCATCTGCCTCTGGATCAAGGACTTCCTGACAAACAGACCACAGTCTGTCAGACTCGGCCCCCACCTGTCCAGCACCATCACACTCAGCACCGGGTCTCCACAAGGATGTGTTCTGAGTCCCCTCCTGTTTACGCTCTACACATCCGACTGCTCCCCTACCCATCTCTCAAACACCATCATAAAGTTTGCGGATGACACCACTGTGGTTGGACTCATCTCAAGGGGGGATGAGTCAGACTACAGAGATGAGGTCAACAGACTGACTGAGTGGTGTTCAGTTAACAACCTCCAACTGAACACCACAAAAACTAAAGAACTCATCTTGGACTTTAGGAAGGGAAGAGCAGACCCGGCCCCACTTTACATTCACGGGAACTGTGTGGCGAGGGTACACTCCATGAGGTTTCTGGGCGTGCAGATCTCTGATGATCTCTCCTGGACTGCAAATACCACGGCGGTGGTAAAAAAGGCCCAGCAGCGTCTCCACTTTCTGAGAGTGCTCAGGAGGAACAACCTGGAGGAGAGGCTGCTGGTGACATTCTACAGAGCCACCATAGAGAGCATCCTAACGTACGGCATAACAACATGGTATGCAGGGTGCTCAGCTGCAGACAGGAAAGCACTGCAGAGGGTCATCAACACAGCCCAGAAGATCACTGGCTGCTCTCTGCCCAGCCTGGAGGTCATTGCAAACTCTCGGTACCTCAGCAGAGCTGGCAATATCATCAAGGACCATTCTCACCCCAGCAATCAACTGTTTGAACTATTACCGTCAGGCAGACGGTACAGGTCACATAAAACCAGAACAAACAGATTCAGGGATAGCTTCTTTCCCAGAGCTATCACCATTGCAAATAAGCACAAAAACAATTGAACCTGCTTAGCCATACCATACTGTCACTGTCATTATACTATGCTGCTATTCATACTGTCATACTGTCATTATATTAATGCTGCTATCCTGTAAATATCATACTTACTTTTGTTTGAGTACTTATGTTTGTTTTATTGTACCTTTTATATCTTACTATTTTTTATTTATTATATTTATTATTGCATTTTGCACCAAGGGAGTGGCACTCCAATTTCGTTGTACCCTGTACAATGACAATAAAGGCTATTCTATTCTAAAATAAACCAGAAATCCACTCAGAAAACATTTGTACTAAGTGTTCAGTAAATGTTAACTTTCAATGTCCAAACTTTCATGCAGTAAACACATTTTAGATTAATTTTACACATACAGGACTCAAAATGGTTAACAATTTTTGAAACAGAGTCAACATGTTTAACATAATGCTGGTTCATTCATCAGCACATCTCTTTGAGGATTAAATGCAGGATAGGTGTTAAGGACAGGGTAGTACAACAACTGTCAGGACACAATTTGTTGAATATAATATTAAAAACAACTAGATAGAAGAAATTTAGTGTCTTCTATTTTTTGTCAACACTATCATTTTTTTCCCAGTGGACTTCCAAATACAAAGCAACACAATCTGAATAAAATTTCGTAGTGCTCAAAACAAGTGACATCTTTAGAAAATACTGTTCTTGAAACTTGTTACTTTTGCACTGGCTCTCAGTCCATCAAGGTCAAGGAACAGCTTCTGAAAGACTTCGAAAGTATATTTCAGTTCCTTGCAATAGCTCAGATTGAGAGCATATATTATGCCCATGAGTAACGCACAGCAACTTGGCATATCCGGGCCCTCCAGGATTTTTGTTCCCTCCACCACAATGGTTGCAGTCTTGTGGTCAGATCCAGGGGTATACCGGTCACCGATGATGGCAATTTTCCTCACCTGCCTTTCTAGGTTGGCCTCAAACTCTTCTGTGTCCTTGTAAAGCACATTTAAAAAATAGGTTAGTTGATTATAGATTAGACTTTTATCCTTGCTGAATCTTAATAATTCAGAAGATCAGTGCGCACACACACACACACACACACACACACACTGACCCAAATAGGATGTATCAATAAGCATGAGACAAAATTATGGTATCATAAGACAAATCAATAAAAACACATCCCATTTTTTTGTTTTGTTTTGATTTTTTAACCACACAATATGAACAACATGTTCTATGACCAATTTGACCTGCTCTACCTAAATCGATTTCTAACATGGAATTTACTTGCTTAATGTGAGGCTCACTTGTGTAGGCCTAAAGACAACATTCTAGTTTGTGTTTAGGAAACAACAGTATGCCAGGTTTGGTCATCAATTTAGAATGTAAAACTAAGGAAAAGAATAAACTCAAATTGAACATATAAATAATTATTAGCTTTGACATATTGGATTAGCTGAAATGATTAAGTGAAACGCTACAATCAGTTGAATTGTTCAAGGAGCCTTTTGCCATGCCCAACACCTAAGCTGAATAAGTCATTGCTATGATATTATTGGTCAGGGTGTGACCTTAAGTGTGGATTTATTTGTGTTTAAGATGCTGAATTACTTAGACCAAACTCCATGAAAAGGTCTTCTTCCTTCTCTCCAAGGTATGTGATAAGGCAGTGGATGGCTACTTTTCTGCGTATTTTGCTTGTATTGTGCTAGTCAAGAAAAAAATAGATAAAGTATGAGTATAAACTACATGGGTGACTGCCAACAAAGTGCATTTCAAAGTCTAAATAGTTATCATACCTCAAGAAGCATGTCCTTGATCTGCCTGATTCTCACTCCTTTAGCTCCTGCCCTTGATGAAACGACATCCATCAGTTTTGGGGTGCAATGGTCAAGTTTAGCCATAAACGTGGATTCCAGGCTTACAGTGGTTATTCTCTTGAACTCTTCCTTTATCTGTAGATGACACAAACAGAAGAATTAAATCTTGCAGACAATTAGCTATATTGCAATAATGAATGCTCTAATACATTAGTTAAAGAGGAACAACTAAATCTGTATGAACCACAGTAGTAAAATGGACAACATCAAAATGGCCCACTATTACTGATTGTTTTTTTTCCCCCATACTCTTTAAATGAGTCACTTGTGAAAAGCTGGACCAGTTAAATACTCTGCTATAGGAAACTGCAACCATTATTCCAAGCAAATGTCAGACTTCACCAAGATTATCTTTAAAAGAAACCTGTTGTTTTTAAAGCATTAAAGATAAACTTGCTTTAAACTGATAATCCACCACATTCATCATTTAATTTTTTAAAAATTTTATTCTGTAATGTTGGAGTCGTGTTTCTGCTTATTTACTGTTGCATTCAAAAATATTTGTGTATGAGAATGTTTATTTATTTATTTTTTTACTTTGTGCATTAGGATTAAGATTGTAACCAGAAAATCAAATATAGAACATATGGGGAATCATATGAGTGTATTATGTATGAAATGTAAGAGAAAATTTTTTGTTACCTGTGTCGCATCAAATAATGCAGGCCAACGCTCCATGAAGTTCCTGATAGTGGGTGCCTCATATACGATTTCTTGCCTGCGAAGTGAGAATGTCTTGGCCATTTTCTCTGCAATCACCTGGCAATTATCCCTTTTCGTCACTTCACACAAGAGGTCCACTCTTTCCTTCTCCAAACTTCCACTTGTTTCCCCTTGAGGATGTGGAGGTAGGTAATTTACTTCAGCCTTTTTAGGCTTTTTAACATTTTTAGCAGGAGCCTGCTCATGTGCTGGTTTCCTCTTGAATGAGTTCACCACAATTTTGGGGCAGCCAGTACCTTGAAGTTTGGATCTGAAGTTGTTCATTTTATATTTGAGCCGCTGAATCCATCCATAACATCCATGAAAAGAACCTGGTTCTTTGAGGCAGGGAGGTTTTTTAGTCAAGGCCTCTGCTACTTGACTTAGTTGTGCACTTGATGGATAAGCAGTGTACTCAAAAAAAATGGCCTCAGCTAAACTTCCAAGGATGTCTGGAAGTAGTGTGATGAGATCTTTAGTACCAAAAACAGTCCCAGAACAAATGAAGTTTTGATTGCCGGACAGCAGCAGAATCTCCGTACTGGTAGAGAAACGAGGGATTGGAAATTCTATGGGCCATCCATTTGATCGCTGGACTGGTCTTTCTGTCTCTAATTCTGAAGAGACAGGCAATGTGTCATGTGACATTGTAGATGAGCAGGCATCATCAGAAAATTGAAGAGGATCATCAGCAAGGCTTGTAAAGGATCGGTCTACCTCTGTTAAGGTCAGAGTTACTGTAGGGGGTTCCTGGATATAGATAACCTTGATATAGTGTCCTTATCCTTAATGGCAGTTGTTGAAAGCAAGGAGAAAAACTCATTACAGCTAAGATACTGCGCAGGACCCTCAAGCTCCCAGGCCTCTGGTAGAGGACCCAAGCTTGAAGGATAAACCGCCCGCAGGGGCGAGCTGGGTGTTTTTTTTAATATCTATATCTATATCTATATAGATAGATATAGATATAGATATATGTGTATGTATATCTCTCTCTATATAGACAGATAGATAGATAGATACCGAATGAATGAATTACTTTGTTGCTGCTTTGCTTTATGGTTGATGATCAAAGGTCATGGCTAGTCTTCAACAAAAGATATAAATGCCATAATATGATATAAAGATATAAATGTCATATGTCATAATGTATCTCAGTTTACGAGCTTCTCTTTTGATTATTGCCACATATCTAACCAAAGCATACTTAAGTGTAAGTATGCTTTGGTTAGATATTTGGTTAGATCGCGTATTCCTGAATTCATTTATTTCTTTTCCCTTTTTAAATAAATTAGTTATCATGGAAAACTAATACATCTTTTGCTGTTGTTCAGGACTATTGTTACCTATATGTCATCATAGAGACACAAAGTTGGCATATAGAGCTTTGGGATGAACCGATAGGTCTGTAAAACTTTAGACAATAAAAAGGGGACTTCTTTTCCAGTTTCCAGTTTCAGAACAGTAAGTTGATGCCATAACCTTGTTTATTATCAAATGGCCATCTGTTTTAAATAACAATCTGAAACTAAATAAAAATAGACAATTTTAAAGAAAAAACAAGCAGATTTTGAGAATAAATTCAAACTTTCACCATTAGTTCCAGGCATTATTTAAGATTCAAGGTCTTTATTGTCAATAAAACAATATACACAGTATACAGCGTACCGAAATGCTGTTTCACCCCATGCCCCCCATGGTGCATTTATACGAATATAAAAAAATAAATCTCCAAGAGATATAAAACTAGGAATTACAAATAAATAATAACTTGCTAAATTTGGGTAAAATTAAGAGCTAAAAAGGTAGTACTACTAACTATATCTATGTACAATAAACAAAGACAGGACAGAGACAATACAAATAGAATAGAATAGAATAGAATAGAATAGAATAATCCTTTAATTGTCCCACAAGGAGAAATTTGGTTGTAACAGCAGCCAGAAAGACACATACAAACAAACAGTACACAGGACACAGAACAGAAACATACACAATTTTTTCCTTACATATTTACATCAAGGACAATGGTTACTATAAACAGAGTACTGTACAGTTATTAAATTAAATAAAATTAACTACAGATAAGAGGCAAACCCAGGTTGTAGTGCGAATCGGTTGATTAAATTATTGCAGTTACAGCACAGATGTAAACATCTATGTTTGCTGGGGGCAGTTCTGATTGTACAGTCTGACAGCTGCAGGGAGGAAGGACCTGCGGAAACGCTCCTTCATGCATTTAGGATGTAGCAGTCTGTCACTGAAGGAGCTCTGCAGTTCAGCAACATTTACATGCATGGGGTGGGAGACTCTGGGGTCATGTGTAATTACAGTAAAGTGAGATGACTGTGCAGTAGGTATTGTAGACAAGACAGGATGAAGACGTGCAAGATGCAAAGTGTGCAAATATAGTATAATGTAGGTCAGTAGATCATTAATCAGTAAGAAAGGATTTTCTTTCTTGTATTGTCAAAATAAACTTGAAATGTGCAGAATAATGTTAAATAAACACTTCACTGTATTGTGAAGACTGACTTTAATCTTGAAATATTAAAGTTTACATTTTAATTTTGTGCATTTCAATGTGTATTCCTGTTTTATAATCCGTTTTGTTATTTTCTTTGTTTTTTGATCAAAAATAATCAAAAATAAAATTATATACCTATATTTCCCCAGGTAAGGTTGCCATGACAGCATAACAATATGTTCTGTATCCAAAACAAGGTTATATCAGAAGATTATTGTGTCCTAAAATCGGTTTAACTGAATACTAATGATAATATGATATGTCTAGTGACCTAAGGGACACCAGGGTCATATACATAAAAAGAATACCACAAAGAGTAAATTATTGTCTACTTATGGCTAAGACTTAGCACTCTCTTATCAAAGCACATCTTAATAAAGAAACCATTTATGACCTGGATTTACGAAAGAGTGCTATACCTTCCTTGTTTTCATAATACAGTCAGGTGTATAAAAGACCCACCTTTGCTGCAGCTTTTTGGGTCTTTCTTCTGGTCTCAAGGTGAGTGAACAAGGGGAACAGTCTTTCGAAGTTATTCTCTCTTAATTGTGATTATTTATTTATATATACTTTTATACCTCTTACAGTGTTACTTGATTTGTAGAACCAACTTCATTTTCATTAAGTTAACTCTTAAGAAGTGAATCTGAGATGGCCAGGCTCACAATTCTAGCAGGTATTTTACAAATTTACTGGATGTATGCAATATAAGTATATGCAAGTTTGTTTGTTTTTTTGCTTACTCTTATATTAAAATTTACTTAGGTTTGTGCCTGGTGATAAGCCAGCTGGGTAAGTTGGGTTTATTTTGGTAAACAACTGAAATTTTGATCATTACTTGTGTATTGCTACTGGGATTTGTGATTCTTTAATATTCCTTTGCACCACCACAGGATCTGCCAGCAGGATGGAGTGCTACTTCACCAACTGGTCCCAGTACAGGCCTGGAGATGGAAAGTTCCTGCCACAAAATGTGGACCCTTTCCTATGCACCACCCTCATCTATGCATTCTCCATCATCAACTACAACAATGAGCTGGTTACCTACGAGTGGAATGACGACGTCCTCTACAAGTCTTTCAATAATCTGAAGACCAAGTAAGCCGATATTATCTTAACACATAGAGATCAGAGGTAAAGCAAAACAGTACCTCTTGAGGGTATAGTGTCTTTAAGAGTTTTCCACAAAGATATTACAGTTACTTTAATGATATTACAAGTTTTCTGCTGTTTCCAGGAATCCTCACCTGAAGACTCTCTTGGCTGTTGGTGGATGGAACTTTGGGTCAACACAGTAAGTAATACTTTCAACAAAGAATATTATTTTACATTAGGACAATGGTAGGTAGCTAACCAAATATTGTGTGTAAGCCATCAGTCTGAATCAAATCAAAATCAAAAAGAAGTTTCCATTATTAAACACAGCAAACATTAATCACAATTCTCCTGTTAAATACATAAAGAGGTAAGCAGATTTTACTATAAAGGTTAACTACTAACTTGGTAAACTTTTAGTATATAACATTTATATTTTTTGCAGGTTCTCCATCATGGTTTCTACTGCAGCTAATCGTCAGAAGTTCATCCAGTCTACTATCAAATTTCTGAGGACTCATGGATTTGACGGTCTGGATTTGGACTGGGAGTACCCTGGATCCCGTGGAAGTCCTCCTGAGGACAAACAGAGGTTTACTCTGCTCTGCAGGGTGGGTATAGATCTCCACTTTTTGAAATTTACATCTCATTGATGTAGTTTCATTTACATTATACTGGAATGTTAAATGGTAAATGGACTGATTCTTATATAGTGCTTTTCTATTCTCTTGGAGCACTCAAAGCACTTTACACAACATGTCACATTCACCCAGTCACACAAGCACTTTCTTCTATGCTTTTACATGCTCACTAACGAACATTTACACTCATTCATACTCCGATGGATGCATCGGAGAGCAACTTGGGTTTTGTATCTTGCCCAAGGATACCTGGTGTGCAGACTGGGGGAGCCAGGGATTGATCCACTAACCTTCCAATCAGTAGATGATCTGCTATACCTCCTAAATTACAGCCACCCCATGGAGTCCATTCTTACACTATTATGTGGTGCACTTTTATAGGAGCTTGTTGCTGCCTATGCAGCTGAAGCCAAAGCTACCGGCAATCCCCAGCTCATGCTAACTGCTGCGGTTGCTGCTGGAAAAGGAACCATTGATGCCGGATATGAGATCGCTGAGATAGCCAAGTGAGTGTCCTGCTTTATAAACCATCTTACTTCCACTACTACTTTTAGAAATCTGACAGTTGTGCACTGTAAGCATGCAATTGTGTTTCCGTTTATTTCCTTATTGCAGAGAATTAGATTTTATCAATGTGATGACCTATGACTTCCATGGAACTTGGGAGCAATTCACTGGACACAACAGCCCTCTGTACCGTGGATCTTTTGACGCCGGTGACCTTATCTATTTCAACATTGTACGTAAACAGTTAAAACTGAAATAAAAATAATTTGAGAGATAACTTCTTATGAACTCAAACTTCACCTTTTGTTTGACTTCTATAGGACTTTGCCATGAAATATTGGAGAGACAACGGCACCCCACTGGAGAAGCTGAGGATGGGATTTGCATCTTATGGTCGTACCTTCCGTCTGACATCATCGAACACTGGTGTTGGTGCCCCAGCTAGTGGCCCAGCATCAGCTGGTCCATACACCCGTGAAGCTGGATTCTGGTCTTATTATGAGGTACATTTCTTAACGCTGGAATTTAATCATTACCTCATGATGTATAGTGTCAGTTGCTTTGATATCTACTGAATGATACTTTGATATGATAGGAAGAAAGTTTGTAGAAGAAAGTTGCACACATCTCTTCATGTTGTCTGTGCTGTAGATCTGTACCTTCGTGAAAGGCACCACCATTAACTGGATTGAAGACCAGAAAGTCCCCTATGCTTTCAAAAACAATGAGTGGGTAGGATTTGACAACAAGGAGAGCTATGAAACCAAGGTAAGTGAGAAAGCTTGTATCATTTCTGTATGTTAAACACATTTATGTATGTACAAGGTAGTGATATCAATGTCTGTTTAATTTTTCCCCAATAGGTACGTTACCTGAAAGATCAGAATTTTGGCGGTGCCTTTGTGTGGGCCCTTGATTTGGATGACTTTGCGGGAAAATTCTGTGGGGAGGGTGCCCATCCCCTGCTCTCTCATCTCCGCAGCCTTCTTGAAATCGGTATGCCCAAAGCAGATTTACGCAAAAGATTTCTTTTAGTCTTTCTATGTTTAAAAAATCAGTGTGGAACTGGTATCATAAGGACCTCTGAAATTTAGATATGATGACGTAATATTTTCTAAACAAGCATATTTTCAGAAGGTAGAATCGATTTTAAGCAGTGACTTATATAAATATGAATTTAAACTTTGTATTTTCCAGACATTCCCACCCCCCCCCAACCACTACTCCAAAACCTGACCCTAACAAGACCACCACTCCAACCACGACCACCACCACCACAACCACTACCACCCATGCCCCAGGACCTGGATTCTGCAATGGGAAACCAGATGGCCTTTACCCAAACCCAGATGACCAAACCAGCTTCTACAACTGTGCTGGTGGCGTGACCTATGTTTCCCAGTGTGGCGCTGGATCTGTCTTTCATGACAGTTGCAAGTGCTGTGGCTGGCCATGAGCCAAGAGTGAAGGCAGTGTGTATTAAATCTGATGTAAACATCATTCATTAAACATCATCATTAAACTCATCTTGTATATGTACAATCATTTACCTAAATGATTTTGTGTTTAAATGTGTCATATGGATTGCAAATTGCAAAACAAAATCTTCAAGGTACCTTATTACAAGTTGGTGTATTATTTCGCTATATTTATTGATCATAAAATATAATATTTTGTTCTGAAAAGTTTTATCTAAAAAAGTTGCCTCTTACAACCATTGTTAATGGTCTATGCAACAATAATATATTATATAATATAATGGATTTTATTAACTACATATACACACATGGGATTTCATTTCAGTCACAGAAACCGAGTGTACATAATAGTAAGATAATAGATATTGTATCATAATCGTATCATAATTGATTTTAACTGCCAGATTAATGTTTATGGAAGTAGTTCACTCTGTTATATAAAAACTATTATCAATAACCTCGTGAGCAGTGAATGGTAATTGTTTTCAGTTAGCCTGGAACAACTGTGCTGTAAAGTCACAACATCAAAGGGGCAAGTCTCAATCCAGACTTTATGAGTCTGATACTGATTTGGCAGTCCAGAAAAAAGGTCATTCATGAGTCATGACAGGAATCACTGGAAAATGATTTGAAAGCTAAAAGGTCAGTGTCCTTAAATAAGCTGGTGGCAAGGAAGAACTCCCTTCTAACAGAAAAAACAAACAAAAACCCTTAATTATGTTGAAAGAAGAACTGCACCTTGAATTGATGACCACATAAATGAGATTGCTAGAACACTGCAAAATATTATAGAGGCTATCTTAGTGGCAAAAATTGCAATCAAACATTTGTGATAACTGGCAATGAGTCTTCACTGTGGAGGAAATTTTGATTCAATCTTCAATGCAGAAAATATAACCAACTTTAGTTGGTTATATTTTCTATATATGCTTGTCTCTTGCTCTTGACGAAGGCGGTCGCACTTTTTTTCCTCCTCCTCTCCTCTCCCTTAGTTTCCCTGCTTAGCCTCTTGTGTCCTTGTCTAGTCTCGTGTTTTTTGTATTACTTTTCCCTGGAACACTCTCTCACAGTCTGTTTTCTAAAACCTAAAAGAGGAATTATGGATTTGATCAACTGGTCCCTAAATGTAATTGACACCCTTTTCTCAACGAGAAGTCTGGGCTTGGGTGAGCCTGAGTGCTGAAGATATCTACCTATTCGGAACCATGATAACAGGGTTCTTGCTGATCGGAGCTGGCTTGGCCCTGGCTTATCGAAGAATTAAGGAAGCGGAACCGGCTGTTCAAACCCCCACAAGGCTGCCTGCTGGGACTGAAACGATGGGATGAGGCGTGAGTTTCTCAAAATGGGCTCATTGAGTGCAGCACGGATAAGATCTTGGAGAAGCTTACGGCTGCCGTGAATACTCAGAATAAGACCTCTGAGTGCAAATTGGATCACATCTTGGAGAAGCTCACTGCGGTCGTGAGTTCTCAGAATCGGCTCTTTGAGCACAAGAATGACAACATCACGGAGCGTAAGTCTGATAACATCATGGAGAAGCTCGCGGCTCTCCAACGGGAGATTGAGAGACCAGTATTGGACTGTTAGAACAGCTTTGAAATTCATATGAGTTGTTCGCACTAAAGTAAAAACCACCATCACTTCATGCGGATACCCTTTCGGCGCCAGCTGTGGTCTCAAGGCTGGAGCTGAACAACAACACCCTGATAACGACTGTGTTTAGACTGTTCTTCCCATTCTATGCAAGGCCACCTGGGTTGGCTGGAAGGCTGTTTACTTAGCCTGGCAGGGCGAAGGACACTGTCTCAGCTGAACTCTGGACACACACACACACACACACACACACACACAGACATATATACACATGCAGACATACACTCATCCCCCCTCCCCCTCTAAACACCTTCGACCCTTATTCCCCTCCGATGCTGACGGTGGATCATGGAGACCAGCGCATAGGCTGCAGGCCCGGATGTACTGTCTACATTGGCTGTCTCTCACCCTTTACCCACCCCTGTTGCTTGTCATGTGTTTCTTTGGTGTATTAAGAGTTTTTTCATGTGCTATGTGCAGAGGTGTTTTTTTCTGTTCTCAAACTGATCTCCCTGTTGGAGCTCAGTCTGGGGGGAGTTATTTTTTTTTCTCCTTATCTTTCCTCATGTGGTGCATTTTCCATTGTTATACCTCTCTGACCTGTCTTCCCCATGTGATGTTTTTGTGTAATGTATGTATGGTATGTATGAGGGTAAGATGGCGCCGCCATTGCGTGCAATAGGTCGGCAGCCTTAACATGAAATTTCCCCTTGTGGGACTAATAAAGGTATATCTTATCTTATCTTATCTTATCTTATCTTATCTTATCTTATCTTCCATTAAGTCACACTCTGAATTGGAAATCAGTATTCATTTATTTATTTTATCACATCAATTATTGTAATTCATTGTTGACTAATTTTAACAATACTTCCTAGGCCATCTTTTGGTCTTTTGTAATGCTGCTGTAAAGCTAAGTCTCACCAGGTATTCACATGTCACTCCGTGACCCTGGCTAATTCAGTTACACTGGCTCTCCATCAGCTTCAGGGTGCTGCTAAGACAGATAGAACTTTCGCAACATTGGTCCCCCAGATTCTGGAACTCTCCCTCTGAATTTAAGCTCTTAAGCTCTTGGACTTGGTGGTGCCTTTCAAAAAGGGAAAATGTCTCTCTATAAGTCAGGAAGACGGACTTCTGGATACTGCTGCTTAGGGCCTAGATAATCAATAGAAAAAAAATGGGTGTACAGACATGTAACAAAAACATCTAAGGTATGTTTTAATTTCCGAAACTTTGCGTTATGAATTATCTTAAATGGGGTCCTGTTTAGAAATTGATATTACTACTGTTTATTCTGGACAATTTCTCTACTGGATGGCAATGTTTTCAAGGGTATTTTAGAACGTAATGTTCACTGTGATGCTTGTCAAGAGGGTCTAGACAATTAATTTACGGTATCTAGATGTCTGTGTAGGTTCTGAGTCATCCAAGTCATGCAGGTACTCTAAGGCATTTGATCAAAGGTGAAAAGTTTTCAAAAAACCTTAAGAAATCCATTTGCTTTCTTTTCAAAGAGGCGTCTTCAGTTCTAAAATCAAAAGATAGAGACTACCAGGTATCTAAACTCTAGAGACGACTCTAACCCGGGTTTGTTTATTTAAGGAGTAGGGGTGGCTGTAGTTCAGGAGGTAGAGCAGGTTCTAGTGGTGGACTGGTTGTTTGATCCCTGGCTGCTCCAGTTTGCATGCCAAATATCCTTGGGCAAGATACTAACCCCAAGTTGTTCTTTGATGCAGCCATCAGAGTGTGGATGTTAGATAGAAAAGACTTAAGCATTGAAAAAAAAGTGCTTGCATGAATGGGTAAATGAGGTATGTTGTATAAAGCACTTTGGGTGCTCAGGTAGAGTAGAAAAGCACCATATGCGAATCAGTCCATTTACCATAAAGAAGACATTTCTCTTTCCTCAAGAAGACAGATGACTGTGAATATAGTATTTCTATTTCACAGGTGAATGTCCCTTTCAAATAAAATGGGCATAAGCACAAAATAATGCAGAACAATTCCACTTATTTATATATTCTAGTGTCTGAATTACTGTGACTCTCAGAATATTATCTGTTTCTGGATCATGTTAACTGTTGTAAGACAGTTTAAGAGCTCTGGAACCACAAATTGAGAGTCTGAACTTTGATACTTCAACATAGACTATATGTTTTAATATTTTCTCTAATTGTTGTGTTGACTGACTTTTGTCTAAACCCTTTCTTTTGCTTAGTGTCCAGAGGTACCAGGACACTCTTTGTTTGTTTTTGTTTTTCTATGAATCAAGATGTCTTCTCAAGATGTTGCAGTCCTCTGCAGGTTTTGTCAGTCCCAAGTTGGCTTCATGTTTTAAAACTTGTTTTGTTGTTCCAACTTGTCTGAAACAAGTAAGAGTGAAACTAGAAAAATGTCTTACTAGCTTTCACTGGCCTTTGACGTAGTGTTTCAGTTGCTTGTGACTTGTGTTTTGTTGTTGTTTTAAGAAAGAGTTTTTGATCTAACCGCATAGTATTCTGTTAGAAGTCTGATCATTTGTTTCTTTGTGCTTTATTTAATGCCTAGCTTTTGAGCCTATATTTGCTCTTTAGCTTGTGCTAGCTTTTGATTACTGTCAGCTGTGTTCCCACCCAGTTCCTATCTTCTCATTATCCTGCGTGTATTTAATTCCTCACTCTCTCTTCTCCCTTGTGACATCCTCCCTTAAAAAACTGTGTTCCTTGTTCTTTCCTTGAGTCCTAGATTACTCAGTTCCTGGCTCTTGCTTTACCTGAGTTATTGTGTTGTAACGTTTTTAGAGAGACTACAGAATTAAAGGAGCTTTTTAATTTCAGTTCATGTCTTGAGAGTCCTTCTCACCACTCACCTGGACACTAGCTCCGTTGCTTCCTCCAAGAGCTCCTTGTTTCCTGCTTTTTAAGTAAGGATTAGCTCTATCAAGATTTACTTACTGCCCATGTTCTCTGCCTGGCAACAACCCTTCTTTCCCTCTGATGAGACTCTTGCTTCTGCCACGTTTTCATTATTGAAACTCCTAAGTTAAATAAATTCTTGTGTACCAGCCTGTCAACTGAGCCTGCTTTTGGGCCCACTCCACATACTGGGCTTTCAGCCCTTTGACACACATCTTAAAGACCTCATAGTACCATATCACCCCATTAGAGCACATAGCTTTCAGACTGCTGGCTTACTTGTGGTTGTTAGGATATTTAAAAGTAGTATGGAAAGCAGAGCCTTCAGGCCTTTCAACATTAGGCTTAAGACTTTCTTTTTTGACAAAGCTTATAGTTAAGGCTGGATCAGGTGACCCTAAATCAGGGGTCTCAAACTCACAGCCCGCGGGCCATTTGCAGCCCACGTCACCTCTACTTGCGGCTCACATATTGATGTGAAGAAATATTTGTAAAAATTATTATTCGTAAAAAGGATTTAATATGAAGGCAATATGAGCTGAGTGTTACGGGCATGGCCTTTTAAGACTGTAGCCTCATGGGTGGTGTAGTCATTGCTGCAGGCAGAACGTGTGGGAATGCCCCTCCCGCTGTATGTCTGTGAGTGCGAGGGAGGGAGAAATGGAAGGGTGGAAAAGTACGAGTTGTCACCGAGCAGAAACGGGAGATGAAAGCATGTAAATATAATAATAACCACTGCAGCCAAAAAGAGTGCCTGACGAGCCCAGTTGTAAGTAAGCTAAACAATAAAGTTCTGCTGGAGCAGCCTTTTAATGCCTCTCTCTGTCTGTCGCCAGCAAAGTTGACCCAGACATTAAAGTAAAGCTAGTTCCCGGCTACGAGCCCGATACGGAACCCGAAGTATTAGCCAGAGGTCCCTTTACTACGGTTCAGAGCCGCGGACCTGTCCGAGGTAACAAAGGGGTACAAACATGTTGAGGGATTGGCTGTGTTAGTTCAGTGAGAGATTTATTTGGAAAGAAGACAATTTTCACTTGCAGTCAAAAACTAATGTGTACGCTTATGTCTGCATTTTTATTTTGTTAAATACAAACAAAATTATAGCAAAAGTGCTGCCACGTGTCTGGGTACCAATTTTTTTATTTGGTAGTTCAATGAAAGGCTTCAGATCGTTAAGAGTGAGAAAAAAAATTGCGTTCATGTTTGCAGTTTTGTCTTGTTATACAATATTTGAAATTAAATAAAACAAACAAAACACTAGATTTTAGGAAATACTAGTGGGTGTTTCCTTGTTTGTTTTTTGTACTACTTGAACACTAAAGTGGCCCTCCAATGAGATGACGAAGTGGCCCGCGGCTCATTTGAGTTTGAGACCCCTGCCCTAAATCCAGTTCAATTCAATTTTAATTCAATTTTATTTATATAGCGCCAAATCACAACAAAAGTCGCCTCAAGGTGCTTTATATTGTACAGTAGATCGCACAATAATAAATACAGAGAAAAACCCAACAATCGTATGAACCCCTATGAGCAAGCACTTTGGCGACAGTGGGAAGGAAAAATTCCCTCTTAACAGGAAGAAACCTCCGGCAGAACCAGGCTCAGGGAGGGGCGGGGCCATCTGCTGCGACCGGTTGGGGTGAGAGAAGGAAAACAGGATAAAGACATGCTGTGGAAGAGAGACAGAGGTTAATAACAGATATGATTCGATGCAGAGAGGTCTGTTAACACATAGTGAGTGAGAAAGGTGACTGGAAAGGAAAAACTCAATGCATCATGGGAATCCCCGGCAGGCTACGTCTATTGCAGCATAACTAAGGGAGGATTCAGGGTCACCTGGTCCAGCCCTAACTATATGCTTTAGCAAAAAGGAAAGTTTTAAGCCTACTCTTGAAAGTAGAGATAGTGTCTGTCTCCCGAATCCAAACTGGAAGCTGGTTCCACAGAAGAGGGGCCTGAAAACTGAAGGCTCTGCCTCCCATTCTACTTTTAAATACTCTAGGAATAACAAGTAGGCCTGCAGTGTGAGAGCGAAGTGCTCTAATAGGGTGATATGGTACTACAAGGTCATTAAGATAAGATGGGCCCTGATTATTTAAGACCTTGTATGTGAGGAGCAGGATTTTGAATTCAATTCTGGATTTAACAGGAAGCCAATGAAGGGAAGCCAATACAGGAGAAATCTGCTCTCTCTTTCTAGTCCCTGTCAGGACTCTTGCTGCAGCATTTTGGATCAGCTGAAGGCTTTTCAGTGAGTTTTTAGGACATCCTGATAATAAAGAATTACAGTAGTCCAGCCTGGAAGTAATAAATGCATGAACTAGTTTTTCAGCATCACTCTGAGACAGGATATTTCTAATTTTAGAGATGTTGCGCAAATGGAAGAAAGCAGTCTTACATATTTGTTTAATATGTGTGTTGAAGGACATGTCCTGGTCAAAAATGACTCCAAGGTTCCTCACAGCATTACTGGAGGCCAAGGTAATGCCATCCAGAGTAAGAATCTGGTTAGATACCATATTTCTAAGATTTTCAGGGCCGAGTACAATAACCTCAGTTTGATCTGAATTAAGAAGCAGAAAGTTAGCGGCCATCCAGGTCTTTATGTCTTTAAGACATTCCTACAGTTTAACTAATTGGTGTGTGTTACCTGGCTTCATGGATAGACAGAGCTGGGTGTCATCTGCATAGCAGTGAAAATTTATGCTATGTCTTCTAATGATGCTGTCTTCTAATGATGCTGTCTTCTAAGGGAAGCATGTATAATGTAAACAGAATTGGTCCTAGCACTGAACCCTGTGGAACACCATAATTGACCTTAGTATGTGAAGAGGACTCTCCATTTACATGAACAAATTGGAGTCTATTAGATAGATATGATACAAACCACTGCAGTGCAGTACCTGTAATACCTACAGCATGTTCTAATCGCTCTAATAGGATATTATGGTCAACAGTATCGAACGCTGCACTGAGGTCTAGCAGGACAAGCACAGAGATGAGTCCACTGTCAGAGGCCATAAGAAGATCATTTGTAACCTTCACTAAAGCTGTTTCTGTGCTGTGATGAGCTCTGAAACCTGACTGAAACTCTTCAAATAAGCCATTCCTCTGCAGATGATCTGTTAGCTGTTTGACAACTACTCTTTCAAGGATGTTTGATATGAAAGGAAGGTTGGAGATTGGCCTATAATTAGCTAAGACTGCTGGGTCTAGAGATGCTTTTTAAGTAAAGGTTTAACTACAGCCAGCTTGAAGGCCTGTTGTACATAGCCGATTATTAGAGATAGGTTGATCATATTTAAGATTGAAGAATTAATTAATGGCAGGACTTCTTTGAGCAGTTTTGTAGGAATGGGTTCTAAAAGACACGTTGATGGTTTGGAGGAATTAATTATTGAAGTTAACTCAGAAAGATCAATTGGAGAAAAAGAGTCTAACTTAACATCGATGGTACTAAAAGTAGCTGTAGATAATATTACATCTGTGGGATGATTATTGGTAATTTTTTCTCTAATGATAAGAATTTTATTTGTGAAGAAGTTCATGAAGTCATTACTAGTTAACGTTAAAGGGATGGTTGGCTCAGTAGAGCTCTGACTGTTTGTCAGCCTGGCTACAGTGCTGAAGAGAAACCTGGGGTTGTTCTTATTTTCTTCAATCAGTGACGAATAGTAAGATGTTCTGGCTTTACGGAGGGCTTTCTTATAAAGCAACAAACTATTTCTCCAGGCTAAATGATGATCTTCTAAATTTGTGACACGCCATTTCCTCTCCAGCTTACGAGTTATCTGCTTTAGGCTACGTGTTTGAGAATTATACCACGGAGTCAGGTACTTCTGATTTGAGGCCTTAGTTTTCACAGGAGCTACAGTATCCAGAGTCGTACGTAGTGAGGAGGTAAAATTATTAACATAATGATCGACCTCTGTTGGAGTAGCGTTCAGGTAGCTGCTCTGCTCTATGTTGGTACAGGGCATTGAAGATGATAACAGTGGGTGGATTATATTCTTAAACTTAGTTACAGCACTTTCAGAAAGACATCTACTGTGATAAAGTCTACTCTCCACTGCTGTGTAATCAATTATTGTAAATGTAAATGTTATCAGGAAATGATCAGACAGGAGAGGGTTTTCAGGAAACACTGTTACATGTTCAGTTTCTATGCCATATGTTAAAACAAGATCTAGAGTGTGATTAAAGTGGTGGGTGGGTTCTTTTACATTTTGAGAGAAGCCAATTGAGTCTAATAACAGATTAAATGCCATGTTGAGGCTGTCATTTTTAGCATCTACATGGATGTTAAAATCACCCACATTAATTATTTTATCTGAGCTGAGCACTAAATCAGATAAAAAGTCTGAGAAATCAGAGAGAAACTCTGTGTAAGGCCCAGGTGGACGATAGATGATAACAAGTAAGACTGGTTTCTGAGTTTTACAGCTGGGGTGGACGAGGCTAAGCATCAGGCTTTCAAATGAATTAAAAGTCTGTCTTGGTCTTTCGTTAATTAATAGGCTGGTGTGAGAAATTGCTGCCACACGGCCCCCTTGGCCTGTGCTTCGAGGTTTCTGGTAGTTAGAATGACTCGGGGGTGTTGATTCATTTAAACTAACATAATCATCCTGCTGCAACCAGGTTTCTGTAAGGCAGAGTAAATCGATTTGTTGATCAATTATTAAGTCATGTACTAACAGAGACTTGGAGGAGAGAGACCTAATATTTAATAATCCACATTTCACTGTTTTACTCTTTGGTTCAGATGTGGATACTGTATTGTTCTTTCTTTGTGATTTTTTATGTTTAAGTTGTTTATTGCTGGGTTTTGGTTTGTTTTTTGTCTGTTTGGGAGCTGACACAATCTCTATGGAGATGGGTTTTTGGGGGGGTAGCAGGAGGAGAGAAGCTGCAGAGAGGCGTGTAAGACTGCAACTCTGCTTCCTGGTCCCAACTCTGGATAGTCATATTTTGGGGGGTTTAATAAATTGGTCCATATTTCTAGAAATGAGAGCTGCTCCATCCAAAGTGGGATGGATGCCGTCTCTCCTAACAAGACCAGGTTTCCTCCAGAAGGTTTGCCAATTATCTCTGAAGCCCACATCGTTTCTGGGACACCACTCAGACAGCCAGCAATTTAAGGAGAACATGCGGCTAAACATGTCACTCCTGGTCTGATTGGGGAGGGGACCAGAGAAAACTACAGAGTCCCACATTGTTTTGGCAAAGTTGCACACCGATTCAATATTGATTTTAGTGACCTCCGATTGGCGTAACCGGGTGTCATTACTGCCGACGTGAATTATGATCTTACTGTATTTATGTTAGAGTGAATTGTTAAATGTTGTCATTTTTATGCATAAATGTTGTCATTATGGAATTCACAGAAAGTGAAATTCCTTTCTGTGATAAAAGGAATTCCACTGTCCCCCTCCCTCGATTCTCAAGGTTCTGGGTTAGGGGCTGTAGTCTTTTATTACAGACATCCTTGTGAAGGTCCTTTTGATGTAAGCTTCCTGCCCAGCAGGAGGTCACACACTCACACACACACACACACACACACACATATGCATACAGTGCCTTGTCTTTGTAACCAAGGGGGTTTATGAGGGGAGGTACTATTGTTTTGTGTGAACTGTGTTCTCAATAAAAGGCAGCGAGAGGAGGCCGGATTTGGGGTCATTTTCGTGCTGGACACAGATGAGGCCTCCCTTGCGCAAGTAATCGATCGATCGCTGACTGCCTTGTTTTTTTTCATGATGAATAAGTCTCTAGAATTAGCGGGTTTGTGGGAACAGACCCAACAATTTACGTTTACCCTTAGCCAGCAGTTTTAAATTTCCTTCAATGTCGCCTGCTCTGGCCCCTGGAAGACAACTGACTATGGTTGCCGGCAGAGATGGGCAGTAACGCGTTACTGTAATCTGATTACTTTTTTCAAGTAACGAGTAATGTAAGGGATTACTATTGCAAAAACGGTAATTAGATTACTGTTACTTTCACGTAGGAACGCTGCGTTACTGCGTTACTAAAACCGTGATTTTTTGCGAGAACGTCTCATGACAGTGACGTAAGCGAGTGCGACGTTCGTGACAACAGCTGTGTGCAGATCATAATATATCGAGTGCGGGAGAGAGTGTAGCATGCAGCGTTTAAAGCGTGGAAGTACTGACCTTATTTTGAGTTTGATTCCATAAAAAGTGACAAAAACATTAGTGTCCGTTGTGCGTGGGAAGAAAACTTCTTTTTACAGCAAAAAACCCCCTAAACTTCCAAGCAAGCACCGAGTGTACTACGACGTAATGTGAAATTCACAGAGAAACTCGCGGATTCTTCCACTGACCGCTGCAGCACACCTGCACCAGGGTAAATGTCCGCCTACCCCAGTCCTGCTTTACAGGTGAAAATAGAGCATCAGGACCGCTAGTCTTTGATTTTATTTATTTTCTGCTGTGTTTTACTTGCATCTATTTGAAAGAGTGAGTGTAAACACAAAAAAATATTTTATTTTATGTGCTGGAATGTGCAGAAAATAGGTTTAAATGTTAAACAAATTTCTTCCAGTCAGAGAATGTTGCATATAATTAAGTTTTTGCTTGATCCATAAAGTTAAAAGATTTAAAGTTTAAAGTTTTAAAAAGAGACGTTTCCATTTGATTACATTTTGTATGATGGATTATGCAGAAAAAGTAGAATTGGGCTGAAAGATCTATCGCTTTATCACCTATTCAGGTTGTAAATCGTGTTTTTAAAAAGTAACTAAGTATCTAAGTAATTAATTACTTTTGAAAATAAGTAATCAGTAAAGTAACTGGATTACTTTTTGGGGGAAGTAATCAGTAATTAGTAACTGACTACTTTTTTCAAGTAACTTGACCAACACTGGTTGCCGGTGTATCTAGCTTCACATGTCTGAGAACAGAATCACCAATTACCAGAGTTTGACCCCCGGCGGGTGTGTCGCCGAGTGGGGAAAAATGGTTAGACACATGAACACGTTGGTTGTGTACCTGCACTGTAAAATGTAATTCTAGATGTTTGTTATTTCAACATATTATTCTATATCAGTTTGACGATAGATGACTGAAGTTGTTGTTATAACATAGAATTACAAGTTAAAAACGTCCCAATTACACCAAAAAAAGCTAACTTGAAAACTCATGTCCAGCTAAATCAGCAACTTATGTGAACTTGACAATGTGGGTAAGTTGAGCACAGCAGGATTCAAAACTGCCTCACGTGACTGCTACCGAGGTGCATCATGGGGAATTGGCGGTTAACGACATGCTCACTTTACTTGGACGTTTTCTAATCGTCTTCTTTGGAATATGCTTTCAAGGTGAGTAACATTGGTTATAACTATAAGGAAAGAGAGCTACAAAAGTTGGAACATGTTTTGAATCTATGGCATGATGTGTGTTTTTCTCTTTTACCGAAATGTTTGCTTTAGCTAATGTAGCTTTAGCCGACAAGGTCCAGCTTGTATGTCATGACCAAACTTGAGCTAATAAACTGACACATGGCCTTTTTTATGGGTTTAATGTGGCACTGACCAAATCACAAGTATTGTGCCGCTAGCTTTAAGGTTGTGCACTCAACCACTGTTGCGATATTAGCAAGCTAACTCAGCTAATTAATAAAGCTTATTTCATATTGTCTCTGTACTTGTAAATTTCTTTCAAGTTCACAGGCTGTTGTATTTTGGTGGAAGTTCATTTTGGCAATATTTCCAATAACTGGCTGGGTTCAAAAAGAACTTTTTGGCAGGACTCGGATGCTTGTTGTCATCTGTTTACCTCTATGTAATCACTTAAGTTGTTATGAACTGCTGCATGCTAAGCTGCAAGAGTGCACTGAGGACTGAGACAAAATATGGTCTACAAACCAGCATTATATTAGTTTTTATCAGATAGTCCTCCAGTGTGTTTAGTTTTTGCTTTAATTCTATTGTGCAGTTATTTGTTACCCTGAAATGCTTTATGCTTAACAACAGCTCACCATTTTAACTTATTTTTGAACTCTTGTGATCAGTATGACTAGTTTGTGTGAGTTTCCATACTAAAAGAGCTGTAGTGATAAAATAATTGGCATCAGAGACACTGATTTTTGGCATGGTATACTGCAGAAGTTTTTTTTTTTTTGCATAATTTACCTTTTAATTAAACTGCATTCTCTGTATTGTAACAAAACTAACATTGTTTATATGTCAGAAAATTAGCAAACATGAATAAATGGCGAAAACAATATAATTATAACATATATTTTTATTTTACTTATTTTAGGTCTGTGAAGCCAAACTTGATGCTGGGGATTTATTTTTGTCAGTGGAGTCAAATGGTAAGTTACAATTTGTGCATTTTGTCATACTGGAAACACCTCAGATTATATTGTAACTTAATAGCTCTGTAGAACAAATGATATAAAGATTGTAGTGTCAGGGTACTTCTTAAGAAGTAATATGGCACTATTGATGATCACATGCAGGTGGCATAAACTAAATATTCAGACCTGTTACCAACAAGTGATTCATTAACAAAAGCAATGGAGCAGACTGTTTAGGTTCTTGTGGTTGTAATAACATCCATAACTGCAAGTTTGTCATTAATTTATTTTCACAGGTCTAGATGATCACATCTGTCTTTGTCATTTAAATGAGGTGGACTTGCAAACTTTGCACTCTTTTGGGTAAATTGCTGTCCACTACATATACACAGAATGTGCACAGTATTTCAGATCTAAAAAGGGAGTATGTAATGGACTTGCTGGCTTTAATGTAAAAAGCCTGTTGTGTAACTTTAATGAGGCAGTTGGACTAAAACAGTATTGCTCATCAAGGTAAACATCTGAGGAATAAGGAAATTGTTACTTGTCCTTTTACTCAGTGTTCTTTTAATCGCACGTTTACTAAAGTTTTACATCACATAAGTCATTTTCACAATCATTCTACTTTAAAAGATTTCAAGACAGAGCTTATTGTTCTCTGAACTTCCTTGTTTGCTGAACGGCAGGTAAAGTGCATCTTTTGTTTGTTTGCTTTTGTGTGTTTGTGTTTTCTCTAATGGGCCTCAGATGACTGTTTGCTTAAATCTGGGTCTCAAAGAATCTTTTTTTTTATTCTGCCTGTACTCTCCACCCCTCTTCTTCTATTGCTCAGGTTGAAGCAGAATTTGCCTGTCTTACATCTGTTGACCTGAAAGGGTTCCTTTTTGCTGTGCTTGACCATTATGGAGAGGTTCGTGGAGCTGTACAAAATCAAGAGCGGCATAGGAGGGCTAACTAGGCTCATAAGATGCTTCGGAGATGATGTAAGTGTTCAACTGCGAAATGTTCTCCTTTGTTTAAGTTTTAGGTTATCCAGTTCAACTGATGAACTCATTGAAAGAAAGCTGATAAGTAAAGTCTGTCATCATATTTCACAACTGGACATTTAGTGTGGTAACTTTTACAGAATCTATGTATATTGGTGGTAGGTTGGATATCATATTCTACTTGAATGTCCTGATAAGCCTGATTCAAAATCTCCAATGATAATCATATATTGATGGAATTATGTATCAAAAAGCTGTGAATTTGGAGCTGTCTACATGCTTCATAAACACTGTTTAAAAAGTGTTTTTGTTTTCTTTTTGACTTCTTTGACCAGAGCCCTACACAAAGGAAGAGGACAGAGGACCTCATTTTCTAAAGGAAGAGCCCTCACACACTTTGAAGCCTGTGAAGGTTAGCATTGTTTCTTTTAGTAAATTTAATAATGACAGCACCACAGTGGATTTTAAATGAAACATGTGGCATCTATGAAACAATAGATGCCACATGATAACATGTGTACTTTTTCCTCACCAAATGTATTATTACAAGATCTTTGACACTGGATTTGGTCTGGGTTTCAGAGAAACTAACTGGCAAGCTAGCATTGATATTATTAGTGTCTTGTGTTTATTCATGTCTTCACCAGGGTCTTTGACATTTCGCTGCTGTACTGTTCACTTCAGCTTTACGTTTGATTTCTCACATTGTATATTGTAATGGCAGAGATATTAGGATATTTAAGGGGCTGCAGTGGCTGCTACAGCTGTGGGGGCAATACTTTGGTGAAATGTCCTGGACCCTGGAAAAGAGACTGTGTAGACTGGGTAAGCAATTAAAGGTTACTGGCCGAGAGTCATTGGGCAGCTGGGTAAAGGTGGATGTTGATATTCAGTGCCAGTTATGCAACCTGTTCAGCCATGTCTATATGCTCTTTTTTCATGCTGTTAATATAGGGGGAAAAATAAACTTTAATCAATAAACTGATTAAAGAAGCATTGTCTATGGAGCCACAATCTGATCCTGTAGTGTAGCTGCAGTTTGCACATTTCATGTATTCTCAGCCAGATTTGGTTTAGAGCACAGCCAATATTTAGCATAAGTAGATTTAAATTCACACACTGGTGATGGCAAGCTACATTGTAGCCACAGCCGCCCTGGGGCGCACTGACAGAGGCGAGGCTGCCGGACACTGGCACCACCGGGCCCTCTGGCCACCACCAGTAGGCAACAGGTGAAGTGTCTTGCCCAAGGACACAACGACTGAAACTGTCGGAGCCGGGGCTCGAACCGGCAACCTTCCAATTATAAGACGAACTGTCAACTCTTGAGTCACGATTCAGTCATCCACCCATGTGTGTGAATGACTGAATGTGTAAAGCACTTTGGAGTCCTTAGGGGACTAGTAAAGCGCTATACAAATACAGGCCATTTACCATTTAAATTGAAAATTTTGTTTGAATTCTGCAATTGAAGACATGCTCAGTTATTTATGAACATGGCCTTTGTTTAAAGCAAGAAATGGATTTGTAACATGGGGGTGCATATCTCATTCTGAAAAAACTTTAACAACTAATAAGTGTTACCCAAAGCCAATCACCATCATCCAAAGCATCAGTATGGCTCTTCTTTGGAAAGACATGAATTCTTAAGCACAAGGGATATTGTGTAATTGTAATTGTGTAATTTTTTTTTTTTGTTGTCTTTGAACCCTTTTATAGCCGACAGGTATTGAAGACACGTTTTCTAAGAGGATGAAAGTTGGCATTGCGATGGTGAAAGAAGAAGACATCATCGATGTGTTGGTTGTCCTTGAGGCGGCAGTAATCCTGTCTAATCTGAGGGATGTCTCAAGTGCCATTTCCATGCTGATGGGCCTTCTTTTTGCCCTCAACATAGACTATCCAAAGGAACTTAAGGACATCTTTGAAGTCATTCAGAACATCCTAATGAACATTGGTGGAAGGCAGTGCATCTCACTAGTGCATGGTCTAAGAAACAGACTCTTGCAGAAAGCCATGCAGAACTGTAATTGTATGTTCCTTAGTGTTAAGGACAGTTTTTATTTTACTGTTTGTTTTTTTATTCTTGCAAGTTCTCATTCTCACTTTTGTATGTCACTAAATGACTACACTTTACATTCCAGATTAGACAATTACTCATTTGTTCATGGTTTAAGAAACTTATGTGAACAACAATATAATGCTGGACTTTGCAGATGCTTATCTCATGCAAGTCAGTAGTTTTTCCTTTGTTTTGCAATTGAGCAGACTCAAACTGATGTTTCTGAAATATCCATCTTATCAAATGTTTCAGAAGCATGCACTCATTTTCAGAGATATTGGTTCTGTGGAATTTGTTGCAATTGTAAACGAAGACAAATACAAGAGTTTGATGTCTTAGTTGTTATAAACTGATCTTTACTGTCACTTATCAAAGGTTTTGTACTATTTTAATATTTCAAGTTTTATGCTAACAGGTGTGACTGAGCACAATGAAGTTTAAAAATTTTGTAAATGTAAAGAATAACTTTTCTAAAATAGCAAGTGTCCCGTTGATACATTACATTAATGCAGACTTTATGATGTTACTTCACAAGAATCACTACTGCTCCTAGAGTATTGGTCAGAATTTAATCTTCACCCAAACTGGGCTCAAGACCAAGTTCAAATTTATTGTTTCACTGGGAGCAGCCTTTGAGTTTTGATGGATTGTGAGCCTGATGAGCTACGTCACTGATTTTTCTGTTTCTCAGATGACTAAGATGGCACAATAAATGGTGAATGTTGGGTGCTCATGAGTAATTGTCTTGTCATGTTCTTAAAACAAACTTTCTGTATGAAATGATCAGATAGACTTTAATGGAATCTGTGGGGTTTTATTTTTTTTTCTGTAAACAACAGAAAATTAATTTAAAGGAATGTAGATATTTAAACCTGAGATCTAAGATAAACCTAACAGGTAGTTTTGCTGAAATGGATGTTAGAAAGCTAAAAAAACAAAACAAAACTTAAGATGTTTAATACACATTTTTCTTTACATCCAGTCAATCAACTCTGATAATTAAAATGAAAATGATTTACAAGTTCACTCAGCTACCTTAAGGAGCTCAGTTAATTAATAAACTTAAATCAACTTAGCTAACAGGTTATGTTAGTTAAGCTAAAATAGATTCCTAAGTTAAAAGAACTACTAAAGTATTTGAATTAACTAAAAAACCCAAGTCAACTGAACTAGGACAAGAGTTTAAACAACAGATTATTTTAATTTAGCTGAAAGGGTTTTCCCAAGTAAAAATGACAATTAAAGGAGTTGAACTGACTAACAAATCTCAGTCAACTAAACTAAGACGAAAGTTTAGACAACATGTGATTTTTCATTAAGATAACAATTGGTTGTGTTATAAGAACAAACTCTATTTCTTGACTTAACTTAAAATTTTAAGGCAGCCCTTTACCTCATATTTTTAAGTTGAAACAACAAGTTATATTTTACAGTGTGGGGCTTCTGTTTAAGACTATGCTTCCTCCTCACCGTCACCCAGCCGCCCTCTTTCCCCAGCTGCTTGGGGTCTGCCGGGGAACAGCTAGCGGGGCCTACGCTATCTTCGGCTGCACCAGCTACAGGGGCCTGGCTAGCTACGGGTGAATGAAGGGTGCGAAGCCGAGTCTCCAATTCAGTAATCCTGGCCTCCAGAGCTGCAAATATGCTACATTTGTTACAGGTATCATTACTGCTAAAGGAGGCCGAGGAGTAACTAAACATCTGACACAATGAGCGGGAAAGTGCAGGAGGGACAGGTGAAGTAGCCATGGTGCTAACGAGTCGGCTACGAGCTAAGCTAAGCTAGCGAAACAGTACAGAGACAGTGAGTGAATACTTTGGCTATAAATTAGGTAGTGAGTACACAGAAAGGGTGCTTCAGATGAAGCACGTTAAGATTATACTATGAAAAAGGAATGTATCAAAAGATTTTAATTAAATTGCTAAGCAGAAAAGCTACTCAGAAACACCACTGTGTTTGAGCAGGAACAGGAAGTGATACTCTGCCAAATCCTCCCTTATTCATGCTGCAATAGACTTAGGCTGCTGGGGGCTTCCCATGATGCACTCAGTATTTCTCCTCATCTCACCCCTTCTCACTCACCGTGTGTTTAAACACCACTCTGCATTGAATTATGAGTTATTAATTTCTGGCTCTATTCCACAGCATCTCCTTTGTCCCGTCTTCCTCCCCTCAACGACAACCAGGCGTAGGAGATGGCTTCCCCTCCCTATTCTACCAGAGGTTTTCTTCCTGTTAAAAGTGAGTTTTTCCTTCCCACTTCTGCCTAAGTGCTTGCTCATACGAGGTCATGTGATTATTGGGGTTTCTCTGTATTATTGTAGGGTTTTTCCCTTACAATATTAGTGCTTTGAGGTAGCTGTTATTGTAATTTGGTGCTATATAAATAAAAGTGAATTGAATCTGTGGTGGTATCAGTAGAAGGCCAGCATAACAGTTGCATGTGAAAATTTTTTGTAAGATAATTTTAGATGAGGCCTTGTTTTCACTGTTTGCATATAAAAAGGTCATAAAGCTTTATTTAGCTAAGTTGCCTTTAAATAATTTGATAAGTATTTTTTTGTGGCTTTATGGTAGTCCAAGGGTAAATGGTAATGGCCTGTATTTGTATAGCGCTTTACTAGTCCCTAAGGACCCCAAAGCGCTTTATACATTCAGTCATCCACCCATTCACACACTGGTGATGGCAAGCTACATTGTAGCCACAGCCACCCTGGGACGCACTGACAGAGGCGAGGCTGCCGGACACTGGCGCCACCGGGCCCTCTGACCACCACCAGTAGGCAACGGGTGAAGTGTCTTGCCCAAGGACACAATGACCGAGACTTTCGGAGCCAGGGCTCGAACCGGCAACCTTCCGATTACAAGACGAACTGCCAACTCTTGAGCCACGATCACCCCATGGGTAAAGCATTCAAAGTCCAAACAAGAATGTATTTGAGATAGTAAGAGTACCTCCCTCAGAAATCAAGCTAAGGTTCACCCTTGCAGTCCAATCCACCTGGCTGCACAATGAGTTTTATGTTAAAACCAAAGATATACTGTCCACTTTTACTGTCTGTCTATTTAGCAGTATTTGGCTCTTTGTTGATTGGCTAGTTGCACTCAAACAGAAAACCTGCAGACACGTTGATGGAGAAACAGTCAAAGTCAAAGTAAACCTTATTGTCATCTCTGGTATATATGGTACAGTATATAGAGAGACAAGACGACGAGGCTCCGGTTCCATTCAGTGCAAAAAAAAAAAAAACAACAGTAAATATAGGAAGAGTAAGAAATAAATATATACTTTAAGACTAGGGTAAGGGGAGTAAATATACACTTAAGCTAAAAAGGATCAATAACAGTCTAACTTTCAATTTACAGTTGAGATATAAAGTGACTTTGAAGTGGTTTAAAGTGACCAACGTAGCAGCTTTACAGTTTACAGTATGAGTGATTTAAAGTGACCTTGAGTGAAATAAAGTGACCAACATGAGCAGGATTGTCCATAGAGCATATTTACAAAGGCAGTGGTATGTGGAGTGCAATAGAGTCAGTTAGTGGTTTGTGTGGGTGTGTGTGGTGGTGGGGGTGGGGGAAGCCAATGGTGAGTTCAGGAGTCTGATGGCTTGTGGGGAAAAAGCTGTCTCGCAGTCTGGAAGATCGGGCCCCAATGCTGCGATAGTATCTGCCCGATGGGAGGAGGGAGAAAAGTCCATGTGAGGAGTGTGAGGGGTCAAGCACGATGCAGGAGGCCTTACTGATGCAGCGCTTGTGGAAGATGTCCTGTAGCCGAGGGAGAGATGTTCCAATGATCTTGGCAGCTGCTTTGACGATCCGATGTAGCTGGCTTAGGTCACCGACTTTGCAGTTTCCAAACCACACGGGGATGCAGCTGGTCAGAATGCTCTCTATGGTGCCCCTGTAGAACATGGTGAGGATGTGAGGAGGGAGGTTGGCCCACTTCAGGCATCTCAGGAAGTGGAGGCACTGCTGGGCCTTTTTGGTGATGGAGGGGATGTTGGTGGTCCAGGTGAGGTCGTCTGAGATGTGAACTCCCAGGAACTTGATGCTGTTAACAGTCTCTACCATGGAACCGTGGATGCTGAGTGGTGTGTGGGTGGAGCTAGTCTTCCTGAAGTCGACGATCATCTCCTTGGTTTTGTCCACATTCAGTGACAGGTTGTTCTCGCTGCACCAGAACGCCAGCTGCTGTGTCTTTCTTGTCCAGGTGGGAGAGGGAGAGGTGAAGTGCAGTGGAAATGGCATCCTCAGTCGACCTGTTCGGCCAGTATGCAAACTGCAGTGGATCCAGTGAGCAGGATAGGTTGCTCTTCACATGTGCCATGACAAGTCTCTGGAAGCACTTCATGATGATGGGGGTCAGGGCGATGGGACAGTAGTCACTCATGGGACGGTAGTCATTCAGTGAAACAACAAAAAACCCTCCACGTTACAATGTCCTTCAATTAATCAGAATCAGCATACTTTATTAATCCCTAGGGAAATTATGTGGGTTACAGTTGCTCCAGGCTACGCTCCCTCTGACTCCGTACCAGCGCGGTCAGCTCATCGATTTTATTTGATAATGACCGAACATTTCCCGTTACGATAAACGGCAGACACGGGATGTACCTCCTCCTCATTTCTCCTTCCTTCTCTTCTTCTGTCCTCCACCCCTGCATCCCCAATGTGTTTTCCTCCAGATTTCAGCTGGTACATCTGTGGGTCTGACCAGTGAGCCGGCGGCATCAGGGCGATCAGCTGATCTCTGGAGTAAACAGCCCATGTAGTATGTAGGAGTTGTGCCGCGGTCCTATTCCTCGATAAAAGTAACAGTTCCGCGGCCACCAGCAGAACAAAAACTCTCTCAAGCCACATGATTGAATGAAAGATAATAAAAAAGATGAAAGTACAAGAAAAATGAGTAAGTAAAAAAAAAGCTAAACTAAAGAGAAAAAGCAGAGCAGCTGTAACAGGCTGCACGCTGGCACCAGTGTACAGTACTACTACACTACTTCACACTACTTACTACTTGCACTACTTTGCTTAAATTTGGGCTTCGCTTTTCCTCATTTCTATTATGAAGTGATTTAGTGAGTGAGATGATATAAGGAGGAAAAAAAATACATGTTATTTTGGTCCATCAGATAAGTGCAGCTAGCCAAACTATGAGAGCCAAATACTGCTAAACAGAAACAGTAAAAGTAGATAGTATATCCTTGGTTTTTATAAAACTCATTGTTGCAGCCAGGGGCATCACAAAAGTGATTTACTTAAACAGATTTTGTTTTATTCCCCTTGCTTTCCACTGAGTTATCTGTTCTGTCACTAGTTAGCTAACATAAACTGAGGTAAGTGTATTAGCTGCAGTGTTGGGCAAGTTACTTTGAAATAGTAATTCAATTATAGTTACTAGTTACTTCTTCAAAAAAGTAACTGAGTTAGTAACTGAGTTACAATATTCTAAAAGTAATTAATTACTTGGAAAAGTAACTATTGCGTTACTTAAAAAAAAAAAAAAAAAACGTTTAACCCTCTGGGGTCCAGGGTATAATTGGCCATTTTTTTACTACTCTTGATTTTCTCTCCACATTTTACCTTTAAAAACTATTTACTTTGCCTTGTTCGGTATCATTCTTTTTAGCGCAACCTCACATGCCTGAATTTACAGTTATGTTCTCATTTTGTCATACTGTACAACCAGAATTGATCTAAAATCAGACACAAAAACAAAAAATCACAGTAGAAAAAGTTATATTTTTACTGTAACAACCATAAACATGTTTAATGAATCATATTTCATAACTTCAAATGCAAATATTAATTGTCAATTTTAAAATCCTATGCACAAGTTTTGCAAACAACAAAGTTATTTGCATCCATTTACCTTTTACCCTCTTTTTTTAAATTACCATTTCAAACTATTTAAAGAACAATCAGCTGTTCTTCAATAAGATGCCACACAAATTATTTGAGCTACTCCAAAAAAATCATTTCTGTCCACTATAAAGGAGAACATCACAGCCTGATACCTGCAGGTCTGACAGCAGCAGGTGTATCACTGCTGTTTCTACCTGGAGACAGCAGTCGCCTCATTGTTCTGACACACAACACAAAACTATCCACAACACTACACACTAACTACACAAGACAACACATTAACTACACACTCCAAACACGCTAAACGTCACAAATCTCTCACATCTCAAAACTCGCTCTGTCTCTCTTTTCCTGCTCTCTCTCTTTCTCTTTCTCTCTCTCCCTCTCTCTTTCTCTCTCTCCCTGTCTTTCTCTCCCTCTCTCTTTCTCTTTCTCTCTCTCTCTCTCTTTCTCTCGCCGTCACTCCTAAAACTTTTTTTGTTTTACTTTTTTGCTCATAAGCAGAGAGTGCTTGCTAGCGCTAACGTGGCGAAACTACCGAGGAAAAAATGCCGCGTATATCTTGTTTATCACGACTCTGGTTTTACGTGGCCTATCAACACAATTTAAAACCTGGCACCTTGTTGCTTTGTCTTTAAGTGGTCATGTGATTGACTTACCACGACTACCTTATTCTTCCTCAGTCAAACAGCAGCACTCATGCGATTGTTTTGCCTCCTCAGCTCCAGGTGTTGTGCTAGACAGTGACCGTGATTACCGTCCGCGGGAGCGCGCAGCTGCTTAAAGCTGTAGCGTCCAGATTACTTACAGCTACTTCCGTGCAGCTGATATAAGATGCGGTAAGCTGAACACAGCTTCAACCGTCTGTTTGTTGAAAAATAGTAACGGACCGCGTTTCCTTGTTAGTAACTGTAACGCCGTTGTAACGATAGGAATAGTAATTAGTTAGATTACTCGTTACTGAAAAAAGTAACGCCGTTAGTAACGCCGTTACTTGTAACGCCGTTATTCCCATCACTGATTAGCTGCTACAAACCAGCCGGTGATGTAACGTTCTGTACTGACAAAAGATGGCGCTAAACATGTTTTTAAAAGATGTTAATAACTCCTTTAGCACATTAGCAAGGAAATCTGTAATGAAGATGGAGAGGGGACAGCACCTCTGACCATGTCCATAAAACAGGCAAGTTGAACAGGTGCATGCTCAGCACCACTCCACAATTGTTTAACAATTGTTTTTCAACACTTTAATTTTTATTCATATTTTAACTCTCCCTGTGGATATTGACGGTTAATCATGTCATACACTGATCAAGCTTTTTAATCCAGCTGATTTTTGTTGTAATACACTCTGTGATAAATCAACAAAGTGTATTAAGCCTTTCTGCAAAAGGTTTAAAATAACTAATTGTCTGTCCTGAATCAGTCTTATTAGGTAATGTTCAAATAATGTTATCATCCCAGTGTTTTCAGTGTGGGAGAAAGTACTCAGGGCCTTCAAGTTACACACTATGAAAGGCAGCAACAAGTTTAATATTCAGAAACCTAAAGTATGTATCAGCAGCAGAATGGAGCTGAAAATAAATGTTTGTTTCAGTTCTATGAAGCTTTGAGTATTTTGGATTAGTAGCACTGCTGTGTTTGTTGCATCATATTGCTGTAATTGTTTATATGCTTTATATATTCTGAGGTAAGTTGATCTATAGTGTTACATCATATTCTATAAGGATGTTATGTGTTTGTATACTTTCTGCCCAGTTTGACCCATTTAGCAGAAGTCAGCCTGTTTAAGGCTCTGATGTCCACACATGTGCAATAAGACTAAGTGCAATACTCTTTTTCTGACAAAGTTGTATTTTTACTCAGTTGTATATAGAATTTGTATTCTATTTTTATCCTACTGTATATTTTATTTTATTTCATTCTATTTTATTCTGTACAGTTGTGCACAGTATCTTATTCTTATTGTATTCCAATGTTCTCTAATTTTTGCTATATAACTTTGCACTGTCCACTTTCTGCTGTAACAAAACAAATTCCCACGTGTGGGACTAATAAAGGTTATCTTATCTATTCTGTATGACTTAAGGCAGTTATGACATGGTATGATTTTCTCACCCAATAAAGGAATATTTCATATATCAGTCTACTCTTCATTTTATCAGCAACAGTTATCACAGCTCGTACATTTTCTTTTACACATATATGTAAGCATTCAGACAGATTTAGTAATGCCAACATATTAAAAGATTAATATGTGTCTCTTATATAAAATACATCTATATATACATTGTCAAAGATACTTGTCTTTGAGTGAATATTTAAGGTGATAGGAAATATAAATAACTGAAACTTGAATCTTTACTGAAGCTCAGTATTTGACACAGAGTTCGAGTTCACTGCTGTAATAACTAATAATGATTAATATAATAAAAACTTTAATGTTGACCATATTATATTTATACTACCAAAGTGAGATAACTTTAGTCTCATGAACAACATTAGCTAGTAAATAACAAATAGCTAATCTTAAAATGACTGTTCAGTACAGAAATGAAGCCCAACAATCATGTTTTACAGTCCCGTGGTCTCAGCCTCAGATACGTATCAAATCAAACAAAGCTCATATAAAAACAAGCAGATGAATAAAAGAAATTTCTCCTTCATTTCTGTCAAACAGCTGCACTGCTCAGGTTGCTTGGCAAACTGAGCAGTGCAATGGAATCTAGACCGTCCCATTTCACAAGCCTCGCACTTCCGGCCTTCTTGATCTTCCAAGGACCCGGCCCACGTAGACCACAAAGGCCGGGTCCTCCGAATGATGCAGCCCCTGAATTGGAAAACAGCCCATATGTCTTGGCTGGCCTGGGAACTCCTTGGAGCAGGAGGAGGTGGCTAAGGAGAGGGAGATTTAGGCTTCTCTGCTTAGAATGGTGCCCCCGTGACCTGGGCCCAGTTAAGCTCAAGAAAGTGGAAAGATGGATAAAATATTTAACTTGTTATTATATTATATACACAATATTATTTGAATATATGGTATCACCCACTGTAAACTTTAAGTTGTAAATAATTTACAATGTATTCTAATAAAGGGAATGTTCAAATCGTCATCCAGCCTATTCCACTTTCAACTCAGCAGCATCCATAAACAGTAGGGGATATAATTATTTGTTCCACTGCTGAATTTTAAGTCTGCTTACTTACAAAAAAAAAAAAAGAACAAGTCTCTAATTTTTATGGTAACATGGTCATTTTATTTTAACAGAGAGAGATGGAATATCCCCCACCCCCGAAAGACAAAAGAAAAGAAAAAGAAATCCATGATTTGCATGTCAATAAATGAAATATGTTTTTAAGCCCTAAGCAAAACATGACTTAGTGCTTGGTGAAGATATGAAGTCAGGATTTTAATGCTAAGTTATTTGACGCTGTAATAGAGCCCGTGAATTCCATAGAACACAAATATTGCTCACCTGTCTCTGCAGGTTCTCAGTTCTGAATGGCTGAGAGATGAAACGTCATTAAAAAAAACTGTTGCCTTTTTATTTTCGAGCTGTTAAGACTGTCAGCACTCAATAACGTTCTGGTTCTGAACTTTCTACAGTTACTGGAACAAATCAATTAATTCTATATTTGTTGTGTTTTTCTTTAAAATGATGTAACACGCTTTCAAACTTCCTCATGGGAATTTAAGTTTTATATCTGAAACACTGGCTGTATCCCAATTCAGGGTCTGCAGCCTTAAAGGCTGCATTTTAAGGCCGATTACATCACAGCGACGCGATAAAGGCTGTCCCGATTCAAAGGCTGCTCGAAATGTGGCCCTCAAATGCGTCCTTCATCTCCCTGAATTTTAAGGATGTGGCGGTGTAGACTTCATGGCCCAACATATCCCAGACTTCATAGCGCGGCGGTGTGTGTGGATAATTTTGCCGAAAAAAACAGTGGAAGCGGAGCGGCCAAAGAGTAAACTTTTAAAAGTAAGTACTGAATATTATGTAACTTATTTATGTGCAAATGTTTAATAATGAAGAACATTAAAACATTACTGTTGGCCACATGTCGGCAAAGTTATGTGACATTAGTGATGTTTGTACTAACTTGGTTTTAAAGCCTTTACTTTAAAATATACGCCGTTCAATAGTCGACCTTAATCTTACAGAGAATGTGATTATTTTGTGGATAATTAAAGTCAGTCATATATCCACAAACACAATAAGCTGAAAGTCAGTGATGCTGCTCGGTTTGCAGTCCTGAATATGACGGCACAAGCAGGATTCACTGCACTGTTAATGTTAGCTATGTTATATTGCTGCCTCTGTTCGGTGGTGTGGAGCCAAACGGACTTTAACGTGTGTTTGAACGAGCTGACGGTTCACTCGTTAAGCTGAAAGAAAGATGCTTTAATCACAGGAGTCACACATGTGTCCACTGTACCATCTGGAACTCTTCTTGTTTAGCACTCGTAATAACACAAACACTAAATCCTCCTTCTCTTGTGCTGTTTTGTAGCAGTGTGTACACCTGAGACTGTCACCTGTCTGTCTGTCCTGCACTCTCTCTCTGTTTCTTTCTCTCTGATTGTGGAATAAAAGTATGAACATGTATTTATAAGTTACACTTGTGTTTGAATCCTGCAGCTTATCACACATTTGATTTCCATGTGTGACAACTGCAAGTGTCCAGAGTGAGGACAGACTGAGGGACCCACTGCTGCACATCATCTGTGAGGCTTTGCACCCCTGATGATCCACCAGGACAAACTCAGCAGTGTGTGAGGAAGAGGAGGAGGAAGAGCCAGCAGCAGCTGACAGATGGAGAGAATAGACAGACTGTTCCCTGTTTGTGAAGGACTGCTAGAAAAGTTTAACATGACTAATTGTCTGTCCTGAATCAGTCTTATTAGGTAATGTTCAAATAATGTTATCATCCCAGTGTTTTCAGTGTGGGAGAAAGTACTCAGGGCCTTCAAGTTACACACTATGAAAGGCAGCAACAAGTTTAATATTCAGAAACCTAAAGTATGTATCAGCAGCAGAATGGAGCTGAAAATAAATGTTTGTTTCAGTTCTATGAAGCTTTGAGTATTTTGGATTAGTAGCACTGCTGTGTTTGTTGCATCATATTGCTGTAATTGTTTATATGCTTTATATATTCTGAGGTAAGTTGATCTATAGTGTTACATCATATTCTATAAGGATGTTATGTGTTTGTATACTTTCTGCCCAGTTTGACCCATTTAGCAGAAGTCAGCCTGTTTAAGGCTCTGATATCTATTCTGTATGACTTAAAGCAGTTATGACATGGTCTGATTTTCTCACCCAATAAAGGAATATTTCATATATCAGTCTGATCTTCATTCTATCAGAAACTTTTTACACATATATGTAAGCATTGAGCCAAATTTAGTAATGCCAACATATTAAAAGAACAATATTTGTCTCTCATATATAATACATCTATATATACACTGTCAAAGATACTTGTCTTTGAGTGAAGATTTAAGGTGATAGGACATATAAATAAATGCAACTTGAATCTTTACTGCAGCTCAGTATTTGACACAGAGTTCAAGCTCACTGCTGTAATAACTAATAATGATTAATATAATAACTATCATATTGGCTATATTGTATTTACATTACCAAAGTGAGATGACTTTAGTCTCATGAACAACATTAGCTAATTGTTATTTACTAGCTAATCTTAAAATGACTGTTCAGTACAGAAATGCAGCCCAACAATCATGTTTTACAGTCCCGTGGTCTCAGCCTCAGATACTTATTAAATCAAACAGAGCTCATGTAGAAACAAATGAACAAAATATGTTCTCCTTCATTTCTGTCAAACAAAGCTGTATGAAATGTTTCCAGCAGTTAGTATCATGGTTGCTAGGCAACCTGGGCAGCGCGACAGAGGCTAGACTGTCACATAGCTGTGTCCAAATTCATGGGCTGCATCCTCCTGAGGACGCATTTGTAGGCCGATTACGTCACAGCGACGCGCCGAAGGCTGTCCAAATTCATAGATTCCTCCGAATGCAGCCGACAAATGCGTCCTCCTTTTCCCCAAATTTGAAGGATGGGTCGGGTGTGTCCTTCGTGGCCCACCATATCCCAGAATTCATAGCGCGGCCCAGCCAAACTCCAGTTTCTGGCAATAGCGGCCGCTACTGAGTTTTAAAATTACTCTTATTAATCCTTCTGGGTCACAAAATAAACTTTTAACATATTTTCAGGCGAAAATGTGGATGTGTAAACTTCAAATATCTGCTCAGTTTATCAAGACATCACATATTTGCAAAAGTGCTTCGACATTTTCGGAGACATCTGTTACCCACCACCATGATAGCTAGCCGAGAGCTCGAGGGTCAATGAAGCCGCCGAGAACGGCACAACTCCCGGTACATAATTTTCAGTTCACTGCGGACTTTCGCTACTCAGGTCAAACGTAATATATAAGTCACTTAGACAACCTAAAAATGTTATTGTTTGTCTTTTTTCTGTGTTTTATTTGTTCGTGAGTAAATCGGTTTGGCTGAGATTAAAGTTATTAGATTAGATTAGATAAAATAAAACTGTATTAATCCCTCGGGTGGGTTCCTCCTTGGTTTTCACACAGCTGAATAAACGTCAAACAGAAAACTGATTAAACAGAAGTGTGAGATGGTCAAGAATTTACGCCAGTGTCCTGTTATATTTTAGATAGCAAGGAGCAGACGGCTGAGTTTATTAAACTCCACCGAGACAGCGGTGACGCTAATCAGAAGGCTAGACCATCCAATTCCACAGCCGTTTACTTCCGGCCTACCCGACCTTCTGAGGACCCGGCCCACGTAGACCGCGAAGGCCGGGTCCTCAGGAGGATGCAGCCCATGAATTTGGACACAGCTCCATTTCACAAGCCTCTCACTTCCGGCCTTAGCAGTCTTTGAGTACACGGCCCTTGAGGACCGTTAAGGCTGCGTACTTTAAGGCTGCAGACCCTGAATTGGGATACAGCCACTGTCACCTAACTGTAGTGACACTTGTCGCTACCCGAGAGGGGGGGCCAAGATGGCGGAATAAGTGGTTGTACAATCTGCGGGTCTGATTAGGAAACGTGATTTTGATGTCCTGAAAAGTACTTTACTGACAAACAGTTACTCCAAAGGGAAGTAGAAGGCAAGCAAAACCCCCTGGAAGTTACTTTGAAAGACCCTAAGACGGACACAAAGAGCGATAAAAATGGCTAACCCCAAGCTAGCAGGTAGCCTTTCCGATCACGATTACAACCTTTCTGCTATGCAAGAAGCATGTGAGAAGGAAGATATAGAAGAGATGGAACTTCAACAAGAAATCGCAAGGCCCATGGGTGACCACACTCCGTTACCAAGTCCCAATCCCCAAAAAATGAAAAGCAAAACTACCGGGAAGCAGGTGAGCATTGAGAATATATATGAAGTTTTACTTGGCTTCACAAAAAGATGCGAGGAAAGGTTTGATTCGCTTGACAAGAAGTTGGAAGCCTTTGAACAACGCATTGAAGTAAACACACAGGCAACCAAAAAAAATAGAGAGGAAATTGACAAGCTAAAGACAAAGGTGGAGTCGCTGGTAAAGGAAAACAAGGAACTGAAGGAGAGTTGTCTGGAGAGTGCACGGTACCGCAGAAGATGGGACCTCAGAATACTGGGTCTGATAGAGAAAGAAAACGAGAATACACGCGAAACAGTGATCGGCATTCTAACAAGAGTGGTTCCTGTGTCAGTGGAAAAACTGCAGCTCATGGTTGATACAGTACACCGACTGGGGAAGAAAGACAATGCTGTGAGCAACAAGGTGCCAAGACCAATCATCATACAGTTCAGCATGAGGACGGCTAGGGATGAAGTATGGAGGAAATCCAAAGAGGCCAGGGTCTGCAAAGAACTGAACATAAAATTTAAAGAGGACTTCTCCAAAGAAGACCGTGAAGCTCGGATCAAGCTGTTGCCCAAAAGTCACTACAAGTTAACTAATAAATATATATATATATATATATTAAAAAAAATAAATAAATCAAAAATATGACAGGGTCATAAAGCAATGTATTAGTTAAATGTGAGCTATAGAGAGCTAGAATTGCTACTTATATAATGGGGGTAGTACTGTGATAGGGTCTGAGTACTGTTATGATGACATATGTAGGACACTAGGCTTATTCCTGCTTCAAGCACTCTTTTCTTCTAGTAAGTGCCAAAGAAGCCGATACTGTTCTTGTTTTGTATTTTGTTTTTGTTTTGTTTTTTTGTTTTTTTTCTTTATCCTATATATGGCTGTTCTATTAAGTTCTTTAAATGTTCGAGGCTTAAAAAACTATGTCAAACGTAAGGCCATGTTTCTATTCTGCAAGGAAATTAAGGCAAACATTCTGTTTTTACAAGAAACACATTCTGGTAAGGAAGAGGAAACATTTTGGAAACATCAATGGGGAGATAGTATTCTTTATTCACATGGTACTACTCACTCAGCAGGAGTGATGATTTTATTTAACAAATTTGCAGGGAGGGTTATTGATCATAAAAGCGATGGAATGGGACATTGGATCATGGTGTTGGTAGAAGTCTGTGAACAGAAAATTATTCTTATTAACGTGTATGGATACAATAACAGGTCTCTAAATAGAAACATGATGTCAAACTTAAGTAAATTAATTGCAAATTGGAGTAATACATATGGTTCTACCCAGGTAATAACTGGAGGCGATTTTAACCTGGCGCCTAACTCATGGCTTGACAGGCAACCACAGAGAGGGAAACAACCAGAACACAATAGCATTATTTGTGACTTTTGTACAACAACTAATATGATGGATTATTGGAGGATGACAAACCCAAACACGAAGAAATACACTTGGTTTAGTCCAACAAATAAGAACGTATGTTCAAGACTAGATTATTGGCTTGTCTCCCAAACAGTATCATCATATGTTACGAAATGTGAGACCCAATCAACCCCGCTTACTGATCATTGTCTGATAAGTCTCTCATTATCTCTACGTAAGCAACAAAGATCTGAGAACATATGGAAATTTAACAATAGTTTATTACAAAACAAAGACTTCTGTACACAAGTTAAAAAAATTCAATTAGAAATTAACAATATGAGGATGACTAATGTCAGTAAATGGGAATGGTTTAAATATAGTGTTAAACAACTAGCTATAGAAACGGGAAAGAAAGTGTCTGCCCTACGCATATGTAAACAGAAAAATCTAATTGAACAAATACATTTATTATGTGGTAAGCCTTGTATGACTGCAGAAGAATCAGAATGCTTACAGTCTTTACAAAATCAACTAGATGAGGTGTACTTGATTAAGGCTAAAGGAGCATATGTAAGGTCTAAAGCCAAGTGGATTGAACATGGGGAAAAAAAATTCTTCTTATTTCTATAGTCTAGAGAAGCGTAGACAAACAAAGAAAAAAGTAACTAAATTGAGTAAGGATGGCACTATGATAGAGAAACCAAACCAAATTAGTGAGGAAATTAACATATTCTATAGTAATCTGTATAAACCAAGAACCGAAAAAGAGAATGCAGACATCTTTTTTGATATGATTAAAGACCAGGTAAAAAAATTGGAAGAGGAAGATAAAATATGGTTAGAAGAAGATTTGAATATATCTGAATTAGAAACAGCTCTAAAACAAATGAAAAATGGAAAATCGCCTGGAATTGACGGCCTAACGATTGAATTTTATAAAACCTTTTGGCAAGACATTAAAGATTTGTTATTTAATGCCTTTTTCGGATTGTTTAAAAAATGAAGAACTGTCCCCAACAATGAAAACAAGATTAATAACCTTATTACCCAAACCAAACAAAAATTTACAAGTGCTAGACAATTGGAGACCCATAACACTTTTATGTAACGATTACAAATTATTAGCCTTAGCATATGCAAATAGGATTAAGAGCGTCTTAACCAAACTAATTGATGAGTGTCAATCAGCGTTTATTAAAGGAAGGCAGATTCATAATAACATAAGATTAATATTAGATATGATTGACTACCGATCCTTTATTAATTCAGAAAGTTTAATATTATTTATTGACTTTTTTAAAGCATTTGATTCAATAGACCATAATTTTTTATTTAGATCTTTAGAACTTTTTGGATTTGGAAACAAATTTTGCAAAGTGATCAAACTGTTCTACAAGCAGATTTATAGTTATGTTTCGCTCAATCCAGGCATAACACCTAGGATAGACGTATTCCGTGGAATTCGACAGGGTTGCCCAATTTCTCCAAAATTATTTATTCTTTGCACTCAATTAATGGCCTACCTCATTGTGAACCATTCAGACATCGAAAGAATAAATATTTTTGATACTGAACTGAAAATAAGTCAGTTTTCAGATGACACAGTAATATTTTTAAAGGATAAATTAATACTTGAGAAAGCATTGAATGTCATTTCAATTTTTAAGATAAGATAAGATAACCTTTATTAGTCCCACACGTGGGAAATTTGTTTTTTCTAAAGCTTCAGGCTTGTGTCTGAATCTAAAGAAGTGTGAACTTTTGCCACTTTATGATTGTTTGGAAAATAACATGAGGAAGATTCCAGTGAAAAATGAAGTCAAATATCTAGGCATTTATTTAAATAAAGACATCAAAACTAGAGAGTCAAAAAACCTAAAAGACTAAATTGATGGTATGTCCAAAACACTAAATCATTGGTTAACGAGAGATATCACAATTTTTGGACGCAATCTATTATCCAAATCAGAGGGCGTCTCAAAGATGGTTTATCCAGCTTACTCAATATTCATTACCCCGAAAAATATTAAAAAGATTAACTCCATAATCTCTCAATTCATTTGGCGCAATAAAACACATTACATTAAAAAATCACAACTCGTCTAAGATTACACCAAAGGTGGTATAAAGACAATTGATTTTCAATCAATGGTTGGAGTATTTAAAATTAACTGGATAAAAGCCTTCCTCTTGAAACCTGACTCCATATGGTTCCATATCCCTAAAAATATTTTCAAAAAGGTGGGAGGGTTGGATTTTCTCCTGAAATGTGATTTTGATATATTGAAGTTGCCTGTGAAACTGTCAGAATATCATAAGCAGGTCTTGTCTTATTGGAAGATGGTTTTTGCCCATAACTTTACGCCACATTGCTCCACCTTGTGGAATAACAGGACCATTACAATTAATAGGAAGTCATTGTTCATTAAAGAGTGGTATGAAAAAAACATCATCTTTATAACAGATTTACTTGATGAAAAGGGGCAGTTTCTCCCAGTGGGTGTTTTCAATGCAAAGTTTAACATTCAGTGTTCCCTTAGAGAATATGACAAGGTTTGTAAGGCGATCCCCTTACCTGATTGATACAAGGCTATTTATATTACTCTAAGGGACAAATTAGTTTACCTTCTTTACAGCTAAATCAGATTCCTTTAACTAATAAAAAGTGTAATAATAAAATCATAAAAAAAATATTTAAAAATGAATTATTTCACGATTTTAACAGTAACACAAAATTAAAAGGGAGTAACGTTAAAATAACAAACAAATATACACACTTTTTAAAATGGCCTATCCCCCCCAAAGTCAAAGAAATGCAATTTAAAATAATTAATGGATATTACCCAGCAGCTGAAATGCTTAAAAAAAAGGTTTGGGTTTGAGGTGGAGCCATGTGGATTTTGTTTACAAAATGAAGAAAGTATTGATCATTTGTTTTTTTCCTGCTCAGTAACAACTGACTTTTGGCAGGATTTGGTAGACTGGTTGAGTGTAAGAATAGATGGGATGACCCCACTGACTCTAACACAGGTTTTATACAATAATGGTGATCCATCTAAGGAACTTTCCATGCTCCACAATATGGTAATAATTATGGGCAAATACCACATCCATAAGTATAAATGGCAAAACAAAAGACCTTCCCTAAGTGCATTGAAGATTGAATTGAAGTCTTTTTTGTCATCTTTAGAATTACTGAAGGATTCATGTAAAGATGCTGCTTTGATATGTGAAAATGGGACCCAGTTTCTATCCTTTTAATGAATGTGTTTCGTTTGGTGTACCAAGTAAGCTGCATGTATGTTAAAGTGTTCACAGAAAGGAAATTGTTAAATGTCATAAGAATGGCCTTCACATAGTTATATTGTTTTTTTGTTTTTCTGTTAGTCTTCTCCTATTTCATTTGTTTTCTTACTCAACATTTCAAGATGTTGTTGCACCAATGTTGTCTCCCAATGAGAGATTGTAAATGTGTGCAAAAAATTAAATAAATTAAAAAAAAAACAAAAAACTTGTCGCTACCCGATCCGTACCGGAAACCCGATCCGTACCCCGCATGCGCAAATCTTACGTCACTTCCTCTCTTTGCCAACATTGCGACAGTGACACGGTTAGCACCCAGTTAGCTCCTAGCATTTCTCAACAGCTCTGCCTCCTTTTCGACTACCGGGACATTTAAACAATGGATACCTCCGTATATAAACATTGAACAACAGCGCCGTAAAATAAGAAGAATGGCGCCTAATTACAGAGTTAATAATACAGACTTTGTAATGTGTCACGTGAAGATTCATCAGCGAGATTAAGTGTTTACTGACAATTGACAGTGATAGCGGACATCATCATCACTATTCCAATCAATCCTCTCCACACAGACAAGCATAAACACACTCGACTATCACTAAATCAAATTTAACACGCATTTGTAATGACACTAGTTCAGTTTACAATAGGGTTCATTCGCTCGGTCAGCAGGTGGCGGTATCCGCGTACACTGGGGAGTAAACTGCCATTAAACGAACAGAAGAAGAAGAAAACATCTGCACATGCGCAGTACGGATCGGGTAGACCCGATTTGTACGGTCCCGACTTTGCACATGCGCAGTAAGGATCGAGGAGTCCTGATCCGTAACTATCTTTTTTTCCCCCGTTTTTGTCTACATTATATTGAAATGTTTCATTACTGCAAACATTTTAAGAGGTACTTATTATTGTTAACATCTTAACAGATACTCTGACCTGTAACTATCGTAAAATGCTTCGAGCGGAAGTAGTGGCCTTTCGCACATGCGTGGTACCGATCGGGTTTCCGGTACGGATCGGGTAGTGACACTGGTCGTGTCCAAATTCATGGGCTGCATCCTCCTGAGGACCCGGCCTTCGTGGTCTACGTGGGCGGGGTCCTCACAAGGTCGGGTAGGCCGGAAGTAAATGGCTGTGAAATTGGACGGTCTAGCCTTCTGATTAGCGTCACCGCTGTCTCGGTGGAGTTTAATAAACTCGGCCGTCTGCTCCTTGCTATCTAAAATATAACAGGACACTGGCGTAAATTCTTGACCATCTCACACTTCTGTTTAATCAGTTTTCTGTTTGACGTTTATTCAGCTGTGTGAAAACCAAGGAGGAACCCACCCGGGGGATTAATAAAGTTTTATCTAATCTAATCTAATAACTTTAATCTCAGCCAAACCGATTTACTCACGAACAAATAAAACACAGAAAAAAGCCAAACAATAACTTTTTAGGTTGTCTAAGTGACTTATATATTACGTTTAACCTGAGTAGCGAAAGTCCGCGGTGATCTGAAAATGTTGTGCCGGGAGTTGTGCCGTTCTCGGCGGCTTCAGTGACCCTCGAGCTCTCGGCTAGCTATCGAGGTGGTGGGTAACAGACGTCTCCGAAAACGTTGAAGCACCTTTGCAAATATGTGATATCTTGATAAACCGAGCAGATATTTGAAGTTTACACAGCTACATTCTCGCCTGAAAATATGTTAAAAGTTTATTTTCTGACCCAGAAGGATTAATAAGAGTAATTTTAAAACTTAGTAGCGGCCGCCATTGCCGGAAACTGGAGTTTGGCTGGGCCGCGCTATGAATTCTGGGATATGGTGGGCCACGAAGGACACACCCGACCCATCCTTCAAATTCGGGGAAAAGGAGGACGCATTTGTATTATTGCAAATTTGACGCATTTGCATTCGGAGGAGTCTACGAATTTGGACAGCCTTCGGCGCGCCGCTGTGACATAATCGGTCTACAAATGCGTCCTCAGGAGGATGCAGCCCATGAATTTGGACACGACCACTAACGTAATGGCTGTGTCCCAATTCAGGGTAAGCACGCTTGAAGTACGCGCACTATGCGTACTACGTACGGTGCGTACTATAAGTACGAGAAGTGCGGAAGTGAGAGGCTTGTGAAATGGGACGGTCTAGCCTTCGTCGTGCTGCTCAGGTTGCCTAGTAACCATGATACTAACCGCGAGAAACGTTTCATACAGCTTTGTGTGACAGAAATGAAGGAGAAAAAATGTTTTCTTGGTCATTCATTTTTGTCATGATATCACTTTGATTAGTTGAGTATCTGAGGCTGAGACCACAGGACTGTAAAACATGATTATTGGGCTTCATTTCTGTACTGAACAGTCATTTCAAGATTAGTTAGTAAATAACAATTAGCTCATGTTGTTCATGAGACTAAAGTCATCTCACTGTGGTAATGTAAATATAATATGGCCAATATTATATGTATTTGTAACGGAGCGAAGGTGATTTTTGCACAGTGTTATTAAAGGAGGGAAACCTTCCTCAAAACGGACAGAGCAGTGGAGCAGCCAAGGGAATGCACACGAATTAAAAACTGTATGTCTAAAATATAATTTATTATATTTAAACAGTTAAAAATGTAAAATGAATTAAAACAACCCTGGCCAGGGAACAACACAATAGAAATCAATAAAACACAACATTAAAAATCCAGTGGCGTCCGCCACAGTATAAAAGTCACTAAAAATTAAAAATCCAGGCAAGCGGTGCAGAAGGGGGAAACCCGGCGGCGTCCTCGCCTTCCTGTCCGTGTTCTCCGCTCCGGCGCGCTAAACACACACACAGAAGACCATAAGAAGTCCCGTTTGCAGTTTGCCACAAGCCATGTGGGGGACACAGCAAACATGTGGAAGAAGGTGCTCTGGTCAGATGAGACCACAATGGAACCTTTTGGCCAAAATGCAAAACGCTATGTGTGGCGGAAAACTAACACTGCACATGACTCTGAACACACCATCCCCACTGTCAAATATGGTGGTGGCAGCATCATGCTCTGGGGGTGCTTCTCTTCAGCAGGGACAGGGAAGCTGGTCAGAGTTGATGGGAAGATGGATGGAGCCAAATACAGGGCAATCTTGGAAGAAAACCTCTTGGAGTCTGCTAAAGACTTGAGACTGGGGCGGAGGTTCGCCTTCCAGCAGGACAACGACCCTAAACATAAAGCCAGGGCAACAATGGAATGGTTTAAAACAAAACATATCCATGTGTTAGAATGGCCCAGTCAAAGTCCAGATCTAAATCCAATCCAGAATCTGTGGCAAGATCTGAAAACTGCTGTTCACAAACGCTGTCCATCTAATCTGACTGAGCTGGAGCTGTTTTGCAAAGAAGAATGGGAAAGGATTTCAGTCTGTAGATGTGCAAAGCTGGTAGAGACATACCCTAAAAGACTGGCAGCTGGAATTGCAGCAAAAGGTGGTTCTACAAAGTATTGACTCAGGGGGCTGAATAATTACGCACACCCCACTTTTCAGTTATTTATTTGTAAAAAATGTTTGGAATCATGTATGATTTTCGTTCCACTTCTCACGTGTACACCACTTTGTATTGGTCTTTCACCTGGAATTCCAATAAAACTGATTCATGTTTGTGGCTGTAATGTGACAAAATGTGGAAAAGTTCAAGGGGGCCGAATACTTTTGCAAGCCACTGTATGTATACATATATATATACAAACATCACTAATGTCACATAACTTTGCTGACATGTGGCCGACAGTAATGTCTTAATGTTCTTCGTTATTAAACATTACTTACTTTTGACAGTTCACTCTTCGGCCGCTCCCTTCTGCCGTATTTTGCGGCAAAATTATCCACACCCACCGCCCCGCGATGAATTGTGGGATATATGGGACCACGAAGCAAGCGTGCACCGGACCACGCTTGATATTTGGGGAAATCGACGGCGCATTTGGAGTATGCATGTACACTTCGAATTGGGACAGCCGTCGTCGCGTGGTGGTGACGTAATCGCACTTAAAATGTGTACTTCAAGCGTGCAGACCCTGAATTGGGACACAGCCAATGTCGTAGAATCCATGGCTGTGTCCGAATTCAGGGGAAGGATGCTTAAAATGCCATATTTGGAGGCAATGACGTCACGGCGACGCGACGAAGGCTGTCCGAATTCAAAGAGTACTCAAAATGAGGCGACAAATGCGTCCTACTTTGCCCTGAATTCTAAGGATGGTCCGATGTATCCTTCATGTCCTACTATATCCCAGGATTCATTGCGGGTCATAGAGGAGATTTGTTTCTGATAACGATGGTGGTCGAAGCAGGAGAGGAAAACACTTTCAAATGTAAGTACTGTATATGAAAATCTGGTTGTACAAAAGTTAAATTGTTATATCGGTCGTTTTGTTAAGCTTTGGGCATCTGCTTAGACATGTTTCTTTTCTTTAAAATAACCGTAAACCAGCTTGTATCGGGGGTCCCGTGATTTTTCATGTATTGCCGCTTACATACAGCTAATTTTGATTTTTTCGAATTGGTGATATGTTGTGGGGAACAAAGACCAAACAGCTTAATTTATTAAAACGAGGAGAAAACGATCACCTCTTCACTGGGGTGAAGAATTGGGCCGCTACGGCGTGGATGTACAAGAATAAATCAATTTACGCATCATATTCATATGAGTGCGGTCCTATTAACCTTCATGCTGTACAGCAGCGGTCCCCAACCTTTTTGCGCCACAGACCGGTTTATGTCAGACACGGAGCCTTTAAGGTATCGCGGAAAAATACAACCACATAAAATGATCCGACCAAGACAAAAACTGTGGTATTTTGTAAACATAATAATAAACGTGAATGTACTGTGTAATTGTGTAACTTTATTAGCAGCGTCCTCCTGAAAATGCGCCAATATTGACAGTAACATCCTCCTCTCTGCCACTTAATGCTCTCTGGTCGCTATGGTAACTGTAAATATTTCTTTCAAAATAAGACACACAACTACAACAAGGGAAAAGACCCAGGGAAACCGAGTTAACGATAAAAACCCTGAAAACCATAAATTTCACACCGGAGCCTTAACTCTCGTGGCCCGGTACCAAACGACTCACGGACCGCTGCTGTACAGAACCTGTGATGTCCAGACGGTGTTCCTCTGGTGTTCTGCTGTGAAAACCTTTGGACTTAGGGATTAACATAGTTGCCATGGTGTCCTTTCTCCTCTTATTTGTTGTGTGTGATCAGGACAATTCTGGAGAAGATGGGCCTGCAGGGGAAAGTCACCCCCTTGCAGGCCAGAAGACATGAGATAACTTTAAAGAATACAAAGTACGTATGTGTGTTATCAAGAAGATAATTCTCAAGAACACAAGTTAATAAATGTGCAATTACTAAGAGTTGTTGTGGTGTTTTTATTTGCCTGCTGTCATTTTTGATTTCCTCTGCCTTCAGGATTGCAAGTATCCAGGCTCAGAGGGGGTCAGTGGGAAGCCCACTGCTGCTACTTGGCCCTGGTTTGCCCTCATGGATGAGGTGATAGGACAGATGCCTTCCATTAAGCCTCCTGTCCTAATTTCCTCTCTCCCTGAGGACACTCCAGGGCCAAGCGCAGCAGTGGGTGACCAAAACGACAGCGATGACGAAGCGGCTCAGCCACCTACGACAGGGAGAAAGAGGAAAAGAGATGATGAGCTGCTAGACCTCATCAGAGAGGACATGAGGCAGCAAAGAGAGGCTGAGGAGAGGAGAGCAGGGGGAGGACGGACAGACTGTTTTCACTTCTAGAAAGATTAGTTCCCAAATGAGTTATGTATTGAGAAATTTATTTATTTGAATATATTTGTTACATTGTTATGTGTTGCATTAGTTTAAAGGTTTTATGTTATTAATAAATTGATTCAAACAAACAGTAATTGTCACTGAACTCAATTTGATTTACAGGCATTTGTAACACGTATGAACATGACGCTAACTTTGAACAATATTACTTGGATATTTATTTGATAGCAATAAAGTAAATAACAATAACAATTAAACAAGAATATTTCAAATACACAGTATGTAAAGATGAAAAACAATATTTTCAGTTGTTCACACAGGATTAACCTGAGTGACCTGTTACTGGACCGTTTCTTTAACAACTGTAATAGATTACAGGAAGTCTCTGGCAGTGTTGCTGAATCTGCCGGAGCAAGATCAGACATGGATGGATGGGCTGCTGCAACTGAGACCTGCGGTTTGTCTTTTCTGGTGGGCGAGTGGAGAATCACACAGGGTGGTCTGCAAAGAGAGCTTCAGGATGCTTCCTCCCACTGTCCACTGCATCGTCCATCCACAGGGTTTGCAGGGCTCACTCGTGGCTGCCACACCACTAAGATGTTTTCAGAAATATGCAAGCAGGAGATGGTGGATGCTATATTATTAGTATAATACTTGTAACTCTGTAGCAGACAACAGTTTGATAAAGTGCTATGTAAAAAAACAAACAAAAGATTAGATTCTATACGTTTCAAAGATATTTAGTTTATATATTTTATATGATACAGTACATGTGTAAGAATGACCGATGTTGTGGCAAAAAATGATCGTCTGCCAAAAACTGATTTCCGGTTTTTGCCCTAAACTGATTGCTCATATTTAACCTGCTATGAATAACTTGTTGGTCTATAATACGTGAAACATGTCAAATATGTCCCTCATTTATCAAGTCACCTGCCACCAGCAACATTCGTGTAACAGGTAGAAGCTGCAATCAGTTTTTGGCAGTGACTTTTATATATCCTTTATTCATCCAGTTAAAAAAAAATTCTTATTGACATTAGAAATTTATTTTTTAAGAGTAATCTGGCCAAGAGGACAGCAGACAGCGCAACAAATATATCAATTGTACCTACATTATAACCAGAGTTATAAAGATACTTGAACAACAGGTAATTATTGTATATATAAAACCCCTTAGTAAACCATGTTCACCGAAGTCTATTTACCAACATACATAAAGATATTACACATATTACACTCGGAAACATTGGAAATCAGTTTTGGCAGGCGAACACTTTTTTGGTACAACGCTGGCAATAATTCAATTATCCGTGTAATTAGCTAAGTAATTCCTAAATGCGTGTAGATTAAAGGAAATTATTTTACCTGGATATGATTGTCTCTGATGAGCCTAAGGTACAAAACGTGCGGGCGACGACGATAAGGTTTTTCTAGCTCCTCGAGAAATAAAATTGTCCAAACAACGGAGCGACATTTCTGGGTCCACTTTAAAGTTTTCGCGCTGTGGCGCTAGCGATCGGGAAAAACACGCAAGTAAGGGCGGAGTTGAAGGCTAGGAGGCTGTCCACAGCCCATCTGTTATGTTGGATACTCATTGTTTGTTCAATAAAGTTTCTATGGAGAAAAAAAGGGGGCTGTCCAAGCCGCTCACTTCCTGACTACCCGTCCGTCTAAGGACACTACCTTGTGACGTAGGTAGGTAGTGTCCTTATGAGCATCCTTCCCCTGAATTCGGACACAGCCCATATGTACTTCATTTCCCATGATTCATACAGTGGCACTTCCTGGATACGTTACACGTAGAGACACGATTGTGTTCAGACTTTCATAGCAGAAATGTGTTTTTAAACGACGGCTTCTCTGACTTGTTTTATGTGTGCATACATGTTATTCACCCCTATTCGCACGCAGGCATGTTTAGTGGGAATATAAAGAAGCCACAGTGCCGCGTGTTGCTTGTTTAGCCTCATAGCTAAGCTAAGCTACCTAGCCAACATAGCCAACATTAAGACTAGTGAACACGGACGCGTTTTTGTTTATGTTTACTTTTTATTCAAGATGTACACTTTATTATCTGGATTATATAAGTACATGTTCCAGAAGGATGAATACTGCGTTTTGATCCTGGGACTGGATAACGCCGGAAAAACGGTATGAAAGTGATGTTGTGTTATATAATTGGTTAACTGGGTTATGCACATAGCACTGAAAGCGGTGTAATGTTCTCTTGTTTATGTTAGCTTTGTGGTCTGTCACTCTCTTTGTCTCGAGCTGGGGACAACAACAATCTAAAAAACTACTTTCGGCTACTCAGTTATTCACAAGGGGTCGCTGAGCTGGTAGCGTCTCATATTTGATTTGACGATCCAAGCACACAGTTAAAGAATCAGAAGCAGGCTTGGGGAGGCCATCTGACATAATGACTAGGGTAAGAATAGAGAAATCATGAACAATAAACAGGACAAAACCCAAGTTAGAACTGATTTACTTACCTGGATGATTGAGCTGAAGAAGTGGGTAAAAAAGTTCATAAATGGCCAGATTGATATCCGTCATTAACTTGAAGTATAAATAATTGGAAATCACTTATGAATGTGCCATCCTGCAGGGGTTAGACTGCCTGAATGAACTGCATGTACCACTTGATCCTATCAATCACAAGGACACCAGCAAAAAGCAAAAAATTAGGCAGGAGAAAGAGAGGTGATGGTCTGTGGCCACCACCTTCAAATGAGCTCCCTGAAGTTTAGCTAATTTTGTCTTACACATGCACAGATACGTACACAGTGCTCATCACCTGAGTAATTCACCAGTCTAACTGTTGCTCTTATTTTCTCTGTCTGTAGACTTTCCTGGAACAGACCAAAACAAAGTTTAGTAAGAATTACAAGGGGATGACTTTATCCAAGATCACCACTACAGTTGGCCTGAACAGTAAGTGAATGTCGCAGTGTTATGGACATCTTATTCCAGTAAATCATGCTACGCTTGCATCAGCATGAACTCCTTCACAATACTCTCCTGCCTTGTCAAAGTAGCAGGAATCGCTTGCTTTTTGAGTGTGTAATTACTGCTTAACAATGAAAAATGATTATTAGTTCTTTTTTGATGAGTAACTGCAGGAATTAATTGCAATTTCTTATTTTAACCATTTTGGTACAGACAAACTTAGTATGGTCTAGCTGAAGGACAAATCAATGCAATTATGTATTCTTCCATGTTCTAATGCTACCTTCTTTCTAGTTCACAGAACATTCTCGATTTGAACTGCTGATCTATAACGTTTCTCTCGCTTTCCTTTACAGTTGGCACAATTGATGTTGGCAAGGCTCGTCTAATGTTCTGGGATTTGGGAGGTCAGGAGGAGCTCCAGTCTCTGTGGGACAAAGTGAGTTAAAAAAGAGGAATTTTTCACATCCTGTACACTAACATAGATAGTATTTCTATTTTGGAGATGTAATATTTTCACAGTGTTTAGCATACATTTACTGCACGTGGACAGGCCACATGGATATATTTGGCAACACTTTACCAGTTTTGAAAAAAAGAATCCATCTGAGAGAACAATGCTACCTGCAGAGGGCAGAAGTTTTTGTCAACATTTTCCAAGTGCTCCAAGGGATTTTCAACATAGCCTTTTTAAACATGCTAATACTTTCGAAAGCATATTGTTTTTTTGTTTACATACAATAACAGAATAAATAATTTTCAGAAAAATATTACCAGGTTCAATATTGTTAGCACCCTAAAATCAGACTTTTTGATTGAGCCAAAACACAAATCACTAGTTTCCAATGGTCTTCAAAGCTTGTAAAATCCAGCTAATACGGAGGGTTATTTTCTAATTTACTCAGAGTATTAAAATATCAGGCAAGGGTTGGAGCTGTCACTTGAGGAAGCGTCATGCTAGAAACAAAAGAAATCAGTATAGACTAGAGCAGGGGTCGGCAACCCGCGGCTCCGGAGCCACATGCGGCTCTTTAGTCCTTATAGTGCGGCTCCGTGTGGTTTGGGAAAATAAATTAGAAGTATTTAGCTGAAGTGCATTTTATTTGTGTTTAGTTCTTTTTTAAAAAACTTGTAGTTCTATATTGGAATATTGTTGTGATTTTGAAATATAAAAATAAAATTATATTTTATTATTTTTTTTTCATCGCTCAAAATAAGAGTCACACTCGGGGAAGCCGGTGTACCCGCCAAAACGCCGTGCATTTATCGAGACTTTCAACCCCAGGTAGGCCAATTATGGATCTTCGGATCCACATTATGTCGGCAGCTGTTCTCCACCGTGAACTATGTTAAAAACAAACACCGCTCACGCCTCACAGATGACAGCTTACAGTCCTGCGTAAAGATGAAAGCTCCGATTTGCAGACGCTGTGCGCAGAGGTTCGGGACCAGAAGTCTCATTGTAAACATATCACGGCAGACCCGACGATGTTTGCATGAACGCGCTTTTCAGCATCTCTTTATTGACCACTTTTCACACACGGTTGCTGTACGCATACAGCTGGTTGTAGAGCACAGACTTTAAGGCGGCGAGGCGTGATTGTGGGTGCCGCTCAGGTGCGTCCGACTCCCATTCAGCGGTACTCCAGACCACGCCCCGCCACACAGATTAACCAGGTAAAATAGATATTTAGGCAGAATTTTGCAAATATCTATTTTTTTTTAGCGGCATAGTGCTTTTTTTTCCAATTACTTTTTAAAAGGGTGGCGGCTCACAGCAGTTTTTGTTTGCTACATGGATCATTTTAGTTCAGCTGGGTGTCTTTCCTTTTGTTATATTTCTTTAAGAGTTCAAAATGCGTTAATTACATAAATAAAATGTAATTTTCTCTGTAGCACTTCATGGATTACACACCTTAGTTGCTCTGTGGATTCTTTTAAAAAGCAGTTAAAAACTTTTCTGTTCAAACAAGCCTATTGTTGATCTACATATTTTATATTCTTTACATTATTTACATTTGATCTTTTACATTGTGTATAATGTCTATTGATTGTATTGTTTATTTTAATATTTGTGTACAGCGCTTTGTGACTGCCTGTCTGTGAAAAGCCAAGTCAAGTCAAGTCAAGTTGGCTTTATTGTCACTTCAACCATATACAGTTTGTACACAGTGAAGCTAAACAACGTTCCTCCAGGGCCAAGGTGCTACATGCAACATAAATTTACAACATAAATTAACAGAAAACACTAAACTACCTAACTAGAGACAGGACAGACTGACCTAACATAAATTACAACATAAATTAACAAAAACTAACTATCTAACTAGGTAGGTAGTGCAAAGGAAACAGTAAACATAAAAATATTGTGCAAAAAGAGCATTTACAGGTTGATGTGTAAGTCCAGTCTCAATGCTTTGAGGTAGTTGAGTTGAGCTGAGTGATAGTGTGTGTGTGTGTGCGTGTGTGTGTGTGTGTGTTTATCAGTCCAGTCCCTTTTTGTTGAGGAGACGGATGGCTTGTGGAAAGAAGCTGTTGCACAGTCGGGATGTGTGTGCCCGAATGCTTCGGTACCTTTTTCCAGATGGCAGGAGTGTGAAGAGTGTGTGAGAGGGGTGTGTCCGATCAGCCACAATGCTGGTGGCTTTGCGAATGCAGCGTGTGGTGTAGATGTCCTTAATAGAGGAGAGAGAGACCCCGATGATCTTCTCTGCTGTTCCCACTATCCGCTGTAGGGTCTTGCAGTCCGATATGGCACAGTTCCCAAACCAGGCAGTGATACAGCCGCTCAGGATGCTCTCGATAGTTCCTCTATAGAAGGTGGTCAGGATCGGTGGTGGAAGCTGGGCCTTTCTCAGTCGTCTCAGAAAGAAGAGACGCTGTTGGGCTTTCTTGTGCAGGGAGCTGGTGTTGAGGGACCAGCCGAGGTCCTTCTCCAGGTGGACGCCCAGGAATTTGGTGCTGTCGACGATCTCCACAGAGGAGCCGTTGATGCTCAGCGGTGAATGGTCGCCTCGTGTCCTCCTAAAGTCAACAACCATCTCTTTTGTCTTGTCAACATTCAGAGACAGGTTGTTGTCTTTACACCAGATCGTTAGCCTCTGCACTTCCTCTCTGTACGCTGACTCGTCGTTCTTGCTAATGAGACCCACCACGGTCGTGTCATCAGCGAACTTAATGATGTGATTTGAACTGTGTGTTGCTACACAGTCATGAGTCAGCAGTGTGAACAGTAGAGGACTGAGCACATAGCCTTGTGGGGCCCCAGTGCTCAGTGTGGTGGTGCTGGAGGTGCAGTTCCCGATCCGTACTGACTGAGGCCTTCCGGTCAGAAAGTCCAGGATCCAGTTGCAGAGGGAGGTGTTCAGACCCAACAGGCTCAGCTTTCCGATCAGTTGTTGGGGGATGATCGTGTTGAATGCTGAGCTGAAATCTATGTACAGCATTCGAACGTGTGTGTCCTTCTTGTCCAAGTGTGTGAGGGCTTAATAAATAAACTTTACTTACTTACTTTAGTTGTTCACACAAAGCACAAAGGTTAAAAAACAATATATACAGTGTTATCTTCATTTTAGATTTCAAAAAGTATTTGCAGCTCCCAGTGTTTTCTTTTGCGTGGAAACCGGGTCCAAGTGGCTCTTTGGGTGTTAAAGGTTGCAGACCCCTGGACTAGAGAAAAAAGTTGTTGTGCTCAAAAAGCAGGAGATGGATATCCAAAATGACCATAGCATTTCCACGTTTCAAGAACTGGAGCGAGAAGTATCACAGAAAAATTCAAAGAGAGCTTAACAGTACAGAACAAGCCTTGCAAAAGTAGGAAGCAAAGGATTTCAAAGACCATGGAAAGAAAACTAGTGAGAGATGTGCCAAAGGACCCTTGAACAACTGTCAAGACACTAAATGACTCAGCAAAGTCACGAATTGTAGTCTCAAAGAAGACAATCACTGAGACCCTGCGCAGGAACAGAGTGTGAAGTTGCAGACCAAGAAACAGTCCACTTCTGCAGAAGAGACACCTTGAAGCCAGACTAAAGTATGCTAAGGATAACATGCAGAAACATTATGCATACTGGAAGCGTGACCTGTGGTCATATGAGATGAAACTAGAGCTCTTAGGCCCTAGAGATGCTGCTTATGTTTGGAGGAAGAAGGTAGAGGTATACAACCCACAGAACGCTATCCCCACAGTTAAACACAGTGGTGGGAGTTTTAAGGTGTGGGGATGCTTCAGTGTGTCTTGAACTGGAAATCTCATCAAGGTGAAAGGAATCATGAAGAAAGGAGGAAGATTTTGAAAGTAAACTTAAAGCAGTCGGCAGCAACATTCGGTTGTTGATTTATCTTCCAACACGACAGTTAGCCAAAACATACATTGAAGAATTACTTCTACTTAATCTTTCACCCACAGCACAGAAGAGTGGGGATATTGGTCAGCAGCTAAATTGACAGCTCCACCTTCAAACTTTCAGGTGTAGTGGAAACAGTCAGAATTGAAAATTGTTTTGGTCATGGATGTTGTGATCTGCAGACTAGATAGGAGGGGAACCATTGTTGTCATAGTAAATTGTGTTGCATCTTGAACATGGGATGGATAACCTACACATCAGTGAAGGCCCTATTAATGCGGATGGATATATACAGATGTGAAGGCCCACAATGTTGAGCAGGGAAAATCCTTTTCTTTCAAAGGTACAGCAGTGAGTCTCCACAGGTCCCAAACACAGAGTTAGAAGTGTACAAACTTGTTACATTTTGATGAAATTCTTAATTTCAGAATTTGACATGTTGTTTTTGTCCTGTTGTGTAAAATAAATATGGGCTTTAAATTACTTGCCAGTTACTGCAGTGAAATGCTTTTCTGAAATGGGGTTTTACTAACCGCAGTATAGCAGTACTTTCAGGAATACAACCACCAACCCGAATGTTGTGTTGTGTTTTCTTCTTCTTCATGGTTGTATTTAGTACTACGCTGAATCCCATGGAGTCATCTATGTGATAGATTCAACTGATGAAGAGCGTCTGTCAGAATCAAAGGAGGCCTTTGGTGAGTAACCTTCTTCTCTCTGTGTTATTTACTGAACAAATGGAAAAATTCATGTGTTCTGACATTCATAGTGCTGTGACAAAGCACTTGCCCACTTCCTTAATCCCTCCACCAAGGAGGTTGTGTTTTTGCTAGTGTTTGTGCACACCTTCGACTAGGGCTGGGCGATATGACCTAAAATTCATATCTCGATATTTTTTAGCTGGATGGCGATATACGATATATATCTCGATATTTTTTTTTAAAGCCATAAAGTAAGAACAAAAAGAGAGTTCTTAGTCAAAGCTGTGTCCCAGATGTCACACAGGCACTTCTATTAACATACAGCGCAGATGTACATGAAAAAATTACTCAAAAATAAATTATGAGCATTTATTAAATAATAATGCTCCATAAATAAAAGAAAACAATGTTGTTTCTGTGCATAACAAAAAGCTCACAATTGTGCAGTCAAAATGTAAACTAAAAGACGCTGAGCATAATAACAAAGACAGATTTCACAGCTGCTCTGTTCCCAACTTCTACTGCGTGACTGACAGCCTTGAGTTTGAAATCCTCTTTGTAACCATGTCTCTGAACAGGTGCCATTTATGGTCCTTATACACACACAGTACGGTAATATTACGTTGAAGCACAGTACGTATCACTCCGCGAGGCTCCTCGGTAGCCGTAATGCTCCGACAATCCATCAAGCGGTGCAGCTCCGTAGCTTACCAACGCCGTACTAAAACATTTTTTGACAAATTGCTGAGCGCCATGTACCACATAAAATCGGTTCGCGGTCAGTAAGCACAACCAGAATTCATACATAAGGCGCACTGTCAACTGTGAAGGAGAGGCGAGGCCGAGTAACGTTGCGTAGAGACAAAAGTGGATGAAAGAGAGGCAAACTTGCGGCTCCACAAATATAGTTATAACGTAACATAGACTATATCGATATAAACGATATTGTCATTACATCTCGTATAAAAATATATCGATATTTTAAAAAAACTCAATATTCAATTCAATTCAATTCAATTTTATTTATATAGCGCCAAATCACAACAAAAGTCGCCTCAAGGCGCTTTATATTGTACAGTAGATAGCACAATAATAAATACAGAGAAAAACCCAACAATCATATGACCCCCTATGAGCAAGCACTTTGGCGACAGTGGGAAGGAAAAACTCCCTTTTAACAGGAAGAAACCTCCGGCAGAACCAGGCTCAGGGAGGGGCGGCCATCTGCTGCGACCGGTTGGGGTGAAAGAAGGAAAACAGGATGAAAGACATGCTGTGGAAGAGAGACAGAGATTAATAACAGATATGATTCGATGCAGAGAGGTCTATTAGCACATAGTGAGTGAGAAAGGTGACTGGAAGGGAAAAACTCAATGCATCATGGGAATCCCCGGCAGCCTACGTCTATTGCAGCATAACTAAGGGAGGATTCAGGGTCACCTGGTCCAGCCCTAACTATATGCTTTAGCAAAAAGGAAAGTTTTAAGCCTAATCTTGAAAGTAGAGATAGTGTCTGTCTCCCGAATCCAAACTGGAAGTTGGTTCCACAGAAGAGGGGCCTGAAAACTGAAGGCTCTGCCTCCCATTCTACTTTTAAATACTCTAGGAACAGCAAGTAGGCCTGCAGTGCAAGAGCGAAGTGCTCTAATAGGGTGATATGGTACTACAAGGTCATTAAGATAAGATGGGGCCTGATTATTTAAGACCTTGTATGTGAGGAGCAGGATTTTGAAATCAATTCTGGATTTAACAGGAAGCCAATGAAGGGAAGCCAAAACAGGAGAAATATGCTCTCTCTTTCTAGTCCCTGTCAGTACTCTTGCTGCAGCATTTTGGATTAGCTGAAGGCTTCTCAGCGAGTTTTTAGGACTTCCTGATAATAGTGAATTACAGTAGTCCAGCCTGGAAGTAATAAATGCATGAACTAGTTTTTCAGCATCACTCTGAGACAGGATATTTCTAATTTTAGAGATGTTGCGCAAATGGAAGAAAGCAGTCTTACATATTTGTTTAATATGTGCATTGAAGGACATGTCCTGGTCAAAAATGACTCCAAGGTTTCTCACAGTGTTACTGGAGGCCAAGGTAATGCCATCCAGAGTAAGAATCTGCTTAGATACCATATTTCTAAGATTTTCAGGGCCGAGTACAATAACCTCAGTTTTATCTGAATTAAGAAGCAGAAAGTTAGCGGCCATCCAGGTCTTTATGTCTTTAAGACATTCCTGTAGTTTAACTAATTGGTGTGTGTTACCTGGCTTCATGGATAGATAGAGCTGCGTGTCATCTGCATAGCAGTGAAAATTTATGCTATGTCTTCTAATGATGTTGCCTAGGGGAAGCATGTATAATGTAAATAGAATTGGTCCTAGCACTGAACCCTGTGGAACACCATAATTGACCTTAGTGTCTGAAGAGGACTCTCCATTTACATGTACAAACTGGAGTCTATTAGATAGATATGATACAAACCACTGCAGTGCAGTACCTGTAATACCTACAGCATGTTCTAATCGCTCTAATAGGATATTATGGTCAACAGTATCGAACGCAGCACTGAGGTCTAGCAGGACAAGCACAGAGATGAGTCCACTGTCAGAGGCCATAAGAAGATCATTTGTAACCTTCACTAAAGCTGTTTCTGTGCTGTGATGAGCTCTGAAACCTGACTGAAACTCTTCAAATAAGCCATTCCTCTGCAGATGATCTGTTAGCTGTTTGACAACTACTCTTTCAAGGATTTTTGATATGAAAGGAAGGTTGGAGATTGGCCTATAATTAGCTAAGACAGCTGGGTCTAGAGATGGCTTTTTAAGTAAAGGTTTAACTACAGCCAGCTTGAAGGCCTGTGGTACATAGCCGATTATTAGAGATAGGTTGATCATATTTAAGATCGAAGAATTAATTAATGGCAGGACTTCTTTGAGCAGTTTTGTAGGAATGGGGTCTAAAAGACACGTTGATGGTTTGGAGGAATTAATTATTGAAGTTAACTCAGAAAGATCAATTGGAGAAAAAGAGTCTAACTTAACATCGATGGTACTAAGAGTAGCTGTAGATAATATTACATCTGTGGGATGATTATTGGTAATTTTTTCTCTAATGATAAAAATTTTATTTGTGAAGAAGTTCATGAAGTCATTACTAGTTAACGTTAAAGGGATGGTTGGCTCAGTAGAGCTCTGACTTTTTGTCAGCCTGGCTACAGTGCTGAAGAGAAACCTGGGGTTGTTCTTATTTTCTTCAATCAGTGACGAATAGTAAGATGTTCTGGCTTTGCGGAGGGCTTTCTTATAAAGCAGCAAACTATTTCTCCAGGCTAAATGATGATCCTCTAAATTTGTGACACGCCATTTCCTCTCCAGCTTACGAGTTATCTGCTTTAGGCTACGTGTTTGAGAATTATACCACGGAGTCAGGGACTTTGGATTTGAGGCCTTAGTTTTCACAGGAGCTACAGTATCCAGAGTCGTACGTAGTGAGGAGGTAAAATTATTAACAAGATAATCGACCTCTGTTGGAGTAGCGTTCAGATAGCTGCTCTGCTCTATGTTGGTACAGGGCATTGAAGATGATAACAGTGGGTGGATTATATTCTTAAACTTAGTTACAGCACTTTCAGAAAGACATCTACTTTGATAAAGTCTACTCTCCACTGCTGTGTAATCAATTATTGTAAATGTAAATGTTATCAGGAAATGATCAGACAGCAGAGGGTTTTCAGGAAACACTGTTAAATATTCAGTTTCTATGCCATACGTTAAAACAAGATCTAGAGTGTGATTAAAGTGGTGGGTGGGTTCTTTTACATTTTGAGAGAAGCCAATTGAGTCTAGTAACAGATTAAATGCGATGTTGAGGCTGTCATTTTTAGCATCTACATGGATGTTAAAATCACCCACAATAATTATTTTATCTGAGCTGAGCACTAAATCAGATAAAAAGTCTGAGAAATCAGAGAGAAACTCTGTGTAAGGCCCAGGTGGACGATAGATGATAACAAGTAAGACTGGTTTCTGAGTTTTACAGCTGGGGTGGACGAGGCTAAGCATCAGGCTTTCAAATGAATTAAAAGTCTGTCTTGGTCTTTCGTTAATTAATAGGCTGGTGTGAAAAATTGCTGCCACACCGCCCCCTCGGCCTGTGCTTCGGGATTTCTGGTAGTTAGAATGACTCGGGGGTGTTGATTCATTTAAACTAACATACTCATCCTGCTGCAACCAGGTTTCTGTAAGGCAGAGTAAATCGATTTGTTGATCAATTATTAAGTCATGTACTAACAGAGACTTGGAGGAGAGAGACCTAATATTTAATAATCCACATTTCACTGTTTTACTCTTTGGTTCAGATGTGGATACTGTATTGTTCTTTCTTTGTGATTTTTTATGTTTAAGTTGTTTATTGCTGGTTTTTAGTTTGTTTTTTGTCTTTTTGGGAGCTGACACAGTCTCAATGGAGATGGGTTTTTGGGGGGGTAGCAGGAGGAGAGAAGCTGCAGAGAGGCGTGTAAGACTGCAACTCTGCTTCCTGGTCCCAACTCTGGATAGTCATATTTTGGGGGGTTTAATGAATTTGTCCATATTTCTAGAAATGAGAGCTGCTCCATCCAAAGTGGGATGGATGCCGTCTCTCCTAACAAGACCAGGTTTCCTCCAGAAGGTTTGCCAATTATCTATGAAGCCCACATCGTTTCTGGGACACCACTCAGACAGCCAGCAATTTAAGGAGAACATGCGGCTAAACATGTCACTCCTGGTCTGATTGGGGAGGGGACCAGAGAAAACTACAGAGTCCGACATTGTTTTGGCAAAGTTACACACCGATTCAATATTGATTTTAGTGACCTCCGATTGGCGTAACCGGGTGTCATTACTGCCGACGTGAATTATGATCTTACTGTATTTACGTTTACCCTTAGCCAGCAGTTTTAAATTTCCTTCAATGTCGCCTGCTCTGGCCCCTGGAAGACAATTGACTATGGTTGCCGGTGTCTCTAGCTTCACATGTCTGAGAACAGAATCACCAATTACCAGAGTTTGACCCCCGGCGGGTGTGTCGCCGAGTGGGGAAAAACGGTTAGACAAATGAACAGGTTGGTGGTGTACCTGGGGCTTCAGTTTAAGACTATGCTTCCTCCTCACCGTCACCCAGCCGCCCTCTTTCCCCAGCTGCTTGGGGTCTGCCGGGGAACAGCTAGCGGGGCCTACGCTATCTTCGGCTGCACCAGCTACAGGGGCCTGGCTAGCTACGGGTGAATGAAGGGTGCGAAGCCGAGTCTCCAATTCAGTAATCCTGGCCTCCAGAGCTGCAAATATGCTACATTTATTACAGGTATCATTACTGCTAAAGGAGGCCGAGGAGTAACTAAACATCTGACACAATGAGCAGGAAAGTGCAGGAGGGACAGGTGAAGTAGCCATGGTGCTAACGAGTCGGCTACGAGCTAAGCTAAGCTAGCGAAACAGTAAAGAGACAGTGAGTGAATACTTTGGCTATAAATTAGGTAGTGAGTACACAGAAAGGGTGATTCAGATGAAGCACGTTAAGATTATACTATGAAAAAGGGATGTATCAAAAGATTTAAATTAAATTGCTAAGCAGAAAAGCTACTCAGAAACACCACTGTGTTTGAGCAGGAACAGGAAGTGATACTATACCACAGAGCGAGCGAACACCAAGTGACAGCGCCACCAAGAGTCAGGAGCCCTATTGCCCAGCCCTACCTTCGACCTTCTGTCTGACTTGAAGATAGTTCGCAAACTTTTGTATGAATTCTGATAAAAACTGTGGGGTCATGTTAACTATCCATAAAAATTTGGCTTACATGCACCAATGTCTTTAAGGTAAACTTCATGATTTATTGTTCAAAAAGTAAATGGTAAATGGCCTGTATTTGTATAGCGCTTTACTAGTCCCTAAGGGCCCCAAAGCGCTTTACACATTCAGTCATCCACCCATTCACACACACATTCACACTACATTGTAGCCACAGCCACCCTGGGGCGCACTGACAGAGGCGAGGCTGCTGGACACTGGCGCCACCGGGCCCTCTGACCACCACCAGTAGGCAACGGGTGAAGTGTCTTGCCCAAGGACACAACGACCGAGACTGTCCAAGCCAGGGCTCGAACCGGCAACCTTCCGATTACAAGGCGAACTCCCAACTCTTGAGCCACGATCGCCCCAAAAAGTGACAAAAAGCCTTAGAACATAGAAACTGTGATTCTCACAAGTAGAAAATATAGCATATAGAAAGTACAGCATAAATATTTAAAATATTGATCTCTGACCTCGCCTTCAAGATCAGTAGATTAATCTGAACATCAAAGTGACAACAATCCCATACAGAGCTATTTAAAACTATGCTACTTGCTACAGTTGTTTGTATTTTCAATATATAGGTAATTATATTTGGGGTTTTTGTACCTCAGAACTCTTCTTCAGGGCCAAATAAGGTCAAAGTTTTATAAAATGTCTATGCTTAAAATTCTATTTCCTTTGTTTGTATTGGCAACATTCGGGAAATGACACTGGTGTATGGTGATTCTAAACATTATAGTTTGTATCCAAATATGTCACATTTGACCTCTGATCTGACTTTTACATTTCACATCTGCCTTTCTTTCAAGTTGACCCCAAAATGTGTTATTTTTACTTTAATACAAACTTGTTAAAGTAAGAATATATACAAAGTACAGTACTATTCCTTTAAAATGAAATCCTGCCCAGAGAGGAGGGAGCTGCTGTGGTGGAGGTTTCTTGTTTCTTGTTTCTTTGTCATATCTACATGTCAGATCATTGAACACATTTTAATATTAGATCGAGATAACCCAAGGAAATAAGAAATTAAGTGTTTGAATGATGATTTTGTTCATTAAGGTAAAAAAGGTATTCAGATCGACCTGTCCCTGTGTGAAGAGATAATTTCCACCTAAACCTTATAACTACAAGTGCAGTCATAACGTTTACTATAAACAGCTCAATATATATATAAGCGCTGTTATGGAAGTCTGTAATATATGGACTTACACACACACAGAGGTTGTCTTTGTTAGGCCTTAATTGTCCTTTACAGGGACATAAACAACAAAGCAGAGTTCAACAGCAGTCTGCATGTCTTTTGGCAAAGAAGAATAACAAGAATAAAATCATTTTAAATTATTTCCCCACCATTGTCACAAAATATCATCAGAGCTTCCTGTGCAAAGGATAAACTGTACAATTATTTGGAGACAAAACATGTTATGGAGCCTTCAGTTCGTCCAAAACCAGCTTGGCACAGAGACGAGCAGTCTGAAGTTTAAGCCTATCCCAGCTACTATAGGGCGAAACACTGTGGACAGACTGCCAGCCTGTCTCTGGGCCAGCAGCAGAGACAAACAACCGTTCACGCTCATATTTACACCTATGGACAATATAGACTCACCAGTTAACCTAACTCCACTAAGTGAATGTCTCTGGACTGTGGGAGGAAGCCACACAGACGCAGGGACAATATGTCTGATGTTACGATCAGTTTGAAGATCTGAAATGTGTGACAAATATGAGATGAGATGAAGGAATCAGAAAAGGTGCAGGTACTTTCTCAGAGCGCTGTATTATTGAATCAGTGATTGATCTCTCTTCTCTTCCAGAGAAAATGATCAGCAGTGAGGCACTGGAAGGTGTTCCGCTCCTCGTGCTGGCTAATAAGCAAGATGTACCGGTACCTGGACTTTTCATTCACACCAAGCCAGTCATTCATTCATTACACGTGCACTTTGCACTTTGCATGTGCACTGGTATTCAATACCTACTACACAATCCACTTCGTATTGTATCTGTCCTATCTTTCTGTATTGTACATAGATATAGTTAGTAATAGTACCTTTTTATCTCTTAATTTTACCCAAATTTAGCGAGTAATTATTTATTTGTAATTTGTAGTTTTATATCTCTTGGAGATTTATTTTTTATATTCTTATAAATGCACCATGGGGACCTTGGGGTGAAACGGCATTTCAGGACGCTGTATACTGTGTGTATTGTTTTATTGACAATAAACACCTTGAATCTTAAATCTTGAACTTGATCACTGCCTTCAGTTTTGTGTATGTTCTTTTTCTCAGAACTGTTTGTCAGTGCCGGACATTAAAACAACCTTCAGTGATTGTGCTCCAAAGATTGGCAAGAGAGACTGTTTAGTCCAGCCTTGCACTGCTCTCACAGGGTAAGACTACAACAGTTTTAAATGATGACTTTGGTTGTAACAGCTTGCTCTCACACATAATGTAATGTAGCATGTGTTCAACAGAACCTAAGCTATGAAAGTAATTGTTGTGTTTTTATTTGATTCAATTACACTGAATGCAAATTTGCATGAAAAAAATTCAAATAATAACATTGCATCGAACGTTTTCTCACATAATGTTTAATTACAGTCCCTTCACTTAAAATGCAAGAAGTTAAAATGCAAAATGTTTACATTTCATTTTCAAAGGGTGCCAGAGGTTTTTAATGGTTGACAGGATTGCACTTCCAGCAGCATTAATGGGGTCTGCACAGATGTGCAAGTTCCCCATGCAGCAATCAATAGCAGAAACCAATACCATCACAGATTCTTCTGAACTGTAAGATGGATGGTCATCCTTTTTTAACAAGGGATGCTTCAGAATGTGATTGCACAGCCCACAGGACAGTCTTCTCCTATTCCTCAACCCAACTTAAATGAGCTTGAGCCCCCGAGAAGACATTAGCATTTGTTTTTGTTTTTTTAGTTTAATTGTAGAGTTTAAAGTCACATTAGTGAATGCAGTGGATTTCACAAGTAATTCTCAGCAAATGCAGTGAGTTCCACTTTGTCTGTCATGTCTGGTTTTAATGTAACGTTGCTGGATAGCCTGAAAATCACAGCCGTGTAAAACTGCTTTCAGCCTTGTCCTTTGTGTAAAGAAATATTTTGCACCGTTTTGAATTCAGTTCCTGATCATCGTTGTTTACTGTTGTCCGTTTGCAGAGTGGTGAACTGGCCCACCTTCATTTTCCAAAGACTCACCTTTTTACAGTCAGTCATGTTATTAGATCATTAAGTAGCTGCTGTTTGTCCGGGAAGCAGCTACAGCAGTATTAAATTCAAAATGAGCATATATTAGGAAATGCGTCAGTTTTAACGTTTCATGTGTTTCTGTATTGCTTTCAATGAAATGTAAGTCTTAAATAATTTCACACTCTATAGATGTTAAAAGAAATATGAAACAATCTGCTTGTTCCATACAGGGACGGCGTGAACGAAGGCATTGAGTGGATGGTGAAGTGTGTGGTCAGAAACATTCACCGGCCACCGAGACAGAAGGACATCACATAAGATGTTTGTCATCACTCCACTGTGATGACTGTGTGACATGGGACAGAGTTTCTCCTTGAGGACATGTTAAGCTCTGGAGCTGATAACTCTCCTCTCACCCTGTGTTTCCTGTGACTCTTTGGATTTCTGCTTTTTGGACTTCATTATAGTATTTTTATCAACAAACAGCTTCAGATGTACTGTGAGCAGACGTCTGCCTGTTTGTGCCTACACTTTTTGAAGGTGTGTCGTTTACTTTTGCTGGCTGGGATCAGTGCTGCAGCATTTACATGGAGCACTTTGAGTGCACAGAAACACTGACACATTAAATATACACAGCATTGATGGGCGCTTATCTATTTTTTTCACACTATCAGATTCAATAAACAATGATAAGCTGCATGTTTTTGATGAACTTAATGATACTGCAGTGTTCCATCATTAGAACCTTTGACATATAAACATATTTGTAGAAACAGTTTACATTTAGCTAGGCTGGTCTCTCTTTTTTGTCATCAGGCATAAGACAGGAATTATTAGTAAATTGATCCGTGCTGTCCTTATACAATTTTCAGCATTTGGAAAGAGTCACTGTAAATTTAGTTAGGATCCATGTCTGACATTAGGAAGTTGCTTTTTATGAACAATTGCTAATCCTCAGCTGGTTATGTGCCTGTGTCACACTTATAAACAGAACTTTACTAGTATTGCCCAGTGGGTTCCCACAGGTAAACTTTATTTTTTTTACATCTGTCTGACAGAGCAATCGGTTTACTAGTGGACAATGCGCTCACTCTTATTTTCAGGGTTCAGCTGCTGGTAACCAGCCACCAAACCCTTTTCTCTCTGCCCCCTGGCCCACCAATCCGATTGCTGTTATGGCACTTCTGTCAGTCAGCTGCTTGTCCAGTGAGTTTCTCATCCCATATTTGGATGTACTCAATCATCTCAGACTGGATGTGGAGGTGGTAGTCCTCCTTTCGTTCTCATCTGCAAGTTGGATGGTCATCCCAGCCAGAATGTGCAGCAGGTGGAGAACTAGTTAGTACGCTGTTAGACTGCAGAGCTTGCAGTAGTCCTTTTGCTTTTACAGTGGCAAGTCAGAAAACATTTTTTCCCTTGGCACAATCCATTCATGCATTACTAGCGGTACAGTGCACTGGAAAATGCATCTGCAGCACATTTACACAAAGACTTTGTGTACAGTTTTATCCATTTTTATGTTTGTTGCCACCATCGTGAAGTGTTAATTGCTGCTCTGACTGTTGTCAGAGAGCTTTATCTAGAAGTGAAATTGGGCGGCATTCAAATTGAAACAGTTGGAATTGAACCACCGGGTGAGAGACTAAGGTTACAACTAATGATATTTCAAAGTTATTTGTTGCAACTAACTTGACCAATGGAGATAATAATTAATAATGAGTCAAATAAATGCACAAACCAATCCTACCACAAATATGAATCTTTTGCAAACACTATTGCTCTTCCAGTACAAATGTGTATCAGTGTATTCAGTTAGATAAAGAGAATTACATGGGGGGGGGGGTGACTGTGGCTCAGGTGGTAGAGCAGATCAGCTACTAATTGGAAGGTCAGTGGTTTGATCCTTGGCTTCCCCAGTCTGCATGCCAAATATCCTTGGGCAAGATACTAACCCCAAGCCCTCCGATGCGTTCATCGGAGTATGAATGTGTGTGAATGTAGTTTAGTTTGCACTTGAGTTCAGAAGTGCTTGTATGAGTGAGTGTGAATGGGTGAATGAGGCATGTTGTATACAGCGCTTTGAGTACTCCGGGAGAGTAGAAAAGCGCTATATAAGAATCAGGCCATTTACCATTACGATTTCATTTATTTATTTATTTCACACTTAGTACAACAGTTTCCGCAGTTCTTTCAGACAAACCAACCACACTTTCTATCGGTAAAGCACTGCAACCATGTGTGAAAAGGAGCAGGAAGAAGAAAATATTCTTATTAAACCCTGCCCCCTATCTACAATCCAACTTATATTGCAAGTGGGAACCAAAAATCAAGGAACAAACTAACATTTATGTCCGGTCCTAACGCAAACCAAACAACAAATTTACAATCAGAATATACCACTCCACATAGTAACAAGGAGAAAAGTAAATAAAATGAGGCAAAAAATAAAGGATCCTTTTTCAATTAACTCCAATTTCGTTCACGTTCTTCATATTGAGTTATCGTTTTAGACATGTAACACTTTTTAAAACAATGTAAATTTATACAATTCTTTAAATTATAATGAGAGTTCCACAGTCGTATACCTCTAACCGTTGGACTCATTAATCTTTGTGTAGTTCTAGCTAGCTGATGCTTAAAATAAAATTTCCTTCTGCTGTCTTCTCCCCCCGAACACATTAAAAATAATCTTTGTAACTTAAAAGGCAAAATATTATTTTTAGCCTTAAACATAATTAACAGTGTCCGTAGTTTCACTAAATCTCCTAATTTTAATAATTTTGATTTTATAAATAATTTATTTGTATGTTCTCTATATTTAACATTATGAATCATTCGTATCACTTTCTTCTGTAATAAGTTTAGAGGTTTTATAGTATTCTCATATGTATTCCCCCAAACTTCCACACAGTAACTAAAGTATGAGAAAAACAATGAAAAATATAAAATGCGCATTGTTTTGTAGTCTAATAAATCTCTTACATTTCCCAAAATATAAATGTTTTTAACCATCTTCTTTCTAATATACTCAATATGTGATTTCCACGTCAAATTTTCATCTACTATTACACCCAAAAAGCGAAATTCAGTAACTCTTTCAATCAATTCTCCATTAATGGACATAATGACTTCTTCCTCCTTTACACGATTGCCAAATATCATGAATTTCGTTTTTGTCAGATTCAAAGATAATTTATTTACATCAAACCATTTTTTTAATCTTAACATCTCAGAAATCATAATTTCAACCAAATCTTTCAAATTCTCTCCTGAGCAATAAAAATTTGTGTCGTCTGTAAATAAAATAAAATTTAACCTTTTTGATACGTCACAGATATCATTAATATATAAATTAAAAAGGAACGCCACATACAATCTTCAATCTTTCAGAGGTATTGCCGAGATAATGTACATATTGCCACCTATTTTCTAAATAACTCCTTAACTAATTCAATGCCACTCCTCTCACACCATAATTATACAATTTAGAAATCAAAATAGAATGTTGTAACGTGTCAAAAGCTTTTTTAAAATCAACAAATACCCCAACTGTGTATTTATTATTATGGGTTGCAAATGAAATATCGTCAATGAAAGTCAACAATTCTAATGCCGTTGATCTATTTTTACGAAATCCAAATTGATTTTCATTTATTAGTTGATTCTTTTCAATAAAACTATCAAGTCTTTGTGCAAAAAGTTTTTCAAGCACTTTTGAAAACTGTGACAAAAGAGACACTGGCCTATAGTTATTAAAACTATGCTTATCTCCTGATTTATATAAGGGTATCACTTTTGCCACTTTCATTCGATCAGGAAATACACCTGATTGTAACGAGAGATTAAAAATACAGCAAAGAGGAATACTTATACAGTCTAAAATCTTTTTAATTATAACCATGTCTATACCATCACAGTCAGTAGATTTGTTATTTTTAAAGTTTTCTACAATTGCTACTATTTGTCTTATGGTAATATCAGCTAAGAATATAGAATTAACCACTCTACTTTCTCCTTTCCAGACTTCCTCATATTCTGAGTCGTCATTTTTTCTAATTAAATTTGCTAAAGTAGGTCCAACATTTACAAAAAAGGAATTGAATTTGTTTGCTATTTCAGTCTTTTCATCAACAACTTGATTATTCTTAATGAGATAAATAGGCAGATCTGAGGGTGTGTTCTTGTTACCCAATACTTCTTTAAAAAAAATTCCAAATGCCCTTAATATTATTCTTGTTTTCCTGAAAAAGTTTATTATAATAGTCTTTCTTGGCTTTCCTCAATATTAATATCAACTTATTTTTATAAACTTTATATTTCATTTCCGCATTCTTAGTTCTCTGTGTTATATAATCCCTATATGAATTATTTTTCTTTTTATACGCATTTGCAAGACCCTTAGTTATCCAAGGTTTCAAATTCTTATTGTTTTTATACTTAAATGATACCAATGGACAATGTTTATCATACAAGGCCAAGTAAGTATTTAAAAATGCTCCATATGCAACGTTAACCTCATTAACATAAACCTCCTTCCAGTCCACTTCCATGAGATCTTGTCTAAACTTGTTAATTGCCTCGTTATTTCTTAACCTTCTAAGACTCACGAAACCAACTTCTTCCTTTCTTTTCATATTTAAATCAAAAGTAAAAAAGACTGGTAAATGATCACTTATATCGTTTATGATGAGGTCACTCATAATATTACTCTCCAAGCTATTAATAAAAATATGATCAATTAGTGTTTCTGATTTATCCGTTATTCTACTCGGCTTTATAGTTAAAGGATAAAATCCTTTTCCAAATAATAATTCAAAAAAATCTGACGTGGCCTTATCATTTGCCTCTTTACAAAGATCAATATTGTAATCACCACACAAACATAAAGTCTTATTTCCCTTAGCCTTACTCAATAAGTCTTCTACTACCTCTGTAAATAACTCAGTCTTTAACCCTGGTTTCCTATATATACACATTACAATTATATTACTTCTTATTTCTATATCCAATTCCACTGTCACAGACTCCATTAAATCGTCTATAACCACAGACATACATTCAACTTTTTTACATTTCAAATCACAATTAACAAAAAGTGCCACCCCTCCTGCCTTCTTCTTAGTTCTATTTACAAAGTATAAATCGTACCCTTCGATACAGAAATGACAACCCCTATTCTCATCTAACCATGTTTCAGACAGAGCAATTATTTGGAACTTGCCTCTCAAACTATACAAAAAAATCTTTAATCGAAGCAAAACTTCTATAAAGACTTCTCCAGTTAATATGATTTAATGAAAATGTATTAGCTATTTCAACCTTATCCCTGAATTGCTCCTCTGTATAATATGCACATGTGACATTAATTGTATTAAGCACATTCCTTTCAGGGTCAATACCTGCTTCAAAATCATATGGTTTATGATCTAAGTCGTCGAGCATTATGCATAATTATTCTAAGAATATCTATTGACCTCAAAAAAAGAACAGGATCCTTAACAATCGCACATTTATTTATCGACATATTTTAAAGTCCGTTGATCTTATCTTCTTCCATGTCCAATTTACAACTTCCTCTTGTCCTTTTCCACCCGAAGTAGCATCTGTTCTTGTAAAGGATCAACTAATTGTTTTTAAGCTCATAGCCATGATTGGTCGTAACCGTCTGCCTCTCTTGGTAATGTTATCTCATATAAATGTCCAATTCCTCAAGATCCTTCATCATTATAACCTTGGCTTCTTCTGGTGTTCCATTAAGTTTAATCATCACGTTACAGTTCCTGGTCCAGGTTGCTTGAATCTTTTTCTCCTTCCGTAATATGCAAGCTTGTCTAGCAATATCTGCATTTCTTTTTGTAAGATGTTCATTCAAATATACTCCGCTTCCTCTCAAAAGGCTGGACCGCCTCAGCAAGTCAACTTTGTGTTTACGGTTTACAAATCTCACTACAATTGCTGCAGGAGCATTAGTGTGCCTTCTAGGAAGGGTATAGCATGCAGATATATTATTACTATGCAGGGGAAGTTTTTTATTGGAAAAGAATTCCACAACCTGCCGTTCCAACGACTGTAGCTCCTTCGTCGGGGGCTCGTCTTCACCTCTTTTTGGCACCGGTCCCAGACTCGGTGACTCTCGCATAACTCCTGTGTTTAGTTTCCAGACCCGTAATAATCACTTCCTCAAGTCGAGCCTGCTGTTCTAGATCATCCATCTTCCTTTCCAAAAACTGGATTGTCTTGTCTTCCTCCTTAATCAGGTTTTTTAGTTCTTTGATTTGGTCCATCATCGACATTAGTATTCCTTGTTGCTGTGAGTACAAGAAAATAATTATTAGAATACAATGTGTTAAATTTGTTTAGATCAGAGGAATAAGGAAGGATTTGTCTGTGTTTCAGTTGGCTTAGCTGTAGGCTTGAAAGTGTGTAATTGGAATTCACGTGCACTCACAGACACGCGGGTACACGCACACACAGGCACTCGCGTGCTCGTGCATACACACACAGACACACAGAGTTTGCAGCACACCATGGGGGTTTTATGATGGGGTCACTTCTATAAAGCTGGCTGTAACAAACAAAGGAGTGGAAGATCTGCAGAGGGACACCGGCCTGGCACATCTCCCATTCTAGAAGATGCATGCTTAAATGAAGATGGATAAAGGTTTTGTGAAATGACTACTGAGTCCGGTGCCGTCTCTGGATGCCCGAGGAATAAAAAAGAACCGGGGTGAAACTGATTTCGTAACATTGCTTATTTACTTTTTCAATTTCAGACGTCAGCGAGTTAAGTGAATGCTTAATCTCCTCCAAATCTTCTTCCACTTTCTTCATCTTTGCCATTTTGTCTCTTGTAAAAGTCAGTCTTTGTTTATTTATTTGCCCAAACAAATGGTAAATGGCCTGTATTTATATAGCGCTTTTCTGGTCCCTAAGGACCCCAAAGCGCTTTACATATCCAGTCATTCACCCATTCATACACACATTCACACACTAAACAAGGTCTATAACTGGAATTATTTGGAGTTTAACACCAAACATCACGGCACCACCACGAGGATGCCAATCCGGCTGTGATTACGCCCGCCATCTTGCCACCTTGAATATTTACATGAATGATAAACTAAGGCCTTCACAGTTACCACATCACAGCCCAATTGTCAAATGACGGGAGAGTTTGGACAGACAATTCTTTGGGAATAATGTTGTTCATGCTGAAAGACTTTCAAAGACTTCGAGAATCAATGCACAGGAGCAGTGAAGCTGACCAGACACTTTCCTGTGCTGTTTGTTCTTTTGATCCCGGCTTTATCTGTTGATTTCATACCATAACTATAATTAGTGTGAATGCTTGTAAAAGCATTCACAGTATTGTTGTTGTAATCTTTATTATTATTATTATTAGTGTGAATGCTTGTAAAAGCATTCACAGTATTGTTGTTGTAATCTTTATTATTATTATTAGTGTGAATGCTTGTAAAAGCATTCACAGTATTGTTCTTCTACATCTTTATTATTAGTGTGAATGCTTGTAAAAGCATTCACAGTATTGTTCTTCTAATTAGTGTGAATGCTTGTAAAAGCATTCACAGTATTGTTCTTCTAATCTTTATTATTATTATATTTTATTATATATTCCGTACGTTTTTTGTACTGAGAATTTTCTGTTCTCATTTCTTAGGTTTTCCAAATTTTAATTTAAAAACTTTTCAGCTATTTTCCAACTTCTTTTGTGTGAACATCAGCTTTCAAAAGTTCTGCACTTTTGTTTTCAGGTTAAAAACTCTGTATTTTCCAGCTCATTCAACATTTTCATTTTTAACTTAAAATTCAGCAATTAATTGATTTCAGTACATACATTCAGATTCAAGCATTCACACTGCAGTTTCTTCAGAAAATGCACTTTCTAGTTCTATTTTATTATTATTAGTGTGAATGCTTGTAAAAGCATTCACAGTATTGTTGTTGTAATCTTTATTAGTGTGAATGCTTGTAAAAGCATTCACAGTATTGTTCTTCTAATCTTTATTAGTGTGAATGCTTGTAAAAGCATTCACAGTATTGTTGTTGTAATCTTTATTAGTGTGAATGCTTGTAAAAGCATTCACAGTATTGTTCTTCTAATCTTTATTAGTGTGAATGCTTGTAAAAGCATTCACAGTATTGTTGTTGTAATCTTTATTATTATTATTATTATTATTATATCATATTCCGTACGTTTTTGTGCATCTATCTCCTTCAAAACCGTTCAATTTAGAAAAACCATTCAAACACCGTTAGATTCCTCTTCTTTTGGACATGACTGCTTCTATTTTTCTCATTTATAACATTTATATTTTTAAAATTATTCAACTTTTTTCAACAAAAATTTCCCATGTATTTCAATGGGGAGACCCTTCAAATTCTCCTTCAACTTACTCATTTTTAAACTGTATCTACTTCCACATACGTTGACATAGAGCCACCATTCAAACTTTAAAACGAAGACAAGACATTCAACTATTCAACTTGTATTTATCTTTTCAATATCTATTATACTTTTGCTTCAGTTCCAGTTTAAGTTTCATGATGATTTTTCAGCCGTTTCAGAGTTTATAATGGGTGTGTATGGGACGGAATGTTGGGGCTAGAGTGAGACAGCTCAACTGCTAGAGTGAGAGGAGCGAAAAAATTAATCTTAAAATATTTTTTAAAACTGCTGCTGTGTCCGCAGCGTTTGCTCTACAGGTGTGATTTTACCCTCAAAACGTAGCCATCGCTATCCTCTTTCATCCAATGTGTTTACTATTGTCCTAGGTGTTATGGTTCTTTCATAAATGTCACCAAAGCACAGCCTCCTCCCTCCAACTCCTCCATAGACTCTAATGTTAAAATGGCTCAGAAGGTTCGTTTGAAAATCAGAAGAGCATGGTGTTTTTACACTGTCACCACGTCCATATAATAAACTCCACAGGCATGAAAACTGAGAATTAGGTAGACTGGACATTGCTGCCGCTCACGGTGAAAGAATTTCGTCAATAGGACCTGTACTTTTCATTTGGGAGCGATTTGTTTCGACCTGACTTTTCTGTTCATTTTAAGCAGCAAAAGTGAGGTGCATGTCTGTGAGCGTGTGTACTGAGCCATTGGGTGCAGTCACTATAGCAACCAGGCTCACACCTGCCTGCCTAACGAGCTCTGTCTCTCACTGTGCCAAGATTCATCTTAAACACTTCTCTTTCAACTGCTGCTGTGTCCACAGTGTTTGCTCTACAGACATCATTTTACCCTCAAAACGTAGCCATCGTTCTTCTCTTTCCAACACCGTGTCTTTCAAAGCTCATAGATACAAACGTTTTAAACTGTGTCCATCCAAGTGGAGGGATCACATTTTAGTCATTCAGTGATTCAAAGAATATGAACTTTTAATATTCATTCAGATGTTTTCTGACTCTAAATTTTCTTTAGTCATTACCCATCTTTTTCTAATTTACATTTAAAACATTTTCAGCTCTTTTCCAACTTCTTCTGTGTGGATGTCAGCTTTTAGCAGTTCAGCACTTTCTTTTTCAGGTGAAAATTTCTGTATTTTTCATCTCATTCAACATTTTTAACTTAAAATCCAGCAATTAATTCATTTCAATGCATACATTCAGATTAAAGCATTCACACTGCAGTTTCTTCAGAAAATGCACTTTCTAGTTAGTGTGAATGCTTGTAAAAGCATTCACAGTATTGTTCTTCTAATCTTTATTATTATTATTATCTATACCACATTCCGTACGTTTTTTGGCATCTAACTTAGAAAAACCATTCAAACACCATTAGATTCCTCTTCTTTTGGACATTAATGCTTCTACTTTTCTCATTTATAACATTTATATTTTTAAAATTATTCAACTTTTTTCAACAAAAATTTCCCATGTATTTCAATGGGGAGACCCTTCAAATCCTCATTCAACTTACTCATTTTCAAACTGTATCTACTTCAACATACGTTGACATAGAGCCACCATTCAAACTTTAAAACGAAGACAAGACATTCAACTATTCAACTTGTATTTATCTTTTCAATATCTGTTATACTTTTTCTTCAATTCCAGTTTAAGTTTCATTATGTTTTTTCAGCCGTTTCAGAGTTTATAATGGGTGTGTATGGGACGGAATGTTGGGGCTAGAGTGAGACAGCTGAACTGCTAGAGTGAGAGGAGCGAAAAAATTAATCTTAAAATCTTTTTTAAAACTGCTGCTGTGTCCGCAGCGTTTGCTCTACAGGTATGATTTTACCCTCAAAACGTAGCCATCGCTGTCCTCTTTCATCCAATGTGTTTACTATTGTACTAGGTGTTATGGTTCTTTCATAAATGTCACCAAAGCACAGCCTCCTCCCTCCAACTCTTCCATAGACTCTAATGTTAAAATGGCTCAGAAGGTTCGTTTGAAAATCAGAAGAGCATGGTGTTTTTACACTGTCACCACGTCCATATAATAAACTCCACAGGCATGAAAACTGAGAATTAGGTAGACTGGACATTGCTGCCGCTCACGGTGAAAGAATTTCGTCAATAGGACCTGTACTTTTCATTTGGGAGCGATTTGTTTCGGCCTGACTTTTCTGTTCATTTTAAGCAGCAAAAGTGAGGCGCATGTCTGTGTGCGTGTGTACTGAGCCATTGGGTGCAGTTACTATAGCAACCAGGCTCACACCTGCCTGCCCAACGAGCTCTGTCTCTCACTGTGCCAAGATTCATCTTAAACACTTCTCTTTCAACTGCTGCTGTGTCCACAGTGTTTGGTCTACAGCCATCATTTTACCCTCAAAACGAAGCCATCGTTCTTCTCTTTCCAACAGCATGTCTTTCAAAGCTCAGAGATGTAAACCTTTAAAAGTGTGTGGATCCAAGTGTAGGGATTACACTTTAGTCATTCAGTGATTCAAAGAATATGAACTTTTAATATTCATTCAGGTGTTTTCTGACTCTAAATTTTCTGTTCTCATTTCTTAGGTTTTCCAAATTTTAATTTAAAAACTTTTCAGCTATTTTCCAACTTCTTCTGTGTGAACATCAGCTTTCAAAAGTTCTGCACTTTTGTTTTCAGTTTAATAAATCTGCATTTTCCAGCTCATTCAACATTTTTATTTTTAACTCAAAATTCAGCAATTAATTCATTTCAGTGCATACATTCAGATTCAAGCATTCACACTGCAGTTTCTTCAGAAAATGCACTTTCTAGTTCTATTTTATTATAGATTCCGTACGTTTTTTGTACTCTATCTCCTTCAAAACCGTTCAACTTAGAAAAACCATTCAAACACCGTTAGATTCCTCTTCTTTTGGACACGACTGCTTCTATTTTTCTCATTCATAACATTTATATTTTTAAAATTATTCAACTTTTTTCAACAAAAATTTCCCATGTATTTCAATGGGGAGACCCTTCAAATCCTCATTCAACTTACTCATTTTCAAACTGTATCTACTTCAACATACGTTGACATAGAGCTACCATTCAAACTTTAAAACGAAGACAAGACATTCAACTATTCAACTTGTATTTATCTTTTCAATATCTGTTATACTTTTTCTTCAGTTCCAGTTTAAGTTTCATGATGTTTTTTCAGCCGTTTCAGCGTTTATAATGGGTGTGTATGGGACGGAATGTTGGGGCTAGAGTGAGACAGCTCAACTGCTAGAGTGAGAGGAGCGAAAAAATTAATCTTAAAATATTTTTTAAAACTGCTGCTGTGTCCGCAGCGTTTGCTCTACAGGTATGATTTTACCCTCAAAACGTAGCCATCGCTGTCCTCTTTCATCCAATGTGTTTACTATTGTGCTAGGTGTTATGGTTCTTTCATAAATGTCACCAAAGCACAGACTCCTCCCTCCAACTCCTCCATAGACTCCAATGTTAAAGTGGCTCAGAAAGTTCCTTTGAAAATCAGAAGAGCATGGTGTCTTTACACTGTCACCACGTCCATATAATAAACTCCACAGGCATGAAAACTGAGAATTAGGTAGACTGGACATTGCTGTCGCTCACGGTGAAAGAATTTTGTCAATAGGACCTGTACTTTTCATTTGGGAGCAATTTGTTTCGGCCTGACTTTTCTGTTCATTTTAAGCAGCAAAAGTGAGGTGCATGTCTGCGTGTGTATGGGGCCATTGGGTGCAGTCACTATAGCAACCAGGCTCACACCTGCCTGCCTAACGAGCTCTGTCCCTCACTCTGCCAAGATTCATCTTAAACACTTCTCTTTCAACTGCTGCTGTGTCCACAGTGTTTGCCCTACAGCCATCATTTTACCCTCAAAACGTCGCCATCGATGTTCTCTTTCCAACAGCATGTCTTTCAAAGCTCAGAAATATAAACTTTTTAAACTGTGTGGATCCAAGTGGAGGGATCACATTTCAGTCATTCAGTGATTCAAAGAATATGAACTTTTAATATTCATTCAGATGTTTTCTGACTCTAAATAGTCTTTTCTCATTTTTTAGGTTTTTCTAATTTACATTTAAAACATTTTCAGCTGTTTTCTAACTACTTCTCTGTGGATGTCAGCTTTTAGCAGTTCAGCTTTTTTGTTTTCAGGTGCAAATTTCTGTATTTTTCATCTCATTCAACATTTTTAACTTAAAATTCAGCAATTAATTCATTTCAGCGCATATATTCAGATTCAAGCATTCACACTGCAGTTTCTTCAGAAAATGCACTTTCTAGTTCTATTTAGTGTGAATGCTTGTAAAAGCATTCACAGTATTGTTCTTCTAATCTTTATTAGTGTGAATGCTTGTAAAAGCATTCACAGTATTGTTCTTCTAATCTTTATTATTATTATTATATTTTATTATATATTCCGTACGTTTTTTGTAGTCTATCTCCTTCAAAACCGTTCAACTTAGAAAAACCATTCAAACACCGTTAGATTCCTCTTCTTTTGGACATGACTGCTTCTATTTTTCTCATTTTTAACATTTATATTTTTAATTTTATTCAACTTTTTTCAACAAAAATTTCCCATGTATTTCAATGGGGAGACCCTTCAAATCCTCATTCAACTTACTCATTTTCAAACTGTATCTACTTCAACATAGGTTGACATAGAGCCACCATTCAAACTTTAAAACGAAGACAAGACATTCAACTATTCAACTTGTATTTATCTTTTCAATATCTGTTATACTTTTTCTTCAGTTCCAGTTTAAGTTTCATGATGTTTTTTCAGCCGTTTCAGAGTTTATAATGGGTGTGTATGGGACGGAATGTTGGGGCTAGAGTGAGACAGCTCAACTGCTAGAGTGAGAGGAGCAAAAAAATTAATCTTAAAATATTTTTTAAAACTGCTGCTGTGTCCACGGTGTTTGGTCTACAGGTATGATTTTACGCTCAAAACGTAGCCATCGCTGTCCTCTTTCATCCAATGTGTTTACTATTGTACTAGGTGTTATGGTTCTTTCATAAATGTCACCAAAGCACAGCCTCCTCCCTCCAACTCCTCCATAGACTCTAATGTTAAAATGGCTCAGAAGGTTCGTTTGAAAATCAGAAGAGCATGGTGTTTTGACACTGTCACCACGTCCATATAATAAACTCCACAGGCATGAAAACTGAGAATTAGGTAGACTGGACATTGCTGCCGCTCACGGTGAAGGAATTTCGTCAATAGGACCTGTACTTTTCATTTGGGAACGATTTGTTTTGGCCTAACTTTTCTGTTCATTTTAAGCAGCAAAAGTGAGGTGCATGTCTGTGTGCGTGTGTATGGAGCCCCTGGCTCAGTCACTATAGCAACCAGGCTCACACCTGCCTGCCTAACGAGCTCTCTCTCACTCTGCCAAGATTCATCTTGAACACTTCTCTTTCAACAGCTGCTGTGTCCACAGTATTTGCCCTACAGCCATCATTTTACCCTCAAAATGAAGCCATCGTTCTTCTCTTTCCAACAGCGTGTCTTTCAAAGCTCAGAGATGTAAATCTTTAAAACTGTGTGGATCCAAGTGGAGTGATCATATTTTAGTCATTCAGTGATTCAAAGAATATGAACTTTTAATATTCATTCAGATGTTTTCTGACTCTAAATAGTCTTATCATTTTTTAGGTTTTTCTAATTTACATTTAAAACATTTTCAGCTATTTTCCAACTTCTTCTCTGTGCTTGTCAGCTTTTAGCAGTTCAGCACTTTTGTTTTCAGGTGAAAATTTCTGTATTTTTCATCTCATTCAACATTTTTAACTTAAAATTCAGCAATTAATTCTTTTCAGTGCATATATTCAGATTCAAGCATTCACACTGCAGTTTCTTCAGAAAATGCACTTTCTAGTTAGTGTGAATGCTTGTAAAAGCATTCACAGTATTGTTCTTCTAATCTTTATTCTATTTTATTATAGATTCCGTACGTTTTTTGTACTGTATCTCCTTCAAAACCGTTCAACTTAGAAAAACCATTCAAACACCGTTAGATTCCTCTTCTTTTGGACATGACTGCTTCTACTTTTCTCATTTATAACATTTATATTTTTAATTTTATTCAACTTTTTTCAACAAAAATTTCCCATGTATTTCAATGGGGAGACCCTTCAAATCCTCATTCAACTTACTCATTTTCAAACTGTATCTACTTCAACATACGTTGACATAGAGCCACCATTCAAACTTTAAAACGAAGACAAGACATTCAACTATTCAACTTGTATTTATCTTTTCAATATCTGTTATACTTTTTCTTCAGTTCCAGTTTAAGTTTCATGATGTTTTTTCAGCCATTTCACCGTTTATAATGGGTGTGTATGGGACGGAATGTTGGGGCTAGAGTGAGACAACTCAACTGCTAGAGTGAGAGGAGCGAAAAAATTAATCTTAAAATCTTTTTTAAAACTGCTGCTGTGTCTGCAGCGTTTGCTCTACAGGTCTGATTTTACCCTCAAAACGTAGCCATCGCTGTCCTCTTTCATCCAATGTGTTTACTATTGTACTAGGTGTTATGGTTCTTTCATAAATGTCACCAAAGCACAGCCTCCTCCCTCCAACTCCTCCATAGACTCCAATGTTAAAATGGCTCAGAAAGTTCCTTTGGAAATCAGAAGAGCAGGCTGTCTTTACACTGTCACCACGTCCATATAATAAACTCCACAGGCATGAAAACTGAGAATTAGGAAGACTAGACATTGCTGCCGCTCACGGTGAAAGATTTTTGTCAATACGACTTATACTTTTCATTTGGGAGCGATTTGTTTCGGCCTGACTTTTCTGTTCATTTTAAGCAGCAAAAGTGAGGTGCATGTCTGCGTGTGTATGGGGCCATTGGGTGCAGTCACTATAGCAACCAGGCTCACACCTGCCTGCTTAACGAGCTCTCTCTCTCACTGTGCCAAGATTCATTTTAAACACTTCTCTTTCAACTGCTGCTGTTTCCACAGTGTTTGCTCTACAGCCATCATTTTACCCTCAAAACGTCGCCATCGATGTTCTCTTTCCAACAGCATGTCTTTCAAAGCTCAGAAATATAAACTTTTTAAACTGTGTGGATCCAAGTGGAGGGATCACACATTTCAGTCATTCAGTGATTCAAAGAATATGAACTTTTAATATTCATTCAGATGTTTTCTGACTCTAAATTTTCTTTTCTCATTACTTAGGTTTTTCTAATTTACATTCAAAACATTTTCAGCTCTTTTCCAACTTCTTCTGTGTGGATTTCAGCTTTTAGCAGTTCAGCACTTTTGTTTTCAGGTGCAAATTTCTGTATTTTTCATCTCATTCAAAATTCCTAACTTAAATTCAGCAATTAATTCATTTCAGTGCATACATTCAGATTCAAGCATTCACACTGCAGTTTCTTCAGAAAATGCACTTTCTAGTTATTATTAGTGTGAATGCTTGTAAAAGCATTCACAGTATTGTTCTTCTAATCTTTATTATTATTATTATTATATTTTATTATATATTCCGTACGTTTTTTGTAGTCTATCTCCTTCAAAACCGTTCAACTTAGAAAAACCATTCAAACACCGTTAGATTCCACTTCTTTTGGACACGACTGCTTCTATTTTTCTCATTTTTAACATTTATATTTTTAATTTTATTCAACTTTTTTCAACAAAAATTTCCCATGTATTTCAATGGGGAGACCCTTCAAATCCTCATTCAACTTACTCATTTTCAAACTGTATCTACTTCAACATACGTTGACATAGAGCCACCATTCAAACTTTAAAACGAAGACAAGACATTCAACTATTCAACTTGTATTTATCTTTTCAATATCTGTTATACTTTTCTTCAGTTCCAGTTTAAGTTTCATGATGATTTTTCAGCCGTTTCAGAGTTTATAATGGGTGTGTATGGGACGGAATGTTGGGGCTAGAGTGAGACAGCTCAACTGCTAGAGTGAGAGGAGCAAAAAAATTAATCTGAAAATATTTTTTAAAACTGCTGCTGTGTCCGCAGCGTTTGCTCTACAGGTCTGATTTTACCCTCAAAACGTAGCCATCGCTGTCCTCTTTCATCCAATGTGTTTACTATTGTCCTAGGTGTTATGGTTCTTTCATAAATGTCACCAAAGCACAGACTCCTCCTCCAAGTCCTCCATAGACTCCAATGTTAAAATGGCTCAGAAAGTTCCTTTGAAAATCAGAAGAGCAGGCTGTCTTTACACTGTCACCACGTCCATATAATAAACTCCACAGGCATGAAAACTGAGAATTAGGTAGACTAGACATTGCTGTCGCTCACGGTGAAAGAATTTTGTCAATACGACATGTACTTTTCATTTGGGAAGGATTTGTTTGGGGCTGACTTTTCTGTTCATTTTAAGCAGCAAAAGTGAGGTGCATGTCTGTGTGCGTGTGTATGGAGCCCCTGGCTCAGTCACTATAGCAACCAGGCTCACACCTGCCTGCCTAACGAGCTCTCTCTCACTCTGCCAAGATTCATCTTGAACACTTCTCTTTCAACAGCTGCTGTGTCCACAGTGTTTGCTCTACAGCCATCATTTTACCCTCAAAATGTCGCCATCGTTGTTCTCTTTCCAACACCGTGTCTTTCAAAGCTCAGAGATGTAAACCTTTAAAACTGTGTGGATCCACGTGGAGGGATCACACTTTAGTCATTCAGTGATTCAAAGAATATGAACTTTTAATATTCATTCAGATGTTTTCTGACTCTAAATTTTCTGTTCTCATTTCTTAGGTTTTCCAAATTTTAATTTAAAAACTTTTCAGCTATTTTCCAACTTCTTCTGTGTGAACATCAGCTTTCAAAAGTTCTGCACTTTTGTTTTCAGGTTAAAAACTCTGTATTTTCAGGCTCATTCAACATTTTTATTTTAACTTAAATTCAGCAATTAATTCATTTCAGTGCATACATTCAGATTCATGCATTCACACTGCAGTTTCTTCAGAAAATGCACTTTCTAGTTATTATTATATTTTATTATATATTCCGTACGTTTTTTGTACTGTATCTCCTTCAAAACCGTTCAACTTAGAAAAACCATTCAAACACCGTTAGATTCCTCTTCTTTTGGACATGACTGCTTCTATTTTTCTCATTTTTAACATTTATATTTTTAATTTTATTCAACTTTTTCAACAAAAATTTCCCATGTATTTCAATGGGGAGACCCTTCAAATCCTCATTCAACTTACTCATTTTCAAACTGTATCTACTTCAACATAGGTTGACATAGAGCCACCATTCAAACTTTAAAACGAAGTCAAGACATTCAACTATTCAACTTGTATTTATCTTTTCAATATCTGTTATACTTTTTCTTCAGTTCCAGTTTAAGTTTCATGATGTTTTTTCAGCCGTTTCAGAGTTTATAATGGGTGTGTATGGGACGGAATGTTGGGGCTAGAGTGAGAAGGCTCAACTGCTAGAGTGAGAGGAGCAAAAAAATTAATCTGAAAATATTTTTTAAAACTGCTGCTGTGTCCACGGTGTTTGGTCTACAGGTATGATTTTACCCTCAAAACGTAGCCATCGCTGTCCTCTTTCATCCAATGTGTTTACTATTGTACTAGGTGTTATGGTTCTTTCATAAATGTCACCAAAGCACAGCCTCCTCCCTCCAACTCCTCCATAGACTCTAATGTTAAAATGGCTCAGAAGGTTCGTTTGAAAATCAGAAGAGCATGGTGTTTTTACACTGTCACCACGTCCATATAATAAACTCCACAGGCATGAAAACTGAGAATTAGGTAGACTGGACATTGCTGCCGCTCACGGTGAAGGAATTTCGTCAATAGGACCTGTACTTTTCATTTGGGAGCGATTTGTTTCGGCCTGACTTTTCTGTTCATTTTAAGCAGCAAAAGTGAGGTGCATGTCTGTGTGCGTGTGTATGGAGCCCCTGGCTCAGTCACTATAGCAACCAGGCTCACACCTGCCTGCCTAACGAGCTCTCTCTCACTCTGCCAAGATTCATCTTGAACACTTCTCTTTCAACAGCTGCTGTGTCCACAGTATTTGCCCTACAGCCATCATTTTACCCTCAAAATGAAGCCATCGTTCTTCTCTTTCCAACAGCGTGTCTTTCAAAGCTCAGAGATGTAAACCTTTAAAACTGTGTGGATCCAAGTGGAGTGATCATATTTTAGTCATTCAGTGATTCAAAGAATATGAACTTTTAATATTCATTCAGATGTTTTCTGACTCTAAATAGTCTTTTCTCATTACTTAGGTTTTTCTAATTTACATTTAAAACATTTTCAGCTCTTTTCCAACTTCTTCTGTGTGGATTTCAGCTTTTAGCAGTTCAGCACTTTTGTTTTCAGGTGAAAATTTCTGTATTTTTCATCTCATTCAACATTTTTAACTTAAAATTCAGCAATTAATTCTTTTCAGTGCATATATTCAGATTCAAGCATTCACACTGCAGTTTCTTCAGAAAATGCACTTTCTAGTTTATTATTATTATCTATTCCGTACGTTTTTTGTAGTCTATCTCCTTCAAAACCATTCAACTTAGAAAAACCATTCAAACACCGTTAGATTCCACTTCTTTTGGACATGACTGCTTCTATTTTTCTCATTTATAACATTTATATTTTTAAAATTATTCAACTTTTTTCAACAAAAATTCCCATGTATTTCAATGGGAGACCCTTCAAATCCTCATTCAACTTACTCATTTTCAAACTGTATCTACTTCAACATACGTTGACATAGAGCCACCATTCAAACTTTAAAACGAAGACAAGACATTCAACTATTCAACTTGTATTTATCTTTTCAATATCTGTTATACTTTTTCTTCAGTTCCAGTTTAAGTTTCATGATGTTTTTTAAGCCGTTTCAGAGTTTATAATGGGTGTGTATGGGACGGAATGTTGGGCTAGAGTGAGACAGCTGAACTGCTAGAGTGAGAGGAGCGAAAAAATTAATCTTAAAATCTTTTTAAAACTGCTGCTGTGTCCACAGCGTTTGATCTACAGGTATGATTTTACCCTCAAAACGTAGCCATCGCTGTCCTCTTTCATCCAATGTGTTTACTATTGTACTAGGTGTTATGGTTCTTTCATAAATGTCACCAAAGCACAGCCTCCTCCCTCCAACTCCTCCATAGACTCCAATGTTAAAATGGCTCAGAAAGTTCCTTTGAAAATCAGAAGAGCAGGCTGTCTTTACACTGTCACCACGTCCATATAATAAACTCCACAGGCATGAAAACTGAGAATTAGGTAGACTAGACATTGCTGCCGCTCACGGTGAAAGAATTTTGTCAATACGACTTATACTTTTCATTTGGGAGCGATTTGTTTCGGCCTGACTTTTCTGTTCATTTAAGCAGCAAAGTGAGGTGCATGTCTGCGTGTGTATGGGCCATGGGTGCAGTCACTATAGCAACCAGGCTCACACCTGCCTGCTAACGAGCTCTCTCTCTCACTGTGCCAAGATTCATTTTAAACACTTCTCTTTCAACTGCTGCTGTGTCACAGTGTTTGCCCTACAGCCATCATTTTACCCTCAAACGTCGCCATCGATGTTCTCTTTCCAACAGCATGTCTTTCAAGCTCAGAATATAACTTTTAACTGTGTGGATACAAGTGGAGGGATCACACATTTCAGTCATCAGTGATTCAAAGAATATGAACTTTTAATATTCATTCAGATGTTTTCTGACTCTAAATTTTCTTTTCTCATTACTTAGGTTTTCTAATTTACATTTAAAACATTTCAGCTCTTTTCCAACTCTTCTGTGTGGATTTCAGCTTTTAGCAGTTCGCACTTTTGTTTTCAGGTGCAAATTTCTGTATTTTCATCTCATTCAAAATTTTAACTTAAATTCAGCAATTAATTCATTTCAGTGCATACATTCAGATTCAAGCATTCACACTGCAGTTTCTTCAGAAAATGCACTTCTAGTTCTTCTATTTATTTTATATATTCCGTACGTTTTTGTACTCTATCTCCTTCAAACCGTTCAACTTAGAAAAACCATTCAAACACCGTTAGATTCCTCTTCTTTTGACATGACTGCTTGTATTTTTCTCATTTATAACATTTATATTTTAAAATTATTCAACTTTTTCAACAAAATTTCCCATGTATTTCAATGGGGAGACCCTTCAAATTCTCCTTCAACTCACTCATTTTAAACTGTATCTACTTCGACATACATTGACATAGAGCCACCATTCAAACTTTAAAACGAAGACAAGACATTCAACTATTCAACTTGTATTTATCTTTTCAATATCTATTATACTTTTTCTTCAGTCCCAGTTTAAGTTTCATGATGTTTTTCAGCCATTCAGAGTTTATAATGGTGTGTATGGGACGGAATGTTGGGGCTAGAGTGAGACAGCTCAACTGCTAGAGTGAGAGGAGCAAAAAAATTAATCTTAAAATCTTTTTAAAACTGCTGCTGTGTCCGCAGCGTTTGCTCTACAGGTATGATTTTACCCTCAAACGTAGCCATCGCTGTCCTCTTTCACCCAATGTGTTTACTATTGTCCTAGTGTTATGGTTCTTTCATAAATGTCACCAATGCACAGCCTCCTCCCTCAACTCTTCCATAGACTCTAATGTTAAAATGGCTCAGAAGGTTCGTTTGAAAATCAGAAGTACAGGCTGTCTTTCCACTGTCACCACGTCCATATATTAAACTCTACAGGCATGAAACTGAGAATTCAGTAGACTAGACATTGCTGTCGCTCACGGTGAAGAATTTTGTCAATAGACTATACTTTTCATTTGGGAACGATTTGTTTGGGCCTGACTTTTCTGTCATTTTAAGCAGCAAAAGTGAGGTGCATGTCTGTGCGCGTGTGTATGGAGCCATGGGTGCAGTCACTATAGCAACCAGGCTCACACTGCCTGCCTAACGAGCTCTCTCTCACTGTGCCAAGATTCATCTTAAACACTTCTCTTTCAACTGCTGCTGTGTCCACAGTGTTTGGTCTACAGCCATCATTTTACCCTCAAAACGCCCATCGTTCTTCTCTTTCCAACAGCGTGTCTTTCAAAGCTCAGAGATGTAAACTTTAAACTGTGTGGATCCAAGTGGAGGGATCACATTTAGTCATTCAGTGATTCAAAGAATATGAACTTTTAATATTCATTCAGATGTTTTCTGACTCTAAATTTCTTTTCTCATTACTTAGGTTTTCTAATTTACATTTAAAACATTTTCAGCTTTTCCAACTTCTTCTGTGATCAGCTTTTAGCAGTTCAGCACTTTTGTTTTCAGGTAAAATTCTGTATTTTCATCTCATTCAACATTTTTAACTTAAAATTCAGCAATTAATAATTCATTTCAGTGCATACATTCAGATTCAAGCATTCACACTGCAGTTTCTTCAGAAAATGCACTTTTAGTTATTATTATTTTATATCTATTCCGTACGTTTTTGTGCATCTATCTCCTTCAAAC